>NC_081408.1:622350882-622723382 GCF_030272615.1 Cryptomeria japonica | reverse complement strand
AAAAGATGACTTTCCTCTACCCAGTATCAACATAATTGTACATCTTACAGCAGGCCATGCAATTCTCTCACTAATGGATGGTTTCTCAAGCTATAATCAAATCAAAATAGCTCCAGAAGATCAAGATAAAACCGCGTTCACCTGTCCTTGGGGAACGTACTATTGGAATGTTATGTTGTTTGGCTTAAAGAATGCAGGGGCCACTTATCAAAGAGCAATGACAACAATATTCCATGACATGATGCATACCTTCATGGAAGACTATGTGGATGATTTACTAGCTAAATCCTTCACCAGAGCAGAACATATCAGCATCCTAACAAAGATTTTTTATCGATTGGAGAAATTCCAAGTCAGGCTCAACCCTAAGAAGTGTGTCTTCGGGGTTACATCAGACAAGTTACTAGGCTACATAGTCTCAACTAAAGGTATCGAAGTAGATCCAGCAAAGGTACAAGCCATTATGGAAATGCCACCACCAAAGAATATCAGTCAACTCAGATCTCTCCAAGGATGACTTCAATCAATCAGGCGATTCATTATATGCTAGCACACACCATTAAGCTAGTCGCAAAAATTGATCCTCTCAAATATCTACTCAGTAAGGCAGCTCTTACAGGCCGATTGGCTAAATGGGTCATGATCCTCAGTGAATTCAACATTCAATACACAGAAAGACGAGCCATCAAAGGACAAGCAATTGCAGATCAGCTGGCTGAAGCACCACTACCAGGAAAACAAACCATGGAGATTGAATTTCTAGACAGGAACGTTCTTGCTCTTTCTACCAAACAATGGACCCTATACTTTGACGGATCCTATACACAACATGGTTCAGGTGTTGGCATTCTATTCATCACTCCTGAAGGACACACTATACCAAGATCATATAGGCTTATGTTTCCATGCACAAATAATGTGGCTGAATATGAGGCATTGGTTATAGGTATCAAAATGGTGGTAGAATGGAAAATCACAGAGTTAAAGGTCTATGGAGACTCACAACTAGTCGTCCATCAAATCAACAACGACTATCAGACAAAAGATGACAAACTACTACCCTACAAGCGAATGGTGGATGATTTCAAACAGTATTTTGTACACATCACCTTCGAGCAAATACCAAGGTTGAACAACAAAGCAGTCGATGCAATGGCTACTATCGCCTCATTACTACAAATTCCAGAGCAACAGAGTCATTACGAGTTCTTGGTAGAGCAACTGTTCTCCCCCGCCTATGACCACTCTGAATCCCATGTTATCTATGCCTTGACTGGTTCAGATTCTCCATTATATGGACCAATATACGACTACCTCAAGCACAATATCTTACCCATTGACCAATCCCGTAACCAGAAACTTAATTTTATCTGGCAAGCTGCCCGTTATACCCTTACCGCTAATACTTTGTATCGTCAAGGTCTAGATGGTACTCTTCTTCGTTGTCTTGATCGTAATGATTCTGATTCCACTTTACACGAGCTTCACGAAGGTATTTGTGGCACACATTCAAGTGGTACTACTCTTGCTAAAAAAAACTTCTAAGAATGGGATACTACTGGCCTACAATGGAGAAAGACTCATATCACTTCGCCAAGAATGTCCTAAATGTCAGATCCATGGTAATCTGATACATGCACCAGCACAGGAACTGCAGCCATTTACAACATCCTGGCCCTTTTATCAGTGGGGACTAGACTTAGTTGGCAAAATTCATCCTTCATCTTCAAATGGACACAAGTTCATTATAACTGCAACAGAATACTTTACCAAATGGATCGACGCAGTTCCCATGACCACAGTGACTGGGAAACAAATTGCCTCTTTTATCCTCAATTATCTGATCTGTAGATATGGTATTCCAAGTTCAATCATCACAGATAATGGACGGCCTTTCAAAAACCAAGATGTACAAGAACTATGTGAAAAATTCAAAATCCAACATAGGTTCTCTACACCATACTACCCACAGGGAAATGGTCAAGCGGAAGCATCTAACAAGACAATACTGAAAATCCTCAAGAAAACAGTAAATGATGCCGGCAAAGATTGGCACGTCCAACTCAATTCAGCACTTTGGGCATACAGAACCAGCATCCGCACACCTACAGGAGCAACACCATACTCATTGGTATATGGATCAGAAGCCATTTTACCCTTGGAAGTAGAAATCCCATCTCTCAGAGTCTCTTTGAAAGGTTTAATCCCAGATGAAGAGTATCGAGTTAACCGACTGCAAGAACTCAAACTATTAGATGAAAGATGTCAGCATGCTTACACTCATCTCAAAGCATATCAACAACGCATGTGCAGGAGCTACAATCACAAGGCCATCCCTCGCAACTTCAAAGTTGGTGACCTAGTCCTCAAAGAAAATCCAAGAAATCAGCAAGATTGAGAAAAGAAAGGGAAATTTGAACCTAACTAGTTGGGTCCCTATGTCATCATATCAGTCTATGGATCAGGTGCCTATCAGCTCACAACTTCAGAAGGAGATGTGCTAGACGAACCAACTAATAGCATCCATCTGAAGAAGTACTACACTTAAGTAGCCTAGTGCACGGAAAAAGCCAAAACAAGCAAAAAAAATCAAAAAATCTAGAAAAAGCAAAAAACACAAAATACAATAAAAACAAATGGTGAAAACCTGGTAAACGGGCACTCTTGTGAAAGAATGGCTCCTCTATCTATCTCCATACCATTTTATCCGTACAAACACTAAATGCCATCGCCCGACACTTAGCACATATCCATTCAGGACATACTTAACGAAGTCACTATCCTAGGTTATCCATATATATCCTCTTACCACATTCCACCATGGCTTGGAAATCACTGTACATATTCACATCAAGCGGCACACTCCGCTAAGGGCATTAAAATCGTCAAAATTTGCGAACATTCAAAATCTCAAAACTAAAAGCAGCACTCAGAAGCATGACATCCAACAACCAAAACTACACTTCATCGCAAAGCAAAACACAAAATTCACAAAAAATACCAAGGATGGATGATTTTCTGTAGTACTGAATGTTGCATTATAGCAAAAAAATCTTGACTAGTTTTGCATTTTGAACTTTTTCAATTATTGGATTCTCTTCCTTTTCTCACTAAATGCTTCAAAGCTAGAGATCATGGGGCACTTCCAATATTTTTTTAGTCTTCTGTTTGGGAGCCGATCAATTGTATTGTGTGAATACTTGCCTCGAGACGTGATACATCGAATATCACTGAAGGCCTGATTCCACTTCATGCATACAAATGATTTAATCTTGTCTGTTTATATGCAATACGCACTCAAGTTGCCTTGGTTCAATTATACCTTGATGCTTGTGCTATCTTGCAAAATCAAAACATCATGTAAATTTTTCTCAGATCATTATGGTTCAATTATACCATTGTGCTTGTATAAATTTTCAACATATCCTAAACAAATCAATGCTCAATGATGATACCTACAAAGAAAGCAAACAACATATGGCTATATCAGATGGCAAATACAGAAGGAGGATGCTACCAAAAATATAGTTGCATATCATTTTAAAATAGCTGCATATCATTTTACAATTAATTGCATATCATTTTAACATAGTTGCATATCATTTTACAATTAGTTGCATATCATTATCATACAT
The DNA here is from genome assembly GCF_030272615.1 of Cryptomeria japonica. Classification (NCBI taxonomy): domain Eukaryota; kingdom Viridiplantae; phylum Streptophyta; class Pinopsida; order Cupressales; family Cupressaceae; genus Cryptomeria; species Cryptomeria japonica. The sequence goes on along the minus strand of NC_081408.1, from coordinate 622,719,747 downwards.
CTCACAAGATACATTTCATAGCATATCAAATCATACAAGATACATCTCACAAACATACATCCTGCATCATACATTATATCATATATTTAAGCATTGCATCATCATAAACAAAAAGAGCACATAAGCATATTCATCCATATAACACACCACATGATCAAAGAAAATGGTGTCGTATATATATATATATATATATATCTCAAAAATGATCAAAATGTACAAAATCTATCATCACTGTGTCCAGTACAAAGAATACAATGATCAACAATACAACAGAGACTACGTCTCTCAAGTATGACTATCCCCTGACGGAGATGGTCTAGCTCCAGATGTCCCCACCCCTGGATCTCCAGGAGGGTCTTGTCTCGGTGGCCCTGTCACACCTCAGCTCTCGGACTGCAACCCAGTATCTCGAGATCGACTAGATCTCAACTGTGTGAAGCTCTGTACTTGACGATCCTTGGGTACCGCAGCCTCATAATGTCGCCGGTAATACTCTGCCTCCTGAGCTCTCATTGATAGCTCTCTCAGGGTGTCTCTCATCAAACCACCCGCTGCTGCTCTCTGCACACTGGCTGCAAACTCCTCTGCTCGCCCCCTCCGCTCTATCTCTGTATCCCGCTCAGTGGTCAACTGCGCAATCTGCCGCTGATATGTCAAAACCTGTGCCTGCAGCTGCTGAACAGTCACCTGCAGGGTCCGAATCTGAGCATCCTCAACATGGGTAGGGACCCGAACCCGTAGCGGTACCTGTGCAGGGGCATCCCCTCTCACTCTGCCTGTCCTCAGTGCTGGCGGTGGGAGCACATCCGTCCTCCTCCGCTACGCTGGTCGCATCGCCTCATCAATACCCCCCACTGCAGCTAGCACCTCCCCCACCCTCCCCTCTCCACCGGCTCCAATAGCTAATCCGCCTCTCCCCTTGTCTATCACCGCCTGTCTAACTGCCCTCTCCACACCTCTATCTCCTCTCCTCCCTCTATCTCCCTGCCTCCCTCTAACTCCTCTCCCTCGTCGTCCTCCTCTAGCATCTCCATCGTCCTCATCATCTCCCTCTCCCTCCTCATCATCATCATCGAATGTCGGCCGCATCTCCTCGGGATCAGATATCCTGGCCACCGCCTGCGCAGCAAACAATCTCACAAACTCATCAGTCATGCCCGCATCCAAAACCTCCGGGGCATAATCCCATATCTGACCCGCCATACTAACAAACTCCTCCACCGCCACCGCGCTATCAATGGTCGGACCCCAATCTGATACGTCCTGCCTCCATCGTGCATATAAGCAAGCTCCCTAAGGTATACCCTACTGTCGACCAAACTGTCTCAAAACTCTGGTCACCACAAACCTCTCAATGACAAATGGGGTCCTCCCAATCAGGTATCTCATCATGAACACATATGGCATCTCCAGCCCGTCCTTCGCCCACACCTCACACCCTGTATACGATCGCCATGTGACCGTATCGATGTCATCCAGCACTCTCCTCCAATGCTCTAGTTTGCCCAGCTTCCGCTGGACAACTAGACCTCTGTATCCATAAGCATATGTGCATCCCACAGGCCTATCTCTGTCTGCTAATGGCCTAGCAGCTGGAATGTGCTCCCAGCACCATACCTATAACAACGTCACGCTAGCTGATAAACTATCATAACCAAGGTATACCACCTTATGCAGGCCCCTGTACAGATGGGCTAGCATCGCCGATCCCCATGAAAACCTACGACCCTGTGTAACCATCTCCTCTAAAACCAGCCCCCATCCCACAGAGAATCCCTTTGACCTGTGATCAGGACAAAGGAATCCACCAATAAACCCTGCTAGTACTGATGGAAGTGGTGCATAATCCAGGTCTAGGAACTCCTGCCATGGGATCTCATATCCACAGACTGTCTCATCGTGAAAAATGCAGCGAAGTGCCTCTGTACCACCCTCCTCTAACTGCTCATATGGTAGTAGTGCACCTACTACTGGTATGCGCAGGATCCTGTAACAGTCATCTGGTGTGACTGTCATCTCACCTGTGGAAAAATGAAATGTGTTCGTGTCGTTGTGCCACCTCTCTGCCAGTCCTGTAAGTAGCCCCCGGTTCACAATGAACCGAGGCATATCCAATAGGGACGTCAACCCACATCTCTTAATGATATCAAGGTCGGCCTGAGTCAACCGCGGTATCAATGTCCACGGCCTCAAAAATCACTCCCGCGACTAAACCACACCCAATCGCTCCAGTCAACAAGCAAAACAAATCCAATATCAGTTTCCACATCAAAACAAAGATATCAAAATCAAACTCACATCAACAACATGAAACAATTTGTTCATCTACATCAAAGTTCAAAATCCTATCATTTCATATCAACTTGTAAAACAACTCAAGTTTCCAACCCATATCAGCTTGTAACACAAATCAGGCTTCACAAATTGAACTTGAAAACAAAATGCGCAAACAAATCATGCTTTGATTGAATCAACACATTAGATATCTATGCATAACTTGAAATATCGCAAATCAACACAAGTTATATTGACACTCATATTGGACAAATCAATAAAAACTATGACAGTAAGGCACAACAATTTCCCAAATCCCCTCATCTCGCAAAATTTTTCCCAATGCGCTAAAACAGGTTGTCTACGAGCTAGAATCCACCCATGCGCTAAGCTGTTTTTCCTACGTGCTAATCTATTTACCCTATGCGCTTGACTAACTCTATGCGCTAATCTTTTGCCCTCATGCGCCACCTACCCTACCCTATGCGCTAAAACCTATTTATGCGCTAATCTATACCTCGCTGACGCTACCTGTTCGACCCTATGCGCTAGGTCTACCCTACGCACTAAAACCCCTTACCCATGTGAACCCCTGCGACCCCCATGCGCTAGGTCTACCCTATGCGCTACCCTGCTGACCTGACGCGCTACCCTATGTTCGGCATGCGCTATTTTAACTCCCTGCGCTACCCTAGACTTTCTATGCACTACCCTATTTTGATTCGGACGCGGCCCTAAAAATCAACTTTATGCGCTACCTAAATTTTCATATGCGCTACTTTGCGACTTTGACGCGCTAAAACCGAGTTTCAAAAATCAAAAAATGACTAAAAATGACCAAATCAAAAATCAAAAAGGGGTCAAAAGTGATGACTTACTGGTGGTCCATATGCGACAGGTCTCCGGTACCTCCAAACGCACTCGAAATGATGCCTAGAATACGGGATAGGCATTTTATCTTCAAACCAAATTCTCTTTCTCCAAAGTCAACAATGAACAAATGAATCAAATTAAACCACTTTTCCCCTTTTATAGGAGGAAAATGAAATTAGGGTTAGGAACCGGGCATGTAATGTGGTCGCGGTCTCCTTTATACCCTAAAATCTGTAAATCATCGGGAGATGAATCAATTCAAACATTTCACATAGACAAAATCATACACACCAAACACAAATCGCCAAATCAAATCAAAATTTTCAAAATATTGATTCATCTCTCGAGGGGGCATCACGCATCAAATCAAATCTGGGGCACGACTTGCAAATCATAAAAGTGACACAAAAATTGCATTTGATCATAAATCATGATAACACGTCATTTTCTTTGAAATAACATGTGCACACACGTCACTTCAAAGAGGGGCAAAATGTAAACGTATAAAAATGACCATATTCCTAAATGAATATTTTATGTTCATTTCTCTATTTAATTAAATCCAATTTAATTAAATTACCCGCATTCCTCTATTTAATTAAGTAAATTACTCAATTAAATTCACTATACCCATTTAATGAATAAATCATTTTATTCAATTAAATTCCCCCTATCCACTTTTAATTAAATTCAAATTTAATTAAATAGTTATCCTAAACTGAATAAATCTAATTTATTTAATTTCCCCAAATTGCAACCAAATTGAATTAAATTAACTTTATTTCAATTAAATCCTATTATCCCTCCATCCACTTGCATTCTCCTACATTTCCCACTTGCTTCCTAAACCTATTTCTAATCCCTTCTAGACTCTTCTAATCGCTTCTAATTAGCCTAACCCATTTTCTAAACTTTGTCACATCCCTAAGCAAAGGGAAGTCACTTCTCAAAACCTTAAAGTCTTTGATAACCATTAAAGGCTTCAAGTCTTCAACCACTTAATATCCCCAAAGTCTCCCAAACCATTAATGGTTAACTCAACCCTCTTACATGGTTAGAGACTTTTTGCCTAACTTAACCTTCATCCAACCCAAGGGTCTCATCAAGCCTTTAATGCTTTGACCATGATTATCTCTTAATCATTTGCACAAGGGTTTATCCTTGGATTAACTCTTAATCCATTAGGGTAAGCCTAACTTAAGCTTAACCCTTATCTTTAGATAACCATAAGGTCTTTTCAGGCATTTAATGCCTCCAACCCCTTCTCTCAACCCAACCCTATGTTAACACTTGTCACCATTTCATTGGTGCAAATTGCAAACATGGATCCCCAACTTTCAAACTCAACCCTTGATCAACTCTTTCAATCCTGACCATCCATTGCCCTGTTTTTGCTATAAATAGAGCTCTCATTCCTCCATTTTAAAAAGATGAATCCAAGTTTGTAGTATCATACTTATGCTCAAATACATTCAAGCTTTCATTTCATATATGCTCATCATTTAGCCTCTCTTTAAAATAGAAATTAATCTAATATACATTTTTAGAGTATTTCTATTATTATTAGCTTAAATCATTAACTAATATAGTATGCTAGGATAGTTTGTTTACTAACCTTGTCATCTTATAGTTAGTTTATTGCATTTCTAGAATCATGCATAGCTTAGGAGGCATCTCATATTAAATCAACAAAAAGCATCCCTCGTTCTTGCATTTGCCATCCCTAAACCATTTTGCTCAGTGATCTGAGAGCAAAAACATTGGTTTGAGGGACCGTGTAAGATAGAGAACCATGGGACCCACCTTGGAAAGCTGAGTGATACTTCATTACTCTATAGTTTGCACCAAGAAGTCCTGTGTGTGTGTGAGCAAGGTTCCATAGAGCTCTGTTTTTCGCATATTGAGTTCTATTGACCCGCTTTTCCCGCATACAATTGGTAATTTTTTTTAATAATTAACAAGAATATGGTTTTTTAATGTTTTTAGATAGATATAAGTTGAAAAATGAATCCAAAGTTTAAATGCCTCAAGAATATTAGGGGTCTTTTGGAAAATGCTTTACATTCAATCAATCATATATATTTGAAATACTAGTGAAGGCATATGAGTATGTAGTCAAAGAAGCTCTACCAACTTGTCAATGTAGATGTTACAGAGGGTTGGAGATAGGACACCCTTGTTTGACCCCAATTGTTCTCCTCATAAAGTTGAAGATATTGTAAGCATGAACCTGCCCAATAAATTTCATAAAGCCTACAAGCAATGCTAATGAGAGAATCCAAAATATCGACATCATGTTTTTGTTGGAAAAGCAAGTGTCTCCCAATTGAGTCAAATTCCTTCGAAAAGTCTATAAACGACAAAAGACTATGGAAGAGTGGTTGTGAGCCTTCTAAACAATAGCCTAGAGTGTAAATATGGTCAATGGTTTGATAATATCCCTTGAAGATAGCTTTCCCACAAGCTCAAACATTACCTTTCTCTAGGTACTCATAAAAAAATTGCATGTCTAACATTATGGCAAAAAGTTTGACAAATGTATGACCAATCATTATAGTCCTATAGTTGCTAGGATTGGAGTGTTGGTATTTTGGATGTGTTGCACTGGTTTTGTCATTGATGTCAACATTTGTCAACACCTATCAGCACTTGGAGATCTTTGGTTATGTTCACCGGCATGTTCAGTGACTTATGCACAGTCACTGGTATCTGGTTCACCGGCAGGTTATATTGTTCACCAACACTGAGGATGATCTGTTATCATCTAGAGATTACTTGGTTATGTCGAAGACATTGTTTGGACACTTTGTTTTGGTGATTTGGTTATTGGTCTAATCGAGTTTGCATATTTGTTGTTACTGGCAAATAGGTCTAGGTTATGGACCGGCAAGCGTTATCCATTCCAGATCAACACAACACGTTATGCATTGAGTCAACATGATGCATCGCATATTGATTCATTTGTAATTGATTTAATTGTAATATTCTTTGTAAGCCGACCTACACATTTGGTCTTAGGTTTTGGTATATATATAAGATCACATTTATGAGATTGAATAGGTGAATGTAATAAGTGGTAGAGCATAAGGTATTTCGGTATATGCAAATATAAGCAAAGCTATACATGTAGATATCATTTGAAGATTCAAGAAAGGTTTGGAGAAGGCAATCAGAGCTTAACCGGTACTGAATCCAGCATATGAAGATGCTATTTTGAGCAGTACATTATCATTGGATTTAATCATCCAATTGTAGTCAGTGTGACTCCCATTTTGTGATTGAGCAGTGAGCTCTAGGAAGTTGGCCTTTCTACATGTGCAAAACCCATATTGTACACACATACTATCTGCAGTATTATCATCTAATTGTGGGTAAGGTTTACCACCATGGTTTTTCCCCTTATAGGGTTTCCACGTAAAAATATCTGTGTTATGTTTTGTGGATGTTATTTGTCTTTTTTTTTCATGCATTAAACTTTACCGGTATTGCAATTAACTATTAAACTGTTAACTGACATAAAGTTTGGTTTACCGGTTGTTGGCCCACTTGTGGTCCGCCCAATTGAAAAAATTTAAGTCGGGCCCCTCTAGTTGTGTATCATGTCTCCATAGACTTTTTCCCTTTAAAGTTTTGTGTTAAATTCCAATTAAGTGAAAAAGAACGTCTTTAAAACTCTCTGAACCATTGAACCCCCTTGAACCAGTTCAATCAGGTTCATTAAGTTCAATTAGGCTCATTAAGTTCAATCGGGTTCAAAATGGTTCAAAGTAGTTCAACAGGTTCCAAAAGTTCAAGCAGTTCTCGAGCAGTTCCCTAAGTGTAAGAGTTCGGAGCACAAGGTTTACCATATACCACCAGCACCGTTAGTTGTAAACATTATCAAGAAACTCGAGTTTGAACAAGAAAGAGACTTTCATTTGGATGAATAGAAAGACACTCAATTGCAAATAAAGCCACCCCACTTAATATCAAGAAAGAGAACAACTATGGCTTGCACAGATGTTTAACATTTTATCATGCCTTCTTCTTCATAGCTGTCACATTTTTCAACTATGGGATGTGGTGATATTATAATGAATTCAGATTGGGCCCATATTGTTATGTTATTGATCATACCAATAGTTTTTTTTCCAATTTGCTTGTACAGATCAATGAAATCATGGAGTTGCCAAGACACACATAGCTCTTGCACTGCAAACAATATCAAGTCATTTTTTTTATGTTTAAGAGATGCAATCAGTGGACAAATTTGGTCAACCAACAAAAGTTTGGAAGAGGAATATTGATTCACCATTTACTCAGGCAGCAATTGATTATTTTTCCTAGAGGATTGTGAAAGAGTTGGCACGAAGAATGTTTATAATTTTCAATGCAACCTGTAAATACAAATTTTTTGAGATGGCAAAATCAGTCTCTGTGCAGGGGGTATTTCTCTCACTTCAATAATTGGATCATGCTGGATTTAGGATATGTTTTATGAAACCTATTTTTTATAAGTTCTCACCAAAGGAATTGTGGAAATTCAATATGGTCTGCAAGATACACTTAACAAAATACAAGTCTAGAACAAAGAACATTTTCTGATTTTTGTGACAGAACAACCATCATGTCTCGGGGAGCATATCTTTTTGTTCCACCATTGGATTTTTTTCATTTTTGGATATGTTGTGCAAAGGCAAGTTTCACACAGTTACACCAAAGCGATTAGCCGAATTACATCTTCTTCAAAAGATATGGTTGATTGAGTACGAGTCTATCCAAGGTGACCAACAACAACTGAGTTTCTTGTTTTCAAATATTAACAAGGCACAACTTATATTTGCAATGATGGAGCCCATAATTAATTCATAAAACTTATATATTTTAAGTTATAATGTTTTCAGATTAAAACATTATGATAAAGATTACATTGAATCCAAGAAAGTGTTTAAATAATGTATATCGAATATGAAAGAGATGAAAGAGTGAAGACAGTTATTATATCTAGCTATCATCATATGATATGTCAGGATTCAGTTTTTGGAACCGAAAGTGTCTCACCGAGAGAAAAAGAGAAGATAAATATGCAAAAGAGAGGGAAAAGGAGGGTTCTTTTTCCGGTAGTCTGTGTGCTACAGGAAAGGGCAATAATTTTCTGTTTTCTGAATTGTAACAGGGAAAAGGAAGAGAGTATTAATATTTTCAGACATTATTTTGGGTGTACACGGGTAATAGGGACTTTGATCTGTTTATTTTGTGTTGAAAGAAAAGGAGGGAATATATATAAAGCTTTGAATTTAAGATATTTTTCCTTCTGATTGAGCCAATCTTTGTGTTGTTTTAGTCCTCTTTTTATACAGTCCTGTGCAATCTGTTTGTGTGAATGGTGATGATGAAAGCTTTGAATTTCATTTGTGCATCTACCTGAAAATTATATTTAAAATCTTCCCTTTGTTATCTTTTAGTTAGAAGATCGAATAGATGGGCTTTGCATTGTCTGTTTAATCTTTTCTTTTAAGTTTTAAATCCAAAATTTGTGTTCACACCATGATGATGGGTGGATGTTAAAGTGCTTTTGGGCATCTAGGAGTCATTTGTGAAGGTTTTTCAGGAGGACAAATCTATTCACTAACACCGGTATTATGCATTAAGTTTGGTTAAGTTATATTTGGGTTGAAATTAATTGACAACTGATTCATCCCCCCCCCTCTCAGTTGCCTCCGGGTCCTAACATGGAGAGATTCCTAGAGCCATTAATAGAATAAATTTATGTTGAAGAAGGGCTTGAGGGAGTAAGATTTTGCGAGTTTGTGTGATTCAAGGGTTGGAAGACCTCAAATAGATTTGGGCAAGGTGAGAATGCCCTATGTGATGTATGTCAATGGTTGTATGGGACTAGGGAGTAGGAGTGAGTCTTTGGGGTGTTGAAGCAAATTGAGGGGCTAGTAGGCTAGTGAGGGCTTGGGGTTTATTCCCTATTGTATATGTGAGTTGGGAGAAAGATCTCCCTAATTTTTTGAGATTGGTGGATGCTCTGCATCACAATGCTCCAATGTTGACCTTACCTAATTATTTGTTGCTCATTGAAGCTTACACAAATGCTACTGAGGATGTCATGGGATACATCTTGTTATAAGATGGTAAAATAGTATGCTACTATTCAAAGGTTTTCTTTTCAACAATGAGGGACTATCTAGCTTATGATAGAACTTTATGCATTAGTCTAGGCGATGAGAAAGTGTATAAAAAATAGTATGAGAAAGACTCAAATTATGGGGAATACAAATAGCAAGAAAATACATGATCATTGAGGGAAAATCTAAGATTGGTTGACAAATATAAGATAGCAACCATGCAGATCATACAATAATGATAAGGAGAATGCCTAAATAATAGTCCATATGAATCACCAAGTAATAGCAGCATATAGTCATAATAATCCTCACACAAAGCAACCATGGAGTCAAAGAACATTGTCCAATGTACAGTTATAGTAGGATAAGAACTTTATATCCATCTATTATATTGATACATTATCACCATTATCATGGGTCTAAGACATTATAAAATGATCAAATTATATAGTTATTAGCAATCATAAACTATCTTAGAGGATTGGCAAAGAAAAACATATGTGTTCTCCTCATAGAACATAGAGATATGAAGCAATAACGAGATGTGAGGTAACAGTTATAAAATTTGGATGAACTCAAAGAGACATTTGCAAATACAACCTACCCTTTATAATACCTAATTGAAAAAATGGATGCAATACAAGTCCTTGTATCAATAATGTCTGGTAGATAGTAAAAAACTAGAACAATAAATTTCATATAAAAGTGGTTAGACTTAAAATGATAAAGAAAATTTAAAAATGCTAAAGAAAATGTCAAGTAATAAAAAAAACTTACAAGGATGAGGCATATTCATAACTTTTGCAGTCCTGTCGTGGATATCAACACTAGAAGCAACTCATACTGTTAGTGTACATACAAGACAATATGGGAGTTCATTATACCTAGCAACTTGTGGTGTTGTTGTTCGTGTTGTCTCTGTTGGACCCTGCAATTAAGATTCAATATACATTATTCAATAAGATTAACTGTGCAACATAATGAAATATTGAAAAGTGTGTTATCTTATTGAGCTTCGCTTGGTTTCGAGAATACTTTAATATTCTCTACTTAACAAGGCCAACCACGTGAAGGTGGAAGCTCATTTGCCCCCCCCCCCCTAACATCACTCTAAATTCCTCGTTAACATCTAACATTCATTCATTATTTCTACCATTAATAAAATATAACATTCATTCATTAATATCACATAACATTCATTAACACATAACATTGATTAACATTAATTAACACGCAAAATTCATCAATATTAATTAACATATATCATTCATAACCATTCATTAGCACATAATTACATTCATTACATACAAAAAATCAGTCATTATCAAATAATGTAGATTACAATCATTTGTTTTTTTGTTTTTTCTTTGAAACTATGAAAAGACTAAGTGGAGCATCATTTTCTTCATCATTTCTCCCCTCTTCAGTTGTTCTTCCCTCTGCTCATGATCTCGATGTATGCCTAGTCCTATATTGAGGACGAGGACAATGAAGCGAAGGGGGGTCCTCTACAATAAAAAAGAAATGGATTAAATTCAAAACATTTTTTATTATTGTTACAAGTATTTCATTAATTTAGAGAACATAATTGTTGTGCTCTTTACCTAATGGGGCCACATCATTTTGTCTAGCCTCAACCTCAACATGTTGAACACCCTCTAGATCCTCTAGAGTTGAAATACTAAAGGTTACATTAATGTTGAACACCAATTGCAATTAAATTTGTTTAAAGAAATAACAGTTGTCCTCTTTACCTGATTGGGGAACATCACGTTCCTGATGTTGTGTACCCAGATCATGCTCCACTTGGTCACCACCGACTACATGCTCTAAAATATTAACAAAAAAGTTTACATTAATTACTACTCTAATTACAAATTAAGATGTTTAATTGTATTAATAATTATATAAATAAATTTGAATAGCAAATTAATACCTCCACTACTGGGATGCACATCTGAACCTTCATGTGCAGGTGGTGTTTCACGATTAACAGGTTGCATTCCAATGTCATGCACATTGTTATCATTGCTTGCTTATTTAAAACAAATATAGTCACTTTATGTTGGAACTCAACATCAATTAGATTATTGGTAAAGTATTCAATTTGAAACAATTTTCATTTAGCTTATTTACTTGTGTGACGGATGCACTGGAATCTTGTGTTTGCCCACTCAGTTCTTGTAGTCATTCAGCCATGGTTGTATAGCCTTGCTGGTAGGCAATTCTCTTGTCATCTTATGTGGGCACTCTATTGGATTCAGAGCCCTGCATTTTTGCTTGGTATCGTGAATTTTGCTTGCATTGTTTGATCAAAAAAAAAAAATTGTTTGCAATTTATAGATATTTTGATGTGATATTTCATTTACTGATACTTACAATTCATACGACAAGTTTCATATAACCACCAGAGCCAAGTTTGTGTTGCCCGTGCTTTTCTTGTCTTGCCTTGATTGCCTTTGACGTGTCACTCGGTCTATGAAAAGTTTGAAATATTATAGATTATATAAATATACATAGTAATTAATTAGTACATAATTACATTCTTAATAGTATCCCATACCTTATTTTAGCGTCTGGTGGTGTATTTCCTTTTTTTCCTTTCTATTCTCTCCTTGGCATCCAAAATCAGGTCCTTGCACTCCCTCTCTGGAATCATGGGGGGATGCTCGTACTTTACGTTCTTCTCTAAATGGATCCTGTATTGGTCCCTCACATACTTTATATATGTGCCAGCTTTTTCAAGGAGCTTGGTTTTGTCAAATGTGTCATTTCCAAACCACTCAACCATACGTTTTGTCAATTCATCTTTTAAACTTTTTTCTTGGTCATTCCACCTTTTAAAGCAAAAACAAACCTATTAGATTCATAAATGAACTGAAGCTACATTTATTATAGTTCAAGAAATGGATCAAAGGAAATCTATTCTAGCAATGATATGAAATCAAAATAGTGGATTAGGGTTAGTTCACATATGATGTTCCACCTTTTACGTATGGTGGACCCAAATATCTGTAATGCAATGTCATTAAGATTTTTATAAAAAATATCATTTCTTGCAAAAAATTCATGCGATCATTAGTCTAAAACGAGTGATCAGAAAGTAAATTACAATTAGACTATATATAACAATAATTTTAAAGTACCTGGAACCTTTTGTATCTTTAAGGTAATCATTTCTTCGTCGCTCACCACCAATGTGTCCTGTAACGTTCCCGTACTAGCAATACGAGAAGATCCAAGAAATGATGGTATGTTATTAGCAATAGTCGCCTCTGGCGCATCCTCATGTGCATCTCCTACTGTAGAAAATGAATCCACTACGAAATGCCCCCAAGAAAGAACGCTTGAAGGGAAATAAACACATAACAGAAGATAGAGCAAAAGAGGGATCTACCAATAGTGGGTGGGCCAATATGATGTGCAGTAGATGATGTCTGCATGCTACATGTTGTCGACATTGTAGTCGGCAATACAGGTGGGGCTAACCTCTGATGAGGTGTTGGCGACATTTGCACAGGAACATTGCCAACACCTGAAGAATAATACATTAAATATATAAAACATTAAATATATGAAAAGTGCAAGAATTGTAAACAAGGATGAACCTTTATTATGAACATTGATAGTATCAAGTATGATGTATTTTGGGTACTCAAAGTGATAAGCCAATCAAGTGATAAGCTAAGAAAATCATCATCACCTGGACTACCTGCAATACCCTGATCATGGCCACCAAGTTGATGAGGATGCATAAATTATTGTAAAAACAACACTTACATATTTTAGTTAATGACATAAAAGAGTATAAAATATAAACCATTATTGAACTTTTGTTATAATTAAAGCTTTCATTACTACTTACTTGCAAGTTTTCTATTGTTAGAATCATTTCTTGCACCCTCTCTCGTATCTCATCAGTCTGAGGCTCCATGGATGCCAAAGCAACAATCCCTCTACTAATTTTTCTAATATACTTTTTTATCAATTCTATAGGGTTTGTGAAATCTGTGGTGTCATCATTACTTAATCCTGTTGAGTCCATATCCCTAGAGAGGTGCGCAAGTACTACAGCTCCCTTTCCTTTTCCTCGAACATCCGTCTGTGACAACAATATCGTTAACAATTACAAAATTACTCTAAAACACTCAAGAAAAGAACATAATAATGTAGCAGTTTGCTTCTATCTAATTTGTACAATTACAATGAGGTTTACCTGCTCGGTAGAAGTGTCGCGACCTACATCCCTATCTGTGCTATGTGATGGATCCATGTCGCCCTGTGACAAAGAAAATATATAAAAACGTTAGCGAAATGAAACCAATGGACTTATCAAAAAAACTTCATAATAAAATGGTATATTGGAGTCATTAATTGGAGGTTGGTTAATTTAAATGGTATATAGTACGTACCACCCCCATGATAGCAACTTTATTTGTATCTATATGATTCAAATTGTAATCGATTAGTAGCTCTTCCCCTACACTTATTGATTTTATCGCACATACGAATACATGATTTCCCTCGCGCAACTCAAATATGCAATTGGGTTGTTTATTAGTTGACCTAAGTCACGTACTATTTATAAAACCTGCAATATTCCCTGTTGCTTTTGGCCTTCCATCAATGTATACAGCCACTCGTTCACTTTGATCATTATCTTTTTGTTGTATATAATTTGCTGACAGTGCATACCTACGCATATTTTTTTTATATCGAACAATCTGCATCCAGTTATTGTAATTGTAACAAGGTTCGAAAAACTCCATCAATTCAGTAACTTTGTTGTAACAGACCTTTATATCGTCCATGGAAAATAGGCCCAAACCATGTAACGATAAAGGTGTTATGCGATATATCATATTTTTAACACAAAAATTGATGTTTATTGGAGGAAGTTCCTTGGGTACCCATTGTTTCTATAGATGTTTGTACCTCAATGTTTCCTTTGGTCTCATCATCATAAGAACATGACCCCCCTTGAGCAAGGAAAAAATTCATGCGTTTATTTAATTTTCTTCTAATATTTTGACCTCTGGTTGATCTCCCTATTGTAGAACTACTACATGTCTCACTTTCATTTTCTATTCCTGCATTTCCCTCACTCGAGGAAGACACGTCTGACAAATACCTATTTGGTGGTACCTACACTCCATCAAATGAGAGAGTTAGTAGGTAATGAGAGATATATTTTGCAAATGAGGGTAATGTTGATGAAAAAGTCGGCCCTAAAGTTGATGTTGAGATTAAAATTTGAATAAGTCCAACTGGGGCCTCAAGTGTTGATAATTGTACTAGATTTGTTGCTAATATCGAGGTTTGAAAAACTGAGAAAGTTTATTTTCCAAGTAATTTTTAAAAAATAAACTATTTCTATAGGGTGTATTGACTTATACATGTCGATCCATGAGACTGTGCAAGATCCTCGTCAAAGGGGTTCAAGTTCATGCACATGTATTTAAATTATCTTATGTTAGCTAAAAATTGCATAGTACACAACATGAACTTTGTAGACAAAAGGAGTATTAAATAAAAAAAATATGTTGTCATCATAATCATTGTAATTTTTTCAATTCCTTACCTTTACTTTATGTAGACTATGCAAGATCCTCAACCAAAGGGTTGACGATGTCTAGAGTCAATGGCCTGTTCCCACCAAGGATGACAACATCACACAAAATATATACATGAAATCAACACCATCAATTGAGCATCATAAGCATTACATTTGTAAGTTGATAAACAATAAATACATATGTATCATCATATATGTAATTGAGCATCATAAGCATCACATATGTGTCATCATAAATATGTAATCCATCACATATGTATCATAAATCATCATCCATCACATAGGTAATAAACAATCCACATTCTATAAATAAACACAAAGTTCAAAAAATGTAACATGTATCATCATAAACATGTAATCCATCACATATGTATTTTAAATCAACATCCATCACATAGCTAATAAACAATCCAAATTCCATAAATAAACACAAAGTTTAGAAAATGTCACATAAATAGTCACTCTCTCTATCTCCATCTCCTCGGGGTGGCATAGTTCTACTATTAGGACCTGCTAGAGGTGGAACATGAATTAAAAACATTAAAAGGTGCATCATGAATTAATTATGTAATGGCATTAGAATTCAAAACATAATGAATTAATTATGTAACCATATAAGTCAAATAAATTTATATCAAGAAATCAATATTAAATAGATAATATACTAATCGCATACCTCATACATTTCATTCATGTCATTGATCTTCTTCATCCAACTCATCATCATGACCATCATGATCACCATCTCCATCATCACCATCATCATCATCATCATCATCATCATCATCACCACCACCACCACCACCACAACCACCATCATTTTCTTTTTCATCGTCATCACCATCACCATCACCATCACCATCACCATCATCATCACCATCACCATCAGCAGCAGCAGCTTCTTCTTCATCATCATCGAGTAATTGTCGATCATGATCATCATCTACATCATCTTCTACTTCTTCGATATCTTCTTCTTCCATCACATTATACTTTATCGACCTTCCTCTTGGATCATGTCTAACAACAAATGACCAACCCGATTTATGTGGAACCTCTAAGTAAAATACCTGCTCACATTGGCTTGAAAGAACATAGGGCTCATTCCCAACTGGTTCAAATGACCTTGTATTAACCATTGTAAAACCATTATCATGTTCAATAACAGTTCTATCGGGATCATTTTTATTCAATCGTAGTTTGTACCATTTGACAACGAACAAAACTAATTTGAAGAAATTAAAGTCACATTCAATTATATCATCCAAAATGTCATAGTATCGATTTTGAGACTCTTGAGGATGTATGTTGTTTCTCGATGAAATATTTGTCACGTCAAAGACTGCAGTTATCCCAAAATCACAATTTTTCTTCATGTCATCCAACTTTTTGATGCAAAATTTATGACCATTGCAGCACAAAGCATTGTGGTGTTTGATCTACAATATGTCAAACATGTAAAAATTATTGCATCGTGAGTTGATAAACATATGGGTGATTAATAAATTTATACGTACCTGTTTATCTCTTAAACCATATGCTAAATCAATTTCCCTTTGCGTAACATTGGAATCTTCATTATGATGAGCTTCTTTACCCAATGAAGCCACACCTTCCCATGTTAATGTGCGACCAGAATGTTGACAACGTTCAATCCATACCGTCATCCAGTCAAGATTGTTTGCAATATACAAATGTGGTGCATCCCACTCTCGACCAACTGTACAAAAAATAAATAGACGTCTTACAACTGATTTATTTTGAAGATCAAGAATTAATTAACTAATATAACATCTTATAATTACCTCTCACTTTCCTCAATCTACCTTTCCCCGTCAAGTAATCCCCTTCGAATTTCTTAATGGGGTTGGGATCCCAAATGCGATCCACGTGGATCTTTGCTGCAAACTTAAGAAGATATTCAGAAATGTACACCATAGCCTGGTATATCATATATCCCTCCACCATAGAACCCTCGGGATGTGCTCTTTGTCATACCAAAGCCTTCAAAAATTTCAAGTGCCTCTCAACCATCCACATTTACCTAGTGTGTAAAGGTCCACACAATTCAATCTCCTCAACTTGGTGTATGAGGTAGTGTTCTTGTGTATTGAAAAAAGTCGAAGGTAGACACTTTTGCATTTCACACATTAGATGAGGAATTTTTCTCTTCCAATATTTTATATCTTCTTTATGGATTTCTTTACATGACAACCACCTACAAGATATTTAAGACACAAAAATATATATTACATAGCAAGTAAAACAAATTGTAAATATAATATCTATACAACAAACTGAACAAATATCACTACTTACCTCATGTATTTTCCAAGATCATATATGACTTGCTTGCAATTATTGTTGAAGTGGTCTGGGAGAGATAGAGGTAGAACGTACTGCAACAATTATAAAATTATCTTTTCATTGTATTATTTCTAACATAATACAATGAAAAGTACATGTGCAGTATACAAATATATAGTAAATACACAAGAACATGAATTACCTTAATGAAGGTATGTCAATCATGTGTTTTATTCCCTGCCCAAATTCACTTTTCTTTGATATGAGATTGTTTATGTTCACAGCAAATCCTATGGGAAATCGAATTTTTCATATGACTTTTTTTATAGCATTGCTTTGCTGGTCCGTTAATAACCAAGGAAGGTCAGTTATATTAATTTGGTCTCCATGGCTATTTGATTGAATGACATTTTTCATTGCATGATTGGATTTCTGAATGTCACTACAAATTTTGACATTTTTTTCTTTGTCGCGCCTTCCATCCAATATTTTCCATAATGTCTTTGTTATATTCTTTCCAATATGCATAGTATCAAACAAATGCACAATTTATAAATGCTCATAGTAGGGCAACCTACTAAATTGTCTGGGATAACTTTTTAGTCCCTTAGGAAGGTGGTCATTAATGCCTTGACGACCTTCATGATCATCAAATCACATCATCAGTAAACAAAACACAATAGAAAATATGTTTTATGACATAAACCATTAGATGGAATGGCATTACCTTGACGATTAATTCTATTATATTCCAACTTCCACAGGTGAGGTGTAATTCTTTGTGGCTTTGATGTATTCTCTTCTTTCCCATTGAAAAGATGTTTTTCAGTATTTTGATACTTATGATTTTTGTGGAGAAAGTGCCTATACTCATCAAACAGCTGCTTTCCTAAACTTTTTGAATGAGGAGATTTCATCTTTGGACCACAAACTGGACATGAAAAATTTCCCTTTGTTTGAAGACCTACAAGATAATGTATAATTGGATTAAATATGTTACTTTTTTTAATTATAATTATCATGTGCAACTTGAACACTATAACATACCACAAAAATGTGTTAGCCTTGGGGCATCATGTATTGTCCATACAAGCATCCCATGGAATTGAAATTGCCTTTGTCCTATCAGTCTAGAGACATCATACATAGTGACACAATTCTATAACTCCGGCAACTTGTCGATAAGAGGCTCAATATATACATTCATATATTTAACTTGGTACTTACCTAATTGAATGAACAAAAACATTACATAATTATTATGACCATTTTATTACAATATTTATAATTAAATGTCAACTACTATTAAATGATAAAATACCTGGAACAATCATTGCCAACATTATGTGCTTCCTCTTTATTGACATCCATGGAGGAATGTTATTGTTGATAACAAAAACAGGCCACACTAAGTAAACAGATCTCAGCTCTCCAAATGGATTGACACCGTTTGCTGCCAATGAAAGCCTGAGATTACGAGGTTCTTCTTTAAAGTGTGGCCACTTTTCCTCTATGTCCTTAAATGTTGAACCATCCGCAGGCATTCGAATAATGTCATCTCGACTTCTATTGTGTGCATGGTAATCCATAAATTGTGCCAAGCTAGTGCACTTGAATAATCGTTGCATACGTGGAATAATGGGAATATAACGAAGAACCTTGCAAGGCACCTTTTTTGTTATTTGATCTATTCAATATCTACTGATATGACATTTAGGGCATTTATTTTGAAATTCATGTTGTTTGTGTTATATAATATGATCATTGGGACAAGCATCTATTGCTTGATACTCCATTCCAATATCTTTCATAATGGCAGATAATTCTCGGTATGATTAAGGTAGAAAATTTGATGGTGGTAACAAAAACTCACCTATCAATCTACAACAAAAAAATATAGTTTGTTAATATAAAGAATATTAATGGTACATGATTCACCATTTATTAACTATAATGACATATATGACATACCTTAACATACATGAGAGTGTTATGTTGGATAAACCATTCATAACCTTCAAGTTCACTAAAACAATACAGCGGAGAGAAGAGTTGTCTAGGAGCCTTCGTAAAGGGCCTCAGATGCCTTCTCAAGTAGAGGTAAATCATGATAAACATCAAGGTCATCTTAATCATCATGATCAGATGCGCCAGTACTAAATGTGTCATGGATCAATGTATTTGTACCATCATCTTCAATTGTGTTTTGTGGCTCATGATCATCATCTTCCATGGGATCATTATCTCCAGCTTCGATATTCACACCTCCATGTTCCTCCACTTCGAAAACCATATTCTCCAGGTTGTGTTGATCCATATTATGTGCTTCGAGGTGCTTGACCTATATAAAATTGATAAACATAAATAAACCATGATCATGATCTCATCATCAAGTGATTTCTTATGTATATAATTTGTTAAAATGATATAATGAAAAACTTACCAATGGATGATAATCATGTCCCCCTTCAATGTGACCATGCAGCCTACAATGTGTCTTAGTTGTTTTGATTAGAAGTCTTCTAGTCTTTAACCCCTTACGAATTTTGCAGCGACAATAACATTTTCCATCACCTTTTCTTTTCAAGTTAGACCACAATCTAGCAATTGTCTCCTTATTTTGTTGTTCGCTGATATTGTTTGACATGGTCTTTCTTCACAGGCAAAAAAATCGGGCTATAGAACTAGTTATATAGAAGTTAAAATGTTAGTTATGAAATCATGTTTCAGTATAATATACCAAATTAAATTACTTGAACATAGAAATTATGCAAATTGAACCAAAACCATTTAACTCTTCTTTTTCATCTCAAAACATATATAATGGCTTTGTGGTGATTTAGAGCAGGTGATATGCTAATGGCTTTGTGGTATGCAATCCTTGTATCATATCTTAAGTTGACTAATGTCTAATTGGGGTAATCCATGAGTGTTTTATTTGAATTCATTATCAATGTTGTGAAGTCATCGAGAGTATGGTGATAGTCATCCTTATAGGATCCTCTCAATACTATCCAAATCAATCTAAAAGGAAAGTAACTATCCATTCCCATTCTCATGCATACTTACATGACTAATGTTGCCCTTTTGTATCCTAAACATTAGAGAGACCTTATTTGACTTGCCTAATCAATGTGGTTGATATCCTAATATGAAATACTGAGTTCTACCCTTGCCTCTGCATCAAAATTCTCACATCATTTTTCCTCAATAAAACACACTATTCTGATCCCAATCTTCCTCAATACCCTCAATGGAGGGAGGGGCATGTACAATGGTTTCAACATACAAAGTCAATGATCATACAGTCCATTCTTCTAGACACCCTTGGATACATTACTGGGCTTCTAGGGTTGGGAAAACTAATATAAATTGAGCCAACACCATGAGGATAGGGTCAAGTATCATGGAAACTAATCATAATACGTGAAGACAGGGTTCACACCTAAGTGTTGGCTCTCAATAATGCCACACTTCCAAAATTTTCAGTCTCAAGAATTCTCCTATTGGGTCAACACTCATTGATGGCCACAAGGCCAAATCAATGTATCTAGGCTTCAAACTCCTTACTCTAGGCTTGGAGGACCCTACACAAGTTCTATGAACACTCACTTGGTATTACAATAGACAGAGCCTTCCTCTAAAACTTTGTTTGCAACACACACATCATTGGTAATCATTGTTATGATGGATGGTCTATTAGGATAGTAAATAAAATGCTTATTCTTTTTCTACCCTTTGAAACTACAACAAGGTATTTGACTTGGAAGGGTCCCCACAAATCACTTCAACACCAAACATTAGGCAATTCAACCTTTTGCCTTCTCAATGCATTTTTTTTTGTCTTTCACTGGTTTTCTCAATCTGATACATAGGGATATCAAACCTTTCATGGCATCATCACATGCGCAAACTTCCCCATATGTCCCTATAAGTCTAATATATTAAATACATTTCACCTAGCACTATCGGGTATAGATTCTTGTGTTCTATCCATATAGGATGTTTTCACACCATACTATCATCCTTGACTCATGTGTATGATGTAGAGATAGGGGCATGTATAATGGTTTCAACATACAAAGTCAATGATCATACAGTTAATTCTTCTAGACACCCTTGGATACATTAATTGGCTTCTAGGCTTGGGAAAACTAATATGAATTGAGCCAACACCATTAGGATAGGGTCAAGTATCATGGCAACTGATCATAATTTGTGAAGACAGGGTTCACACTCATTGATGGTCATTTTGCAACTCACCTTGAGTCTACATGAGCTGCAGAAGCTTGTGATAAGTATGGATGATTGTCTTCTTCCAATATGTAGTCCTTTCATATTTTAGGTGCCTACACACTATGTTGTTGTTAAGTATTGATGTAGTCTTAAGACATATCATGACTCCATTACATGTCCACACTTGGGTTTACAAACACAACTCTGTCAAAACAAAAACAATATCACTAGTAAAACTATGACTGTGACAATTAATACCCTTAGGACAGTCATATAAATTTAATCTTTTTCATTTGGTTTTGATCCACAAACTTACTATCTTGGGTATCATGCTTTTATGTGTCTCTGACATGACTCCTAGTAACTATATAAGGATCTTACTAGTCCTAGATCTATGCCTTGTCTTTTTGATATGGTTCCTAGTGAGAGTATATGAATCTTACTAGTTCTAAATGTCATAACTTTGTGTTTTGCATTCTCCATGTGTGATACCAATATTACTCATATTACTCACTTTGTACTTCTCTTTTATCTCAATATTGTAGATTGACAATATCATAAGTCTCGGGAGCTACCACCTTTCCAAACTTGTAGTCATCTTGACTCTTCAATATCTTGGTGAAAGAATATTTGGTTTCTCCATATTTTCCCAAGAGTACATGAGCATAATTTCATACTCTTGCTAAGAGGGGGCTAAATATTGCATCATAAGTTGTATCTCTTTATAAATATACACTAGGTTTGGACTCACTTTAGTGGTTGTGCCTTATTTATGCCTAATTGTACTTAGGTTTGAGAATGTTTCCATAAATTTGGTTCATTCCCTTATTCGTGATGTTCCTCATGGCTCAATTTTCGAGAACTGGGGTCTTGGGAACCCTTATTCATGGAAATTGGACCTAAAATTTGAAAGATGAATGTTGGATTGGCAAATAGTAGGAATTTCCTCTCCAAAAATTTGGACTTTTCCAAAAGTTCAATTTGAAAAGGTGCAAGTTGCATATAGATACAATTCTATTTCTCATTTCAAACCCCTATCAACTCCAACCCACATCTACCAATTTTTCAATCAAACAATTCAAATCAATTGAGCATAGATCTATAACCAAGGAACAAGGCATTCAAAGATACAACTTTGTTACATCAGTTATGATCAACTACATTATGTTTTTCCTTGATGAAAGCATACACTAACATTTTCTAGAAACATTAAGGCTTGTGTGGAACTTCATGCCAAGCATTTCAAAATTGAGGTATATTGGTCAATTTTTTATTTACACTTATGCACCATTCTTTAAAAAAATTTACACGATTGTCTTGACAATGACATGGTTGTCACTTTATCTAAAAATACATGCTTATCGTCATTTAAATAAATAACTCTTCTTTTAAATATTTGTATACCCTACAATGCATTGAATTGTCTTTGGTATAGTAGAAATCATCTTGCAATTCTTGCATAATGTTTTTAACCATTGGTAAAAACAGTACATTACATTCTAGGATCTCTTCAACTTTTGGTCTGCAATTGTTTCTTGAGCTAAGGATAGCTTGTTTATGAACTGAATATTCCATAAGGCCTGCATAACAACTTTCTCTGCTAACTCTTGGCCAAGATATAAGACAACTTGTTTTAGCTTCCAACTAGTTTAGTATATAGCTTCCAACTGGTTGAAAATAGATTTACAAAATGGTCTTTATCATGTAATGCTATCTTTGTGCTTTCTCATTGTTGTTGTTTAGTTCACCACAAACTTCATACCTTAACATATAATGGTGAGAACAAACCTTTGTTTATTTATATATAATATATATCCCAATGAATATCATCTTGACCATTGCCACAATGTCCACATCCCTTTTTAAACTATCATGTTTGCTCTTCTTGGTTTCAAATCTGCCTTATTGTTGTAATCTTCTATAAGACTATCATTTTTTTTTGGGAATCACCTTCATCAATGTATCAATTCTCAAGTTGAACATCCTTTTTTAGGATTTCTTCTCTATATCATGCTAGGGATTGTTATTGCTACTTGGAATGTGATGTCTTCCCATTTGATTGGATTGTCAATCATTGCATTTTTCTCCATATCATCGTGGACTAACTTGTGCTCCCTGATGTACTTATTTGTCTCATTCATTTAGACCACAAATATCACATCCTAGCATGCTTTTTCAAAGGATCCAAATGACTATTGTTTCTCTTTTATTGATATCCTTAAGTCTATTGCTGACAATTTGTCTCTTGGTATCCAAAACTTTCTACCAAAATTGACTATCTTATAAACTTTATGTTCTTTGTACTACTTCTCTACTTTGCTTATTTAGATCGAGTAATATACTCTTTTGATATACTCTTTTTAAAACAAAACATATGCACTCACTGCTAGTTTCACATATGATTCCACAACCTCATCATATTTTGTCCATTCATCCTCTCACCCTAAACTATCATGTATTTGATGCTCATTCTTGTCTGTTTGACTAAGCCAAGATCACACTTCACATTGTGTATAGGGCTATTGTTTGATTCCTTGTGTCACAACCATCTTTACCACTATTATTAGTGACTTCTCTTTAACCTTTCATTTTTTCAAACCATTTACATAATCATTACTAAATAATTATAGCATTGTCATGTTTGCATGTTGTCTCAGACCTATAACAATCTCTTCTTATTGTATCACTGTCACTTTTGGTCACTAGGTTAATTCTTTAAAGGACTTGGTCTTGTAATGGAGCTACCCTTAATTACAAATAGATGAACTTTTTAATTCTGAAACAAACGTTGGAGCCTCAAATGGTGACTAAAGATTGCAGATCACAACGAACAATGACAAATCAACCCAAGAGTGTATGCATTCTCTTCAAACTGTTGTAGAATGGTATGATACTTCAGATCAGCAAGATCACGGTATCAAATGATGTTGACCATTAGTCACAAACCTTCTAAAAAAATTCTTCCTCAGTATGAGTGATTGTTGGCATTTTTGATGATTATGTTGTGATTTTCATTGATGGACACACACTTCCATTGAGATCATTTTTGTATGTATGATTTATGCTCAACTGACAATTGCTCCAACTGGTATGATGCATTATAGTCCTTAGACTATTGATGTTTTGCAGAAAGTGATTACCGATCTGAAGCGGTATGTAGACCCCAAGCGGTTAGAGGATCTCAAGTAGTATGAAGGACCAAAGCGGCAGAACACATATTTCCCAGTCTTCAATTTTGTCAAACCGGCAACTGGCATTTTGCTTGAACCAGTATTTTGTATGAATCGGTAATACTTTGTGATGAGTTACCAACCGACATTTTGTGATGAGTTACCATCCACCGATTGTTTGATGGTGCCGACACTTTAGCGGTGCTTTTTGTGTCGTGTTACCAGATATTTCTAGATGCATTGAACCTAGGAAATTGTAATGTAATCCTATTGGACCAACATGAAATCAGATTCCTTTATAAGGACATCATGTCTAGGGTTTCAGGTTGTTGTTAATGTTGTTGTTGCGATAGTTGATATTGCGGCTAGGGTTTAAGGTGGTTGAGGAGTTAGAGAGAGTATGAATGTGTAGAAGACTGAAGTTATGCTAGAATGCATTAGGAACGAGCTATCAAGGATCTAACCAAGCAGCCTGTGCTATTAGCTAGATCAATCACTTGTTGATTATTCACATCTTCAACAAGTCTATAGCCCTTAACTGGGTAGGCCCAAAAGCCTTTTGTAAATCCTCTAACAAGATGGTTCACATCTATGGATCTAAAATCCTCTAGCAAGGTAGTCTTTAATCGGACTTATCTCCTAACAAAGATTGAGATTCCTAACAGGATCTGTTCTAGTAAATAACATTGTAAGATCTTAACCAGTCCGGTTCCTATTCTGCAGATAGTTACTTGTGAGTTCCATCTCACCATGGTTTTTCCCATTTGGGTTTCCACATCAAAATCTCTTGTGTTATGGTGTTTGTGCTTTTGTGGGTGAATGCTTTATTAGCTATTTGGTTTGCATGTGTTTTAACCGGTTTGTCTGCTAAACTGTTTTACCAATTTACTGTTAGTCTTGCAAAGTGTTCAAGTGCAAAGATTTTTGGCATACTAATTCACCCCCCCCTCTTAGTATTCATCAATTGGTATCAGAGCCTACCTTTCTATAAGTTTAACCACTTGGAAAGAGATATGGGGGAATACACATTGAGGGAACTTACTCATCGGCTCACTCAGTCTGAGCAAGCCTATGATGATCTTATGGTCAAATACAAGGCATCTCAAGCAAAAAGGAGAGAACATGCAGAAAAGTTGATGGAGCTATCTAAAAATAGTTCCTCTGATGAAGCGGACCTGGAAGCCCTGATTCAAGAAGTTGAAAAGTTGAATGAATCCAATTCCAACCTGAGAAAAGAATTGGAAGGACTGACTATTCGAATGTGTCAAGAGCTTGAGAACTGGAGGAAAGCTGAAGATCTAGTCAAAGACAAGGATCATGAAAACTACAAGCTGAAGCAAGAGATCCATGCCCTAACTGCTCAACTCCATGCGAGCAAAATGGAGAAGGAAGACATGCAAGGAGAATTGAACATTGCCATCTCTGAGAATAAAAACCTGATGGAAACAAATGCTGCTATTTCCAAAGAACTCTCTGAGTCAAAGGAAATACTTGTTAAGTTCAACAAAAGTACTATCAAGCTAGAGCAAAAGCTTGAATCTGCCAAACCTGTCAAGAATACTGATGGACTTGGTTATTCCGGTCATGAGGAAGGTGAGACCTCCGGTACAAGTGCTGGAGCATCAAAGAAACAACCGACATCAAAGGATAAAGGCAAGAAAAAGTTTAAACCTGTTTGCTTTAACTGTCTTAAATAAGGACATACTGCCAATGTGTGTAGGAATAAGGCTTACAATAATTTTCCTTATTTCATAAATGACAAGCCAAGATACTATAGATTCAATGGTAACTGTTATGCATGCAACAAGTTTGGGCATAGAGCATCTGAATGCAGGTCTGTTATGAATAACATTGGAAGATGTCCTTAAAGGACCCAAGGAGTTGGTCTTGAACCTTTTGTGAACCAGAATCACAACCGGTTTAATGTCTTCAATCATCAGACAAGAAGCGGTGGCCATCAAGCGGCAACCAGATGGAGAGCAAACTGTATGGTCTGTCATGGTCATGGTCACACTGCTGCAACATGCAGGAGGAAGAACGACAACATGAATAATGGACCTTGGAGAGCACCTGAATGGTCTGCTATCACTGCAACAAACCAAGTCACATTGCTAGATTCTGTAGATCAAGAAAGAACATATCTAATGATATATCAGTCACTCCGGAAGGAAACATTGATGTTGACACTGTTCAAGTGGATATGAACAAGACCTGGAAGAAGAAACCAGCAATATTACAAGAGGAACCGATTTCTGCACCTAGTGTGGAAATCACATAACCGACAAACTAAGCTTAAGAAAAGCTTAGGGGGAGCAAACGGCAAAAATGTTTCAAACCCCCGGTTTACACCGGTAAAATACCTTAACCGGTATGTGTTACCTGTCATTTTGGCGGAAGACCGGAAACGGTAAAAGGCAGATTAGGGTTTATGCCCTAATGGTGGAGAATTTATTGCGGTAGGTGAGGAATATGTTTAAAAGGAATTTTCAAATCATTTCTCACTATCATTTTCGAAGCGAAGAAGGTTTTTCAAGTTCAGAGCGATGATAAAGTGATTTGTGTTGCGATTCAGAGAAAGTTGGAAACCTTGAAGGAGATTCAAATTCAAATTGCAAACGGCCAAGTGAAGAACACAAAGTGGTGATTCTGCAACTGACAAAGTGTGAGCTGGAGAAGAATTTGAAAGCCCTAAATTCACAATTTTTGAAAGGTATTTT
Organism: Cryptomeria japonica; assembly: GCF_030272615.1. Classification (NCBI taxonomy): domain Eukaryota; kingdom Viridiplantae; phylum Streptophyta; class Pinopsida; order Cupressales; family Cupressaceae; genus Cryptomeria; species Cryptomeria japonica. The sequence goes on along the minus strand of NC_081408.1, from coordinate 622,692,482 downwards.
TCGAGTCTTCAGTTTCTATCATGGCTTCTACATCCCATACTAGCTCTAGTACATCTGTAGATTCAGCAAGCTTTATTCAACACAAGTCTAGATACAATGCCCTATCACAAGTTCCAGCTGGTGTGATAGTAGAAGAGGGAATCTCAAATTACATAGACTATAAAATAGAAGACCTAGGGTCTCTAGCAATTCACTCGCAGCTAGGTTTATTTTGTGGAAAAGATAAGCAAATCAAACTGGAATATATTATTTTGGAAAAGAAGAAGCTCCACAATGTTGTTTATTTCCTGGAGGATTTCACAGATGATCACATTAGGATCATTCTGAGCAGAGTTCATGGTGACAAGATGTACCTAGAAAGAATGCATGACATTACTCTGCAAGCAATACATGTCGTCACCGGTTTCTGCAATATAGGGGAAGTGCCAGCCCTAAGGACGGTAAGCAAGATAGAAATGTCAAAGCTCACCGGTTCAGTGAGCGACTCACGAGGGATGACTATTAATTCCATCAAGGATGACCTTGTGAAATAAGCATGTATGGTGATTGGATACCGAACGTTCTCAGCCAGCAGGCTTAACTTTGTATCTGCTGCAGCGGTAAATGTCACTTACCGAATGATCAAGGAGGATCCATCATTTGACCTGTGCACCGGTATGCAAAGGCAACTCCTATTGAATCTTAAATCGATCAAACAGGATAATGCATTGAGGTTCAAGTTTGGACAACTACTGGTTGGGTTGTTCTTTTATTTTCAAGGCTACTCTCCAGGAGTAGGTGATGTCCAGTGGTCTGCTGACTAACCGGTAACCAAGCAAATCAAGGAAAGCATTCAAGCAGTTGGAACAGGTTACCCTGAAGTTCTGAATAAGTACTTTGATGAGTTCAGACGCAAAATGAGTCAGAGGATGAGAATATCAAGTGATATCGTCAAGAAATATGAAGATGATATCTGTTTCACCATTAAAGTGGATCAATGCATAATGGAGGTTGTTGAGCCCAGACAGGAGGAAGTGGAGCCTATGGGCTATGAGGTAATGAATGATATGCTGGAAGGGTATGCCTCTACCCTTATTGCCTCACCACTTGATCCAAAGGCAAGGAGAACCGACACCTACCTAGAAAGGGTAACACCGGTTGAGGAACCCTCAGCAAAGAAAGGAAAAGAACCTTTAGTAAAGAAGGCAAAAGCAGTGTCCTCAGCATCGGCACCAGCTACTGTAGCCAGTCCTAAAGTGACCAAGTGGTCACCGGCTAAAAACAAATCGGAAGCGGCACCTGCTAAAGTATTCGAGAGAAAGAAGAAGACAAGGAATGCCTCTCCAGACTTAGAAGAAACTGTGTTTGAGGAAAAACCTAAGAAGACACGTCAAGCAAAGAAAAAGACAAAGAATGAACTGACATCATCAGCACCGGTAAATATTGACATCTCCTCCTACAAACCTTTGACACATTGTCAAAGAACTATCAAAAACATTAGGAGAAAAGTGTTGAATGATTTGATTGATTGTTTTGATGACTTTAATGATGATGAAAAGGAAGCGGTAGAAAAATAAATTATTCAGTATTTATGTATTAATGATCGGTCGCCTTAAGAAATTAGAGTTGAGACACCGGATTCTTTGTATAAATCCTTAGACAATAAATGGCGCATTGCCATAGAGCAGGAATAGGAAATAAGAGAAAAAGTTTTTGCTGAGCATTTTCCTGATGTATCAAACTCGGAATTGTTCGAAGTGATTTACAAATACAAAGGCCTCTTCTTCATGAGAAGAAGAAGACTCCTGTTACTTGAAGGGAAGGGTAAAGAAGTGCTTAAGAATACACACACCCTTGCTCTAGAAGCTCTGAAAATGCATCGAGTGGTTGAAGCCAACCAAAAGGCTGAGCAAGAACCGGTAATAGCAAAACCGGATGAAGCATTTGATGATGAAGGAAACCCGGTTGCTAAACCGATCGACACTATTGATGTCGATGCTCTGGATGGAGAAGATATTGCTCAAGTTACACCATCGAAAGCTACAGGATAGGAGAAGCAGGCAGAAAAGGAAGTAAAGCTAAAGGAAACAGAGGACAAAAAGGAGGAAGTGAAGAACAGAGGAGAAGAAAGATGAAGAGGAGAAGAAGAAGAAAGATGAAGAGGAAAAGAAGAAGAAAGATGAAGAGGAGGAGAAGAAGAAGGATGAAGCAGAGAAGAATAAAAAGGAAGAAGATGACGAGAAGAAGAAGAAGGATGAAGAGGAAAAGAAGAAGAAGGATGAAGCAGAGAAGAAGAAAAAGGAAGAAGATGAGGAGAAACGAAAACAGGAAGAAAAGAAAAAAGAAGAAGAAAAGAAAAGAAAAGAAGAGGAAGAAGAGAAAAAGAAACAAGAAGAAAGAGGAAGAGGATGAGAAAAAGAGAAAGGAAGAAGAGAAGCGAAAGGAAGCAGTAAAGAAGAAGGAAGAGGAAGATAAGGAAGAGGAGAAGTGGAAGGAAATAGAGAAAAGGAAGAAGGAAGAGGAAGAGAAGGAAGAGGAAAAGAGAAGAGAAGCGACAAAGAAGAAAACAGAGGAGGACAAGGCAAGTGAAGCGGCAAAGAGCACGCAGATGGAGACACCTAAGGCAACCGACAGTCAAGCCAAATCGGCTTACCTTACTAGTCCTATTGATCTCTAGTCCGCAAGTGAATGGAGCTGCTACAGAGCATCAAGGTTGCTCAAGAACGCCTTGAGGTGCTAAGGAGGAAGATGTGATCCAAGCTGCGGTGAACACTCTTAACGGTTTGCTACCCGGTACAAACCTCCCCAGTACCGACTCATCATTAGCACAACTGAAGCTCATATGCATAGTAGTGGATGATCAAGTGCAAAGTTTAGAGGAGGTAGCAGAGGCAAATGCAAAGAAAGAGCATCAAAAGGCTCTCAACATTGCCCTGGTGAAAAAGCTTAATGAGCTCCGGTCTAAACTGCAAAAAGCACAGAAGGATATAAGGAATGCTCTAGATGAGGGGAATCTTCTACTCAACAAGGTTTGTCAACCCCATCTGTTATGTGACGATGTGCTTGCATAGAAGCAAAAGCTTCAATCTGATTTGCAGATATATATGAGCACCTTCAACCTGTCATATGACTCTTTTATAGCTTATGGGAAAACCGTTCACCAGTTTCATAACCAGTCTGCTAAACTAGAGCATGAGATCAGCACCCGGTCATGAGATTTGCAGGAGCTACAACTGGTTTTACTCCCACATCTGTAAATATTTCAGAAGTGCTATCTTAATCTGGATGCCTTAACGACAACACAAGAGATGAGCACACTAGATGCCATGGAAGAACAGGTCTCCCAGATGCAGACAGAGAAAGAAGTGGCAACCTCCCTACTGGAGTCCTAGTCTTTATCTATGAAACAATTCTTGCAGGACTTTAAATCTGTTTTTGACAAGTTTTATTCTTTACTGTCATAAACACTTATTATTTTAATGACACATGGGTTATTCTGTAATATTATTTCTGTCATTGTTGGCAAAGGGGGAGAAGTATAAATTTTGAATGTTGTGATGTATACTTTCATGTTATTTCTACTTAGAAGTAGTATGCATTATATTTTCTACAAAAGGGTTAGTGTATATGCCTAGGGGGAGTAATTTTGATTATGGCATATTTTTATTAAAACACTTAGATGTCAAAATTTCGTAAGTGTTGCCATCAATGCCAAAGGGGGAGATTGTTGGCATTTTTGATGATTATGTTGTCGTTGTCATTGTCATTGATGGACACACACTTCCATTGAGATCATTTTTGTATGTATGAGTTATGCTCAACCGGCAATTGCTCCAACCGGTATGATGCATTATAGTCCTTAGACTATTGATGTTTTACAGAAAGTGATTACCGATCTGAAGCAGTATGTAGACCCCAAGCAGTTCGAGGATCTCAAGCGGTACAAAGGACCAAAGCGGCAGAACACATATTTCCCAGTCTTCAATTTTGTCAAACCGGCAACCAGCATTTTGCTTGAACCGGTGTTTTGTATGAACCGGTAATACTCTGTGATGAGTTACCAACTGGCATTTTGTGATGAGTTACCATCCACCGATTGTTTGACGGTGCCGACACTTTAGCGGTGCTTTTTGTGTCGTGTTACCAAATATGTCTAGATGCATTGAACCTAGGAAATTGTAATGTAATCCTATTGGACCAACATGAAATCAGATTCCTTTATAAGGACATCATGTCTAGGGTTTTAGGTTGTTGATAATGTTGTTGTTGTGATAATTGATATTACGGCTAGGGTTTAAGGTGGTTGAGGAGTTAGAGAGAGTATGAATGTGTAGAAGACTGAAGTTATGCTGGAATGCATTAGGAATGAGCTATCAAGGATCTAACCAAGCAGTCTGTGCTATTAGGTAGATCAATCACTTGTTGATTACTCACATCTTCGACAAGTCTGTAGCCCTTAACCGGGTAGGCCCAAAAGCCTTTTGTAAATCCTCTAACAAGGTGGTTCACATCTGTGGATCTAAAATCCTCTAGCAAGGTAGTCTTTAATCGGACTTATCTCCTAACAGAGATTGAGATTCCTAACAGGATCTGTTATGGTAAAGAACATTGTAAGATCTTAACTGGTCTGACCTTAACCGGTCTGGTTCCTATTATGCAAATAGTTACTTGTGAGTTCCATCTCACCGTGGTTTTTCCCATTTGGGTTTCCACGTCAAAATCTCTTGTTATGGTGTTTGTGCTTTTGTGGGTGAATGCTTTATTAGCTATTTGGTTTGCATGTGTTTTAACCGGTTTGTCTGCTAAACTGTTTTACCAGTTTATTGTTAGTCTTGCAAAGTGTTTAAGTGCAAAGATTTTTGGCATACTAATTCACCCCCTCCTCTTAGTATTCATCGGTGATATCAATAGGTAATGACATGGTATGGCTATGTTCTTCTTTGAGAACAAATTGTGGCTTCTCATAAAATGAAATAAACTCTTTCAAATGCAATTAAGAAGTCTCAAGTCGATTAGAATTCTAAGTTTTCTCTATCAATCCTATAAGATAATAAGGTGCCAACAAGTGTTTAAGATCTACTTCACTGATGTCCTTTTCTTCCCCATTTGATGAGAAAGCTCTAAATTTTAAGCAATGAAATCTATGACTAGCATGTTATTTATGGAAGAAGCCTCACAAAGCTTGCAACGTGGATAAGCTTTCTCCCATTCTTTTTCAATGTGGGAAAAACTAAACATCAACAACCGAGGCATGGGGGCAACATTAAAATACTTTTGATGATGTTGACCTAGGAACGACAAAGCACAGGTAGTTGTGAAATGTAGTGGATAGATCAAGCAATGGGTGAGACGCAAGCAATTCCTCATATATGCAAATCAATGAATGAAGGTGAAGATTCAGCTACCTCAAATGGTGAAGATTCTACCCAATCAATTCCTCATATTATGCAAATCTGAAATTCCTCATGCAAATATTATGCAAATCTGAAGATTCAATGAATGAAGGTGAAGATTCAACAATTCCTCATAATATTCAAATCCAAAATGAAGGTGAAGATTCTACCTTGAATGGCAAGTGTGCTAAAGTACCTTGAATGGTGAGTGTGTCATTTGATCTTGCCAGGGGTTGAGGTTGACGTAGAAGCCTGCGTGACATTGAATGCACAAATGAATTGCCCTCTTTTTTTTTTTTAAGTAATGCCCGTTGTCGTCAAAATTTCAACGAACATGAGCACTTTTTTGAAAAAGAAAAAACAAATTTCATTGCTAATGCCTTCTCCGTCGAAACCAAATGTGAAATTACCAGATGAATTCCGATGAAAAAAGGGCATTTAAAAAAAAATTAAATTAAATTTGGTCACAATATACCTTCTCCATCAGAAACCTCCGTCAGAATTCTAGACCAAATGTATTAGTGCTTTCTTCCAGACAACGAAATCACCGAAAGACAAATAGGGAAGTGATCAGATCCTAATCAGGTCAAGGCATTGAATTTACAAGAAGCATTTTGTATCCAATCAGGAGAGACAAGGCCCCTATCCAGCTTAACCTATATGAGGTCCTCCCCAATGTGTCTGTTAGACCAAGTGAATCTAGCCCCAATAAGATCCAGGTCCAATAGGCTCAAAGAATTAATCATATCATTCAAGTCTTGTCTACTGTCAATAGAAATAGGCATGCCCCCAGATTTCTCCAAGTTTTAGAGAGGGGTGTTGAAATCACCCAGAAGTATCCATTTCTCATTAGGGAAAAGTGATATAGCATGACAAACGGAAGACCAGAGAACTTTCCTAGCAGTTCTCCCATTAGGAGCATAGATGTTGGAAATAATCCAAGAGGATCCATCTTTAAGACTATAGAATCTAGTAGCAATGTGATTAGAAGAAGAGAGAACCACCTTACCACATAATAGTCTTGGATTCCAAAGAGTGGCGATACTGCCAGAAGCACCATTTGCATCAACACAGTGAACACCAAAATCTCCAAAAATTGCCAATTTAATCTTTTTCACTTTACTACCAGGCATTTTAGTCTCTTAAACAAGGCAAATATCTAGCTTATGATCCCTAACCAAGTTGGATAGAAGACCATGCTTATGTGGATGATTCAATCCCCTTATATTCCACGGAAAAAATTTCATTTAGCAAGAGAGGGGGATCCCATCCCCATTTCTGGTAAAGTTCTTTGGGCTCCAATCTGCAATGGAAGCTCGACTCTGCCTATCTCTACTAACCACATTGGGTGGCCTCCCCACCCGAATTGTTGAAGAAATTTTGTATGGGAGATTCTAAACTGGTAAGTAATCCTATGATTACAAATGAGAAATTGACAAGGAAAGATGTTTATGCACCGGTAAATCCTACAAGATACAAATTTGTGATTGGAGATCTTCTTTATTTGACTCAGACTAGGCCTGACATAATGAATGTTGTTTGTATTACCACTAGTACATTTAGCCTCAAATTCCGATGGCATTCGTCGAAATTTTGACTACAATTCGTCGAACTGCCGACGAGCAACGTCGTCAAAAACTTGTAGTCGAACATTCTGACGGTGCTCATGACCATCATAATTTTGATGGAGTCGAAGAATCTTCCGACGATGGCCATGACTACGCTTAGCCGTTGGTAAAACTCGATAAGTCGTCATAATTCCAACGCCTTGCAAGTAATGTTTTGATAGCTAAGGCGTCGGAATAAATTGGAATTCCGACGACCCCCTCACTGCTTAGCCGTTAGTAAAACTTGATAAGTCTTCGGAATTCCAATGGCAACCAGGGCATCCACACTGACGAGGATGTTGTATGTCTGACGGTTCAGGCGTTTGAATTCAAATAGCCCCGTCGCTATGTAGCCGTCAAAATTTCGACACAAATGAGGGCATCCTCACCGACAAGGATGCTATATGTGCGATGGTTCGGGCATCTGAATTCAGACGACCTCATCATAGTTTAGCCGTCAGAAGTCCCACGACTATGAGGGCATCTGCACCAATGAGGATGTTGTATGTGCGATGGTCCTGACATCGACAAAACTCGATAAGTCGTTGAAATAAATTGGGTGGGCGTTGGAATTATGACGCCCCCTCACTCCTTAGCCATCGACAAAACTCGATAGTCGTCAGAATAAATTGGGTGGGCGTCAAAATTCTGATGCCCCCTCACTGCTTAGCTGTCAACAAAACTCGATAGTCATCGGAATAAACTGGGTGGGCGTAAAAATTCTGACGCCTTCTCACGGCTTATCCGACAAGGATGTTGTTGGACATACAACATCCTCGTCGGATGCTTGGTGGATGGAAAGGTTTGCACTTATTGACCAATATGATAATACTAATTATTTATTATTCTACATCAGCCAACCAAACTACAATAAAAACAATTTGACAATATAATCATGCGACGGTTCAGGCATCGAATGTTTGGTAGATGGAAAGATTTGAACTGATTGGCCGATACGATAATACTAAAGATTTATTAATTTGTATCAACCAACCAAACGACAACAAAAACAATTTGACAATCTAATCTTTCCACTCGAAGATCAACCTCAAAAAACCATGTATGATTGAAGAATTGTGTCCCACGTTAAGTTCTTCAATCCCATCAATAGCCACCCATAGGTGGCATACCATAAGCTGGCATGGGAGGCATTCCTATTCCACTCATACCTAGCTGAAAGAAACCTCCCATTCCCACTCCCATGCCAGGCATTGGAGGTGCTGGCAAAGCAAAGGGGAAGATGCTGAGCATACATATTCTGTAAACAAAATAGGCACATATTTATTTCTGCAGAAGATTTAAAATGTTTATTAAAGAGAAACTTAAAATATTCACAAAATCATCAGAGTATATCAAGAACCTGAAGTAGGTATGGAAACACAAAGTCAATCATATTATTCATCCAGGCAAGTTCCAAAGCCACATCTAGTATGATCAAGTCATAGCATATGAACAAACATGAAGCAAATCATTCTTTCTTGCCCTGCAGTTCCAAATGCAAAAGTAAGCCCCATTTCAATGCCCCAATCCAAAATGAAAATTCAAAATACACTTTAGCCTGTGAGAGAGAACAACCAACTCTATGTTTTACCAATTGTATACCTGTTCCACAAAATACACCAGCAATTCCTCTGCAAGTTCACGATCACCCGATTAAGAACTAGTTTCCATTGCATCCTTGTAAAGATTATCCTTTTTAGACAGTGAAATATGTTAGCACGTAATTTTTTAATAATCTCCTTAAAAATACTATTTGTCTATAATTTCCTTAGTTATGCTCTTAAAAATGTGCATGCTATTTTCTATAATTTCCTTAATTATGCTCTTAAAATGCTATATTTTGTAAACAAAATAGGCACATATTTATTTGAATTTTTAAAAACTGTTAGTAGAGTAGAACAAGTGCTCCTTGAGGCTCAATTAAGCAAAATACATACCTGTTGAGCAACAAGATCTTTCTCTTCTTTCTCCTTGGATTTCTCTTCTTGGACAACCTCTAACTCATTCCACAAAATACCTGTTCCACAAAATACACCAGCAATTCCTCTGCAAGTTCATGATCACCCGATTGAGAACTAGTTTCCATTGCATCCTTGTAAAGATTATCCTTTTTAGACAGTGCAATATGTTAGCACATAATTTTTCTATAATTTCCTTGAAAATGCTATTTTTCTATAATTTCCTTAATTATGCTCTTAAAAATGTGCATGCTATTTTCTATAATATCCTTAATTATGCTCTTAAAATGCTATATTATGTAAACAAAATTGACACATTTATTTGAATTTTTAAAAATCGTCAGTAGAGTAGAACAAGTGCTCCTTGAGGCTCAATTAAGCAAAATGCATACCTGTTGAGCAATAAGATCTTTCTCCTCTTTCTCCTTGGATTTCTCTTCTTGGACAACCTCTAACACGTTCCACAAAATACCTGTTCCACAAAATACACCAGCAATTCCTCTGCAAGTTCACAATCACCCGATTGAGAACTAGTTTCCATTGCATCCTTGTAAAGATTATCCTTTTTAGACAGTGAAATATGTTAGCATATAATTTTTCTATAATTTCCTTAAAAATGCTATTTGTCTATAATTTCCTTAATTGTGCTCTTAAAAATATGCATGCTATTTTCTATAATTTCCTTAATTGTGCTCTTAAAATGCTATATTATGTAAACAAAATAGGCACATATTTATTTGAATTTTTAAAAATCGTCAGTAGAGTAGAACAAGTGCTCCTTGAGGCTCAATTAAGCAAAATGCATACCTGTTGAGCAACAAGATCTTTCTTTTCTTTCTCCTTGGATTTCTCTTCTTGGACAGCCTCTAACTCATTCCATAAAATACACCAGCAATTCCTCTGCAAGTTCACAATCACCCGATTGAGAACTAGTTTCCATTGCATCCTTGTAAAGATTATCCTTTTTAGACAGTGCAATATGTTAGCACATAATTTTTCTATAATTGTCTTGAAAATGCTATTTTTCTATAATTTCCTTAATTATTCTCTTAAAAATGTGCATGTTATTTTCTATAATTTCCTTAATTATGCTCTTAAAATACTATATTCTGTAAACAAAATCGGAACATATTTATTTGAATTTTTAAATACCGTCAGTAGAGTATAACAAGTGCTCCTTGAGGCTCAATTAAGAAAAATGCATACTTGTTGAGCAACAAGATCTTTCTCTTCTTTCTCCTTGGATTTCTCTTCTTGGACAACCTCTAACTCATTCCATAAAATACCTGTTCCACAAAATATACCAGCAATTCCTCTGCAAGTTCACGATCACCCGATTGAGAACTAGTTTCCATTGCATCCTTGTAAAGATTATCCTTTTTAGACAGTGAAATATGTTAGCACATAATTTTTCTATAATTTCCTCAATTATGCTCTTAAAAATACGCATGCTATTTTCTATAATTTCGTTAATTGTGCTCTTAGAATGCTATATTATGTAAACAAAATAGGCACATATTTATTTGAATTTTTAAAAACCGTCAGTAGAGTAGAACAAGTGCTCCTTGAGGGTCAATTAAGCAAAATGCACACCTGTTGAGCAACAAGATCTTTCTCTTCTTTCTCCTTGGATTTCTCTTCTTGGACAGCCTCTAACTTGTCCTTAACAAGCTCATCAACTTTTTTCGTGTATTCTCGAATGAACTTTGAAAAAGAAATTCTTTGAATATTAGTTATTTAATTGTGTAGAAGATTTAAAATGTTTATTAAAGAGAAACTTAAAATATTCACAGAATCATCAGAGTATATCAAGAACCTAAAGTAGGTATGGAAACACAAAGTCAATCATATTATTCATCCAGGCAAGTTCCAAAGCCACATCTGGTCTGATCAAGTCATAGCATATGAACAAGCATGAAGCAAAGCATTCTTTCTTGCCCTGCAGTTCCAAATTGCAAAAGTAAGCCCCATTTCAATGCCCCAATCTAAAATGAAAATTCAAAATATTTTTACCCTGTGAGAGAGCACAACCAACTATATGTTTTACCAATTGTATACCTATTCCACAAAATACACCACCAATTCCTCTGTAAGTTCATGATCACCCGATTGGGGTGAGGAGGCATCAGGATACCATATAGCGATGAGAGAGCGTAGCAAGCCGAAGTTGTACTCATCGGCAGAAGTTATACCGATCAAGGAGCAAAGTTGAGGAGAATTGATCCATCAGCAAAAACTATACCGATATGACCCATTGGTATAGTAAACACTAGCGACAATAATGGAGAATTGTCTTGTCGATAGTCGATGAGGGTATCAGTAAGACTTATACCGATAAGAGTGACAAAAAGAAGAGTCCATCGGTATAGCCAAAATGATCTGTATGTGTTACTTTGAGCCACCCCGACACCTGAAGAAATCATCGATGAAACATATACTGATGGAACATACTCTATTGGGAAGACTTTGCTTATCGGTATGTTTCATTTCGAATTACCCTGATACCCGATGAAGGATCAAACTGATTGAGCGGAGCGAAGACACTATCGAGAAGACTCATGGCGATGAAGCCAGTTGCATCGGTATAGTTAAAGTGATCGATATGTGTTACTTTGAGCCACGCCGACGCTCGAAGAAATCATCGATGAAACATATACCAATGGAACATACTCTATCAGGAAGACTTTTCTTATCGGTGTGTTTCATTTTGGATTACCATGATACCCGATGAAGGAGTGGACTGATTGAGAAGAGTGAAGACACTATCGGGAAGACTCATGGCGATGAAGCCAGTTGCATCGGTATAGCCAAAGCGATTGGTATGTGTTACTTTGAGCCACCCTAATGCCCAAAGAAATCATCGGTGAAACATATACTGATGGAACATACTCTATCGGGAAGACTTTTCTTATCGGTATGTTTCATTTCAGATTACCCCGATACCCGATGAAGGAGTGGGTTGATTGAGCAAAGTGAAGACACTATCGGGAAGACTCATGGTGATGAAGCCAGTTGCATCGGGAAGATATATGCCAATGGTGAAGCCCATCGGGGAAACAATGCCTATCGCGATAATGCTAAATGAGCTCACTCAACGCCCAATGAGAATATCGGTTTGAGATATACCGATGAGGAGGAAAAGGAGTCATCGGATTAGGGTATCCTGATAAGAGAAAGTAAGATGTCAAAGAAGATAAACAGTTGCTCAAAGAGAACCAAAAGGGAAATATTCATTAGGGAGACATATGTTGACGAGCCATTGTCATATCAGAATTCAAAACCAAAATTTTTAAAAGTCTTCTATTTAATACTTGTAGTAGATATGCATCTATGGTTCGCACGAGGAAATTTTTATGAGAAGTTCATTATTGCAAAAGAATACGACGGAACTAGAAATTGCCTTGTCTAAATAATGCATTGGTGAAAGAAGAATACACAAATAGAACACATTGCGCCTTTGAAAAATAGAGAAGAGGATTGTAATTACAGAAATGGAAGCTTCGAGTTCAACAAGAAAGAAAAGGGCGGACAAGAGCCCTGACTCTATGGAGAAGAAAGGAAAAACTAAAGAGGTGCCTCCAGTCAGGAAGTTAAACCAAGACATGATAGACCAAATGCAAGCACCCGACCCAAAATCCAGAAGGTCAAAGCAGCACCTACCGAGGAGAGACCAATTAGAAGACAAGTATAGAGAGGTCAGAGATGTCTGGACCAAGGTAAGGGGACATGAACAGTTTATGTTCTACTATTTGAGAAGGAGCAAGGAGATGTCACTCTGCAATCCTTGGATGACAAATTTAGGTAAGCTAATAGTCCCCAATGTTTTTGTAAACATAAGATTGCTAGAGGTTTTGGTGAAAAATTATAATTCGGTGAAGAGGCGCATTCAACTCCCAAATGGGGAAGCATTTATTAGATTTTTTGCGGGTACCATAAACAAGAAATTCAATTTAGAACCCAGTCCTGATAAGCCCTTGTCCTTTGGGGAGTTTGAGGAAGAATACCTCAGATGGACATTACATATACTGGCTGGAAATTTGCCATTTACAAGAGGCGGGCAAGAAAATTAACAGAGGAAGACAGGCCACCATTCAGCATTGATTTGTTCACACTACTTGCAGTACACATATATGTCGTGTGGGCAAGTAGGAGGGGTGGAGGTGCCTGATCTGGTAAGCAGTGGGCCATTGGTGTTAGCCTCTGATATACAAATGTATGAACCTAGGCCTTTTGACTATGCAACATATCTGATGGAGAGGTTACATGAAGGTTTTTTAAACCTTAAAGATGATAATCATCCCAATTTCAAATTTTATTCACTATTGATGCATCTAGTGTTATGTTATGGATATGTAAAGGGTTTTTGGCCTGAGGGCCTAAAATTAAATACCAAGAACAGGGAAGGTGAGGAGCAACCCGTCCAATTGTGGACATCTCTTTGGGATTCTTGATATATGAGATCCAACTATATTAAGTTTGAAGAACTTATCGTGATGCCATTGTAGCGAATGTATGGGATTTCATGTGAAGGGTCTATCTCTGACGAGATCAAGAGGTTCCTAAGACCCAGGTATTATGATGAAAGACATTGTTGATCATAACTGGGGGGACTAGTTTGTGAATAAGGATTTTACATGTTTTAGAGTATATAAATTTGAGGGGAGCCCCTACATGCTGCCAAAACTAGTACCAGACAAAATAGCTTATCTAGAGATTGTGAGGCAATTGAGTGTGTCCAATGCTAAACATTTTGCAGATATGCGTAAGCAAGCCTTCCTGCCTGGGACACTGAGTTTTGGTGATTTCACCATAGTGTCAGCCAAATCTTGTGAAATAATTGATAAGAAGTCAATAGAAGAATACAATTTGTATGAGCATTATGCCAGGAAAAACTATGATCCTGAAGGATACATTCAGTCTTGCAAGAAGAGCCAGAACTTGGGAGGTTATCTGTATGTCAGCATTGAGGCTGAAGATATCTTCAGGAACATGGAGGATGCAGAGGCCAAAGAGGTAATTGATCAATTGAATAATGAACTGGCAGAAAAGAGACGGATACTCGAGGAAATTGAAACCCAAGAGGAGGAGGCAGAAAGTGAATCTGATGAGAATGCAGTTTTCTCTAGATGGCAAGTGCCAAAGAAGGAAGAAGAGCTAGACATGCAGGGCCAAATAGAGACAGCATTAAAATTTCATGTTGACTCTCAGTTAGAGGACTTTTCTACTTTTGTTGCTGATGATGTTTTTATTCATTCCAAAGAATTTAAAACATTCTTGTACAATTTTGAAGGGAAGAAATTGAGGGACTCTATTCCCAACATAATGCCTGATAATGAGGCTGAGTTGTTAAAGAAATTAAAAGAGGAAATTGATGCAGAGATAACCACAGTGACCCCTCAAAAGGGGAGGCAACTACTTACAGAGGCTGGGGTGATTTTTTTCCCGGATGGGACGTAAGTGCTTCTTTTATCTTTGACAGTTTATTGGATTCAAAAAACAAGGAATTCAAATTGGATATACAAGGTGTAAATGATATATTTATTGGTTCAAGATTTGATCAGGATGAGGAATCTTTGAGGTTATGGGCTTTGTACCCTCCCCACAAGAGACCAAATATCATTGATGTTGACAAGGCCTTTAGCCATATGATGAAACTAAAATTTGGTGAAATTGATCCAATTGTTTCTGCTGAAATCGGAGTGGATATTTCAAAATTCAATAAAGCACAGATGGTCAAAGTAGTGAGAGAGAGGAACCAATACAAGGCGTTGTATGAAGAAATGTGAAGGAGAAGTGGGCAACAGGTGCCAATGGTTCTTACTCTGGATAGCTCTCAATGAAAGAAAAAATGAAAGGAGTTGCAACAAGAAAATAAAAGGATATTAAACAGATGCAAAGTGTGAGGGCAGATACTGCCTGTGTATTACTAACTAAAAGATTTGAGGTTTTACAAGGCTTTCTGAAAGAATTCTGGACAGTGTTTCAAAAGAACATGGACAATGCAATTTCACACAACAGAATTTCAAACAGATTGGGAACAAGGTTGCATGATAAAATAATGGCCAAAGAGGAAACATAAGGAATTGAATAAATAAAGAGGTTGTTGGCTAAACACAATAAATTTGATGAACAATTACAATTTGAATATGATGAATGCAAAGACATTGTTCAACATGGTTTCCCATAGTTAATTGATCAGAAGGGTGAGCTAAATGATACATATGTATGGATCTCAGAATGTCGTAGTCTTCTCAATGTCGCCCTTGATATTGCCCAAATTGATGAAATTGAATTGAAAGAGACTGTGAAACAGATGTAAAACTCTGTCACGTTGGAAGTCATTGTCAGGGATATAATCCATGATGCAAACATATATAAGTCAGAGAAGTACTTGGAGCATATCCAGAACTGTGGCAAGATGTTGGGAGACCAGACCTGATGTCTAAGTTGGAGCCCAAAGTCATGTTTTTCTATGTTTTTATAATGTGTTCGTATTGTAAAGACAGTTTTTAGGAAGTTAGTTTTTACTTAGTTTTTATTAATTTTAGTTTTAATGAAAGGGTATGCCCTTTTACTTTCAAAATGAATCATCATCTATAAATGGAGGATCTTTTAGAACAATTGAGGGAGATACCTCAAGTTTTATCTTATCAAGACAATTTTATACAACACTTATGCAGTTTGTTTTCTGGAAATATCAAATTTGATGGATGATACATATTGAAATCAACTAGTTTGATTATCTATTTTCAATATAAATTTCAAGTGTTCTTCATTCTGAATGGTATATGCTTTTCAATTTATTGATTAGTTCCATGTGATAAATCTATTTTATTAGATTGCATCAATGTGCTATCTTATGCTATTGTGATTGAGACTAATTTCCAGTTTGAGCATCAGTTTGAAAGGTTGGTTGGCAAGTTTCAAATTGTCTTATTGGTCTTTCAGAGTAGAGTTAAAATTCAATAAGACTAACTATATTTTATATTTTAGTTACAATCCATATAGATGCTTTTGATGTGATGGTCTTGTTTTGAAAACAAGTTATTAAAATTGTCTCCATGGTTATACGTAGGATCTTTCAATTTGAAATAGTGTGAAATCAGTATGGGATGAAGGCATTGGTATTTTGTTGATCTGATATAATTAAATCGAGTATTTTCAAAAGCAAATTTCATCAAGGAATCATACTTTTAATTTATACAGGCACAACTTCATAAACATTATAAGTAAGCATTTCATAATTTTCAACAAGCAATAAATATAACCAGACAGAATTCAAGAATCATTTGCCTCCTCGAAAAATTTGCTATAGAAAAGCCTTTAACCGGAATTCAAGAAGTTCATGTTTCTCAACATAATTAAAATTGAAGATTATTACAAAACTACTTAAATGCTAAATTACATCCCTCTTAAACTTAAATGAAAGAACCAATAGAGAAGTTCCTCTCACCCTATGATCAAGCCCTATCTGATTAAAGTTATCATGCATATCTATAGATTCTCAAAGCCTATCATAATCTTCCTCTTCTACATAAATTTCATTCAAAGCCTCATTAACCGTAGCTACATTGTTGCTCTGTACTGCAACCATGTACAACTTCACAAGATGGAGATGTCCAACATGGATAATAAATACAATAGAACAAAAGATAGTCATGAAATTTTTCCAAACCAAATAGCTGCTAAAGAGAACATCTAGAAAAACTTAATACCCAAGTGAAAGACATCTCGGCAATCCTAAAAACAGTAACAGAAAAAAAGAGTTTAGAGTCGTACCTTACGCATGATGTCAACCACTAGTGTGTGGTCTACCCTAAGGGAAAGGGCATTCAAGAGGTCATTAATAAGATCTGGGTGTTCTTGCAAATAAAAGTGTACAACTTTGTAGTACAATTCAACCTTGGCCACTTTAACTACATCTTTAAATTGTATATGATCCCATGCCTCTGGAGAATGGTTCATGATAGTAGTGGCAGCATTATCATATTCATAATCTTGAATATATAAATATGTAAGTTCCTTCCAGTGTTGCTTCTCATCACAAACACGGATATGAGTTCATCAAAGCGACCCCTGTTTTGATAGTAATCATTGACCTCTTCCAAGTCATCCACCTGGAACAAAAAATAAATGTCAGAATCACAAAAAATATAAATTTCTCACCTTCACAGTTACACATAACATTGCAGATGAACCTTCCCAGATTATCATGAAAAAAAAAACTTAAAAAACAGACCACTTACTTGTGGTGGTGTTGTTCGTGTTGTCTCTAGTGGACCCTACAATTAAGATTCAATATACATTATTCAATAAGATTAGTTGTGCAACATAATGAAATATTGAAAAGTGTGTTATCTTATTGAGCTTCGCTTGGTTTCGAGAATAGTTTAATATTCTCTACTTAACAAGGCCAACCACGTGAAGGTGGAAGCTCATTTGGCCCCTCCCCCCCCCCCTCCCCAACATCACTTTAAATTCCTAGTTAACATCTAACATTCATTCATTGTTTCATCCATTAATAAAATATAACATTCATTCATTATCACATAACATTCAATAACACAACATTAATTCACTCATTAACACGCAAAATTCATCAATATTAATTAACACATATCATTCATGAACATTCATTAGCACATTATTACATTCATTAACACATAAAAATCAATCATTATCAAATAATGCAGATTACAATCATTTTTTTTATTTTTTTTGAAGCTATGAAAAGTCCAAGTGGACCATCGTTTTCTTCATCACTTCCCCCCTCTTCAATTGTTCTGCCCTCTGCTCGTGATCTCGATGTATGCCTAGTTCTCTTCTCAGGATGAGGACACCGATGCAAAGGGGGGTCCTCTGCAATAACAAAGAAATGGGTTAAATTCAAATCATTTTTTATTTTTGTTACAAGTATTTCATTAATTTAAAGAACATAACTATGGTGCTCTTTACCTGATGGGGCCACATCATCTTCGAAATCATTTTGTCTAGCCTCAACCTCAACATGTTGAACACCCTCTAGATCCTCTAGAGTTGAAATACGAAAGGTTACATTAATCAATACACCAATTGCAATTAAATATGTTTAAATGAATAACAATGGTCCTCTTTACCTGACTGGGGAACATCACGTTCCTAATGTTCTCTACCCGGATCATGCTCCACTTGGTCACCACCGACTACATGCTCTAAAATAGTAACAAAAAAGGTTACATTAATTTCTACACCAATTACAATTTAAGATGTTTATTTGTATTAATAATTACATAAAAAAAATTGAATAGCAAATGAATACCTCCACTACTGGGATGCACATCCGGACCTTCATGTGGAGGTTGTGTTCCACGATTATCAGGCTACATTTCAATGTTAGGCAAATTCTTATAATTGCTTGCTTAATTAAAACAAATAAATTCACTTTATGTTGGAACTTAACATCAAATAGATTATTGGTAAGGTATTCAATTTGAAATTATTTTCATATGGCTTATTTACCTGTGTGACGGATGCACCAGAATCTCATGTTTTCCCACTCAATTCTCATAGTCGTTCAGCCACAGTTGTATAGCCTTGCTGGTAGGCAATTCTCTTGTCATCTTCTGTGAGCACTCTATTGAATTCAGAGCCCTGCATTTTTGCTTAGTATCATGAATTTTGCTTGTATTATTTTCTCAAAAAAAAATTGTTTGCAATTTATAAATATTTTGATGCGATATTTCATTTACTGATTCTTACGATTCGTGTGGCAAGTTTCATATAACCACCAGAGCCGAGTTTGTGTTGCCCGTGCTTTTCTTGTCTTGCCTTGGTTGCCTTTGACGTGTCACTCAGTCTATGAAAATTTTGAAATATGTTAGATTATATAAATATAAAGAGTAATCAGTACATAATTACATTCTTAATAGTATCACATACCTTCTTCTTGCGTCTAGTGGTGGTTTTCCTTTTTTCCTTTCAACTCTCTCCTTCGCATCCAAAATCAGGTCCTTCCACTCCCTCTCCAGAATCATGGGGGGATGCTCGTACTTTACGTTCTTCTCTAAATGTGTCCTATACCAGTCCCTTGCATACTTTAGATATGTGCCAGCTTTTTCAAGGAGATTGGTTTTGTCAAATGTGTCATTTCCGAACAACTTAACCATACGGTTTGTGAGTTCATCTTTTAACCTGTTTTCTTGGTCATTCCACCTTTTAAGCAAAAACAAACCTATTAGATTCAGAAATGAACTGAAGCTACCTTTAATATGGTTCAAGAAATGGATCAAAGGAAAACTATTCTAGAAATGATGTGAAATAAAAATAGTGGGTTAGGGTTAGTTCACATATGATGTTCCACCTTTTATGTATGGTGGGCCCAAACATTTGCAATGCAATGTCATTAAGATTTTTATAAAAAAATATCATTTCCTGCAAAAAAATCATGGGATAATTAGTCCAAAACGAGTGATCAGTAAGTAAATTACAATTACACTATATATAATAATAATTTTAAAGTACCTGGAACCTTTTGTATCTTCAAGGGAATCAATTCTTCGTCGCTCACCATGAATGTGGTCTACAACGTTCCCGTACTAGCAATACAAGAAGATCCAAGAAATTATGGTGTTGTTCTCCAAAAATGAGTAACCCAAGTTCACCTACAATTTATCTATGAAAAAGCCAATTTCAATCTATGAAGAACTTCAGGACTTGGACAACATAACAAGGATCTAAATCCTTCTACTCTTCAAGCTCTGCAAAACCTAGGTGGGTGTACCTTTGATGCATTGAATCAGACCCATTACACACAAGACAACATCAACAAAAGCAGATAAATCTCAAAAGGCTCAACAACAAGGAGGTTACTGCAGATGGGCTAGATCTACATTGACATCTCAACTAAATTGGAGCATGAGATAGGTGGAACCAACTATAACTGCAAACATAAAAGTAAATGGATATTTGATTTTTTAAAATTCTTTGAGAATCCCCAGAATCTGCAAGACCAATGCCTTATCCAAGGGCATGGAGTCATACATCAAACTGTACATGAAAACCTCTACTACAAATCCACTTCATCATCGAATATTCCTACATCAATGCCTTACATAAATGCATTACTTAGCTCATTCACAAAATCATCAGATCTTGAATATATATTCCATTATTTATGATTGATTACATAATTTAAACTCTTCATTGAAGAATGCCTACAAACAATCACAACAATCTCCTTGAGATGACAAATTCCAGCCTCCTTGAGGTTTTAATTTGTAACAAAGAAATACATATTTGGAGACAATTTTATGTGAAATCTACTCATGCCTTACACAAGTAAAACCTACAACTAGAAATACCTACAACAAGAATTATACTTCATTGTTTGAAAGAAGACATCACACTGTACAGATTTAGAAGAAAACTCATAATCAGAAACACATAATTCTGGAGCCTTCTCACAAATTTTTTGGAACCCTTACAAATGAGAAGAATTGAAAATATGAAGAAGAGGGAAAAGATCAAATTTGCATCACAAATTGCCAAGTGTCCTCTTTCCCCAATTGAAAAAATTCTTTGCATCATTCCTTGTGGAAACTTCTCTCAAAATATCTGATATTTGTTGAACCTGACTATAGAAATGAACTCCTCCCTCTGAGAGCTTTCCAATGACATATAATATGCCCATATTTGGGTAAAAAATAACCCATCAATGAATTAATCTCTCATGCAGATCAGTCATTTAAATTTTTGCATTTTTACTATAGTCTGAAACTATGTATTTAAATTTGATTTTTCTCTTTCTCTACAGACAGGGCCCTTCCATGTGTCATTCTATGATTTGCTCGCAGATCCACCTGTTCACCACCTCATCCGCCACTTCAGCACCGTCGGGCCCACCATCGGACCTTGGCTCTTCTTTGTCGCTGAGTCGCGATGGGTAACTGGCAAGCATCTTTCCATCGCGGTACAACAACCACCGTCGATCTTCCTCGAACTTTCTCGACCTTTAACCTCTGCCTTGTCGCAAAATATAGGTGCCTCAATCTACGTGTCTGCATGTGTGGGGTCCAATGGGTCGCTGAGCTAGCTCCTCTTGCCTGCTAAAAGCCACATGCTTTTGACACTTTACATGTGTGTGGCTTTGTATTTAAATGCAAAATATTTCCTCCCCACAACTAATGTGGGATAACACTTTATGCCTTGCGATTGAATTTGCTTGGAAATTTCTGAAGCCTCTTACCAATGTAACCCCTGCCATCTGCATTGACTTGAAGCTTTTAACGCCTGCTCTACACCTAACGCAAGCCCTGGGCTTTAAACCTGCCAACATGCATTTGTTTGAAAAAAAATCAAACCTTCACGCCACACTCCAACTCACACGCACCACGCAGGGAGGACTGGAAAAGCATGCTCATTGCAATTTGCTGAAAGTTTTTTTAAACACCCTTTCACATCATACCACGCAGGAAGGATGTTGGCAAGGTTCATGGAGAAAGATTTACACCTGCCAATGGAATTTGCTTGATAATTTATAAAATCTTCTCCATATCACGCGCTAGTTGGCGAGTGAGTGGTTCTACGCCTGCCAATTTGAATTTGCTTGGAGGTTTCTATGCCCTTTCAACATACTCCAGTTCTCATGTGATCCGAGCTCCACCTTTCTTGTCTCAGATCTCTATGTTTTTTAGCATCATGGAGAATAGCATTCAGATGCAGTGTACCTGTCATACCTTTCCCTTGTCAGCAATATGAGGGGGTTTCTACTATTGGTGCTAATGCTTCCTTGGTTTCACGTTGGAGGTTCTATGTATTCAGTGTTTGTTCATATGTACTAAGCAGATGCAATAGCTAGTTACCCATGCATTTGGGTGAGATGGAATACTTACCATATGGACACTCTTGCATTCCTATTTCTGGAAATTCTTTTTTCAACATCATAGCAATCATTCTACGACAATGTCTACAACTTCTTCATGCTTCAATGTTTCTTCACACTCGTCTTTTGTTTCTCTTTTGGAGAGGAGTTTTGTTCCCACTGGGTTTTCTGCTTTACTCCATTTATGAAAAACTTGCATGTTTGTTCATGGGTACCTCATCAGTTTTTATGTTGGGACCCATCTTGCATTCATCTTTGCATGCTTTTTTCCTACATCTTTTTTTGCCTTTCTCCCCAGTTGTGAATTCAGGGGGGGGGGGGGGGGGGGGTGGTGTTGGAGTAAATAATTCATACATTAATTATTCACTTAATTGCATTAATTCACTAAATAATCTATGCCTTAATTAGTAATTAATTAATGGCATTTATTATTTAATTAATTGATTAATTAATTAAGGATAGTTAAATAATATTTATCTCCATGGATAATGCAAACTAGGAAAAGCAAACTATGTTTAGATTTCGAGAGTTTCGTGCATTTAATTAGTCTATTATGCACTATTTGTGAATACATGACCGATTCATACATTCTTCTTTAACTTTCAGTCTATCTTGTAAACTCCATTATTTAGGGTTTCTATCTCTAGAGTTAGATTTATTTATAAGGATGTCGTATCCTTCACTGTAACTCAAGCAATTTCAAAGCAATTCAATCAATTTCATTGTTATTATCTTCAATTATTTTGTTGTTCAATTCTCTCTTCATGTGTGACAGGTATCCTTGCAGAAGATAATTGGGCTTGTGAGATTCACATTTCACGAATTATAACAATGGGTTTCATACTTGAGGTAATTTTTACCAATTCAACAATTTCATTATTATTTAGCTTCTATCATTCTAAGGAGCACACTCTTTTTCATCATCGTAATTGTTGTAGAGCTGGGAACATCAACACAACGTTTGACTTAGGCAAGCCCCTATACAACACAACCCTTATTTCTTGTTTTTTTTGTGTGTAGATTTATATTTGATAGTGAAAGTGGTACAAGAGTGTAGAGTAGACTATTATAGGTTGTGATAAATTTCAAACAGGCAAAAAACCTTGGTCTAATTCACTAGATGCCCTTGTACTACTATTCTAGGTCATTTTTAGAAGACAATATTTCAGAGCCACTTGACTAGATTCTTGGTCATCTTCATCAATTGTGGACACCTTTAGACTAGGGTGCCTAGCACTTGTGTCCAACACTTCTTGCTCTAGATTTCAAATCAAAGTTCCTCTTTGTATCTCTATTCTAGACCTGGCTTGCAATGTTTATTATTCTTTCTACAGTTGTTGTTTACTACTAAAATCAATTATTTTTTATCATTAACCCTAGATCTCATAGGCACACTTCACACTTTCAATTCCATTTCAACAAAGGAACAAAATTCCTAGTGCTCAACTCTCCGATCAGGACTGTAGTTGAGCCTATTTGCATTCCAATGTCATGCAAGGGAGACTTGAGATCTTAGTTTGCATTCACAAGCTTAGGATCTCGTTTCCTTACATATCAACCATCATTATGATATTCTTAAAATTTAAAAATTATCTCTAAATCAATATCTCTTGACATATTTTACATAGATTTTTTAAAATATAAGTATGTTAGTAAATAAAATAGATATAATATAATCCATGAAAACCAAAACTCTAATATAAATATTGGAGTTTTTTTATTCAACCCCGCAACTCTTGAAGATCATTTGCAATCAAACACCTGTCATAAAACTAGAGAGATAGAAAGACTATGGAGGCCAAAAGCTTGATCCAGAAATGTGCATCATATTGATTACGCAATGACTAAATTGATTGAATTGTATAATGATGTGTTTATAAAGAAAGCACAAAGATTCCCTAAGCTAAATTTAGGAGAATTAAAGTGAATGCACGAAAAGCTAACAAAATCTCAACTCTAGCTAAACTAGATGCACAAGTAAGAGAACTTAAGCAACTAGAAGCACAATTAAGTGAACTTAAGCAATAAAGCATAACAAGTTGTTAAAATGCTCTAACACCCCCCTTAAGTGAAACTTAGGGTGAAGTAGAAAACCTCTAAATGTGTGAATGCAAGATGAGTCCTGACAACTAAAGGCCTGATTAGGTACCCATGTACAAACCAATGCAATGCAATCTCTTGCAAACAAAGAAAAGGATAAAAACCCCATGGGAGAAAACTCCTCTCCAAAAGAGAGAAAAAGAGAATGAAAGACTAAGAAGCCTACAAGAAAATGTCCCAAAAGAATAGGAACTTAAAGAACATTCTTTAAAGCACAAAGAAGTTGTAGACAACTGCCAAATAAAAAGATTGTTATAGTGCTTAATGAAGAACCGCTTGACACTACTCTAACAACCAGACAACAAATGAAGGCAAAAGCATCTAGCAATCGAAGATACATATATAACATGAATCTACACGAGTGACCCCAACAAAACTAATCAAATATGCAAGAGTAAACTGCTAGTAAAAAATACAAGTACCAATAGTCTAAAGAACTTATTAGAAGAAGATGAAAGGTTGCCTCCACAAAAGTGAAATGAAAGAGTGTCTAACTCCAAAGTGAAACCAAGGAAGCATTATCACCAATAGTAGAAATCCCTCATAATGCTGACAAGGGAGAGGCATGACAGGTCCACCAAAACCGTGTCACCATGAAGTGCATGAAGGAAAACAAACATCTAAATGTGCACAAGAAAGTACCTACAACTGAAAAAGGGTATGCAACCAATGAACTCACACATGGGATAAGAATATCTAAGACTCAATGTTGTCATGGAGGAACACTCACTCGACAAAGGTGTGATGACAAAACAAAAAGCACTACACAACCCCCCATGACATTTTTTGTACAATGCATGTACAAAATAAGGCATAACAAAATGTGCAAAATTTCCAAAAACCGTACACAAGACTGGAACTTTATTTCAATGTATCTACAAACAAAGAAGTGCATGAAAATGATGCTCAAAATGCCCAAAAATCAAAGTGTTGGAAACAATTATTCAATAATACATGGCATGCAAGAAAGCGACATAGATGTCCAAGTTGTGATGAAAAAAAGGCCTCCTCGAATAAAGATGAAGGGGCCTAGGCACCAAAGACACATTAGATGCCATTTGGATTTTTTGATTTAACCCCATAGCTCTCGAAGATCAGCTGCAATCAAACACTTGTCACAAAACTAGAGAGATAGAAAGACTATGGAGGCCAAAAGTTTGTGTAAACACCTAAAATTAATTAAATAAATATTTATTTAATTTAAGCCTGTCAACATAATTAATTTATTTAATTGTGTTATCCTTATTCTTCTCAGTATTAATTAAATCTAATTTAATCAATCCTAAAACTATTGTCCATTAATTAATTTATCAAATAAATAAATTATTTCCCTATTCTTCTAAAGTCCCTCCAATAATTATTTCCTCTAAACCCACTCAGTTAATTAATTTTAATTAATTAACCTAATCATGTGATTTCTACAAATCACTTTTTCCTAATCCCCACTCAGCCTAATTAATTCCTCTAAAATCACTCATAATCCCACTTATCATTATCCTCCAATTTTAAATTCTCCCACTCATATCACACCAATCTTGAACCTCTCAAAGAAATTCAAATTTCTTTGAATCCCCCTATGCATCCTCACTTTGAAATTCAAATTTCTTTTCCCCCCTTTTCCCAAGGAATTTTATATTCTTTTTTATTTCTCCAATGCATCCTTGATCCATGTCCACTATCTTGAATAAATCTTAGCCCTTCATAAGCAAATCAATCTTGGCCCTCCATTGGCCTCCTCCAATCTATAAATTGAAGCATCTTTCCTTCTCAAATGGAGGAGTCTTCCATTCTTCTATCATCATGCTAGCGATTTCTCCTCTCATCTCCCTCTATCACATTTTCATCATTTTCTCATAGTCCTCTATCAAATCCTTATTATCCATATCCATCTATCCTTCATCCAAATTCAAATCCTTAGTCTATCTATCTTGTTGAGTATTTGAGAACAATCCACATCTACAACAAGCAAAGAGCCAATCAAGTGGAGCATCAAAGGAGCCCCTTCACTTCATCAAGCTCAATCCGAGGAACAAGTGAAGACTTATGAAGGCATAATGGTATTGGTTAAGTTCATTTGAATATTTTATGTTTATTTATATTTTAACTAGCCATTTACCCTCACACTAGCTTTCCCTTGGTTCATTTTGGCACGCCCGGTGGGACCCACGTCCCTAATTTAACAATTTTCTTGAAGTTTTTGTGAGTTTTTAGTTGCAGGTATCGGAATAGCACAAGCGACCACAATTTGACATGAGCGATATGAGTTTAGCGCAGGCGACACAGTCTTCAGCGTGTGCACACACGCTTCAGCGCATTTGATTTAAATTCGAATTTGTCTAACTCGTAGTTTTGGAGGTCTGCCTATCAGCGCGAGCACTGCGGGAACAACGCATCCGATTCCAATATCTCTCCATTCATTTCTCCGTTTTGCTCTTATTCATTCGGCTTTCTATTTTTTTAATTAGTTATTAAAAACACACATAAAAAGGAAAAAGCTTAAAAAAATAGTTAATCCTTTGAATCTAGCTCTTTTTAATTTTAGAAACGTCGCTTTAGCATGAGTGCTCTGCGAATATCACGGGCGCTCTGTCAAAATACCGCTTATTTTCAAAATTTTGAAGTTTCAAAATTTTGTTTAGATGCTAACCATTTTTTGTTTTTGGTGCAAGCGCACACGCTTCAATGCGACCGATAGTAGAGAAGCGCGGCTGCTCCAGGTATAATTTGTGTTTTTCTGCATTTTTTCATATTTTTTGTTTTCTATTTTCAGACCCCACTGCAGCATGTACGTAGGTGTTTCAGCTCGACCGCCTGCAGAACAACGCGAGCGCTGATTTTGTAGAATTTTGTGTTGATCAGATTTTTTGAGTTTTGCATGTTCTACCCGATTGGTCTAAGGCATGATCTGAGACTACTAACCTGTGTTTTTGCAGAACGTTAATCCAAGATTCTGCTTGTCGAAGAATTTATTTCTCAAACCATAGGACTACTAATTCGTTGTTTTGTAGGTTGCCTAAGGAGATACAAGCAAACATTGTGTCTTTTTAATTGTTTTCTTAGGAACTTAAATATAATTGGATAAACAAACTATTTGTTTTATGTGTTTGAGAAAGCATAGAGGTAGGAGAGTATGCTCTTGTCCATATAAATAATTAGAAATCCAGACCCTTGAAACTTTTCTAGTTTGCTTGCATGCTTTTTACCCTTAGTGAGCTTGCCCTCCCGATTTGCCTGGCACACTCACAAAGGCATTGGTGAGAGGGGAACGACCCAAGTGAGTATGGCTAAAACCCAAGCATTCCAACTCACTATAATAAAATTGCCTTTTGAGATGAAAATCTCGGAGGACGGAGCTATTTGAGTTTATACTCATATCGAGCACTTTGTAGGGCCCTTGAGGTCTAAATCATGCTTGCATGACTACCATTGTGCTTGGTACTTTGTTGGGCTATAGGCCTCAATTGCGCTTGCGTGACTGCAAAGGGTAGTCTTCAAACATAAACCCTTACTAAGAACCCTAGGAATATAAACTACCTGGTTCACCTTCGAAAGGTGGATAATCTTTGTGCAAGGGAGATAGTAACTCCCCCAAGAGACTTGCCATATCGTGCCCTCATTAGCATTTGGAGTCGGCTAATATGGTGTTGAGAATCCATTGCGTGAGACTCAACAACCATATTTTGATTAGCTATTGGGTGTGTATCTAAGTCAACAAGCAAAGGTTTTCCTCCTCAACCAACTTCCTAGGATATGTGCGTTGTGTTTGGATTCTCTATTTGTGTCAATGGCCAACATGTATTCATTGCTTGATATCTCTTGCCAAGTCCATCCTTCCTCGAACCAATCAATCCTCCCTCTTTCCAAATTCCATCTTGTCATCATCAAATCCCTAATCCATTTCTATCTATCCAAGCAATTCTCCAATCCCCAATCCACTTTCATCCATCCAAACAATCATCCTTCCTCAACCAATATTTTTGTCCAAATCATTCATCCGACTTTAGGTAGCCTTCCCTTTTATTCTTCCTATTATCTATCAATTCTTCCATAATCATTCTCCTTCTAATCCAATCAAATCTCCAAAATTCCCATCAATCAATCATCCAATCCTTTAATCCAATCATCCCCCAATCAATCATCAACCCTAATCCAAGGTCAATACCTTGTGAGAGTTTTATTTAGACCTTTATTTTAAATCAAATCAATCAGCTTGGCTTGTGTGCTTAGGAAATCATCTCCCCCAAGAATATTTGTTCAATCCTTTTGTGGTCGATCCAGACCACTATCCTTTCATCTCCTCTTTGCTTAGGGTCATAAGTCTATCCTTAGTAGAGGGAGATTTGATCAATCTTCCTAAGGTCTAAATTTTACCTAGCTTGGTTGTCACCTTGCTTGTGGCCCACATCATCAATTCCCATCTAAGTCCTAATCTAGGGGCTAAGGTGTCATCCTAATCCAAACCAACCTTGTCCTACTCCAAGGACCAATCCAATCAAATCCAATCTAATTTAATCTAATCCAATCCAATCAAGTCAAATCAAATCCAAACCGATCCAATCAAATCAAATACAATCCAATCAAATCGAATCCAATCAATCCTCAATCCAACTTGAATTTGCTAAGTCCTAGTCCTCATCTCCATCCAACATCACCACCTTTCTCACATGGCTACCCAAAGTTCACATCCAAATTTCAAGGCTTGGTATGAGTAGATGCTCATGGAAGTTCATAAACCACCTCAACCTGCCTACCAAGTCAGTCCCATAACCTCCCATCCATCTATCATATCCCCATCCATTTCATCTCAACACACTATATCTAATCCCAATTTATATCATATCTCTTATCCCTCCTCTACCTTTGATAAGGTAAATCCATCTTATTCCCCATCTATATCTCCATACTATCCCTCATCTGCATCCCCCTCTAATCCAATATGTATATCTCCATCTACCCTCCCATCCACATCTCAATCCCCATCTTTTCACAACACCTTCATTACCTCTACTTCCCATCCAAATCCTTTACTCCATAGTCCTCCAAGCCTTAATACTAATCCCCCAATCCATAATCCCAATCCTCCATCTAATCCTAATCCTCCAAAATTTGTATTATCCACATCCTCCAAGTCCATCATTCGTAATCTTATCCAAGACATGCTGGCAAAGGAAACAAAATCCCCTTCTTGAAATCAAGTTTCCTCATCTCCTCAACTCCTCCATTCTTTCATCTACTCACATCGAAGCTTCTCTATCCTCCTCCATCACACCACCCCCACAACCTCGAACATGCCAAGGGGTTGTTCCAAAGCATGCTAGCATAGAATCCTCTCCATCTCATGATGCATCTCCCTCCA
This sequence comes from Cryptomeria japonica, assembly GCF_030272615.1. Taxonomy (NCBI): domain Eukaryota; kingdom Viridiplantae; phylum Streptophyta; class Pinopsida; order Cupressales; family Cupressaceae; genus Cryptomeria; species Cryptomeria japonica. Next base: position 622,663,230 of record NC_081408.1, on the reverse strand, counting down.
CTCCATCGAATGATCCCATCCCCTCCACTTCCTCTTGTGATCATATGATTACTCTATCCAACCCTCTCCCTCCATCGCATGATCCTCTTCCATTTCATGATCCAATCACCCCTCCCACTCCATCCCATGATACCCTCCCTAGTCAATATCAAAGTATCCCTTCATCTCGATGTCATGATCCCAATTCATCTAAAGATCCTAATCCTCCTTCCACATTTCGTCCCCCTCAAAATGGACTCACATCTTGTTTCTGAAATAATAAGTATCCTATTGGGAAAAGAAACGCTCAAGATGTTGGTACATATCAAATTCCTCCTAAATCCAAAAGCCCTTCATATAAATCAAAATCCCACCATCCCTTGTCATCCATTTCCATCTTAGGACCTTATGTTCCAAAGCTAAATCCTCCATTCCTTCCATCCATTTTGGGTCCTTACATCCCTCCATCCACCACCCCATCACCTTAAATAATCCCCAAGCAAGATCAAAAAAGGCACACATCATTGAATACCTCCCAACACTTTCCCTCCATCATCCCACCACCCATAAAATCCCCAAGTCATCCATCCTCATGCACCCGTACCATTACTATTGGAAGCAATTTGGATGCCAAATCTAAAATGCATAAAGTCAAAAATCCACAAAAAACACAATATCAACATGTCCCCTCAAAACGTCATGCTCAAAAGAAAAATATGATCCGAAAGAAAGGACAATCCAAAAGGCCGCAAAGGCCCCAAAAGAAAAAAGAAAAAACTATGTGGATTCCTAAGCTACTTATAGAAGCAGAACAATCAAAATTGGCATCCAAACTTGCTAATCCAAAATCTCCATTCATTCATAAGTCCTCCAATCCTCCATCTAACACTCCTCTATCTTCAAAATCCATTTTGGGTCCTTATGTCTCAAAATCCACCATCCCAACTCCATCATCTCCTTCTTCTATTTTGGGTCTTCATGTCCCAAAATCCACACTTTATCCTCCATCTAATTCAACACCCTCTCCTCCACTACTCCACCACCCTTCAAGGTGTGTGCCAATGTTGATCTTCCACTAAATTTTCAAAACCCCATCCATTATCCACCATCCATTTTTCACAATCCCATTCCGTTAGTCCAATCCTTTGCAAATCCTTATCTTCCATCCCCTATCCATTTCATCTCCCCAATTATTGGAACCAACATCTATGAGCATACCTCCAGTTCAAAGAAATACTAAGGGATACCATCCATGGAACTAGATGCTTGAGTTCTCCCTTCCTCCTTCACGCATCCACTTATCCTCATCTTTATCAATCCAAAAAAAAAAGTCATATAAAAAGAAGAAAAAATTAGAAAAAGTAAAGAAAAATCATTTCATCCAATGGTGAAAACCACTTCTTGTGGCACCTTGGGTAAGTACCATGATGAAAACTTGGCAAACAAGCGTCATGTGTAATCCCCCCTCTTGCAATCTACACTTGGAGGCAAGCTTCATCCATGTTATCCTACCATCTTCATTATCCATATCTCTTATCCTTTATCCACCTCCTGTCTGCATCCATCCTTCTTTACTATCTTTGATCTTGACTATCCTATCCATATCCTCCATTGCATATTCCCTCATCCTATCCAAATCCATCATCCATTCCTATATTTGATCTTCATCAATATAGAGGTAAAATAACATCCATGCATGCTTTGGAAAGTATAAGCCTTAAAACCTCTATCCATCCATACCGATTACACATTATCTTTCCACCTCATACACTATTATCCACCATCTTTCCTATCCTTCATTCCACTACCCTTAGTGGGGCATTTTCCTCCTTTGCAACATAGTTTTTGGATCCCCCCTTCCACCTATTCTTCATCCCTTTAGTCCTCCTTATCTTATCCCCATCCATCCACTTAAGCAATCTCCCCATCCATCCATCCATTCTCTTACTAATCCTTGGTTCTCCCTTGTCATTGGTTCCAGTCCATCTATCCTATATCCACCCCATCCTATCCAATTATATTTTTAATCCAATCCAATCTCATCCAATCATATTCTCCATCTCATCAATCCAATTCAATCATTAATCCCATCCCCAATCCAACCCTACTCAATCATCCATCCCCCTTTTCATTCTATCTAATCATTTATCCTTCTTCCATCCTATCCAATCCATTAAACTAAGCTTTTCCCATCTATTTGAGCTTGTGCCTAATCCAAACACCCATCCATACTATGCTAATCAAATCTAAGATCAATATTCTCATATGTAGACCTTGCACATCCAGCTTGTCTTTTTTCATCCATCAATCTATCCACACCCTGCCCATCAGGATGAATCCTTCCCATGTCTGGCAGTTTATCCAAATCCGTCTTCCTGCCTGTCGGGATGTATCCTTCCCATGTCTGGCAGTCTATCCAAATCCATGTCCTACTCTTGGCAAGAGATACCGATTGGTCACTTGCATGCTGTTTGCATGAGTGAGATTTTCTCCTTGATTCTCATCTTGTGTCCCAAGACTATACTTGTTTAGGACTACCTTGATCATCCTATATCTTGGTATGTCTGGGCTAGTGTATAATGAGACATAGTTCTTATGATATGGTGTGTTTGAAGGTTTTCCTTATACGAGTCGACAACCCTACATTTATGTTTATCAACACTTGCATGATTGTGTGCAAGAGATTCTTGTTTGTTTGAGCGTCAGTCCACGCCTCAGATCTTCATATCATCCTAGTTCTTATAATCAATGGTGTAGACTATCCATGGCAATATCAAACTAGGTTTGCTCTCTATATTTGCTCAACAAGAAATCCCAATCCATTTATCATTTCTTTATATCATTTCATTCACGAGACTCCAATCCATCCTCTTTCCCTCTTCATCACTCTCATTCTTTTATCACCTAGTCTTCTCATCCATTTCGAGAGCACACCCGTGTTCTTCAAACCCGCATGTCCTCTCGAGGGGGCATACAACTACTTCCTCCTCATCCTTCCTCCTCATCATTCTTCCTCATCTTATAGCTAGGGCATCATGCTACTAGTCCTTATCCTTTTCTTCCACTATGTTTTATTCTTCTTTGATATAACATCACTTCATGTCACTATATCAAAGTGGGGCAAAATGCAAACACCTAAAATTAATATAATCAATGTTTATTTAATTTAAGCAAGTCAACATAATTAATTGATTTAATTGTGTTATCTGTATTCTTCTCAGTGTTAATTAAATCTAATTTAATTAATCTTGTCACTATTGTCCATTAATTAATTTATCAAACAAATAAATTATTTCCCTATTCTTCTAAAGTCTTTCCAATAATTATTTCCTCTAAACCCACTCAGTTAATTAATTTTAATTAATTAACCTAATCATGTGATTTCTACAAATCACTTTTTCCTAATCCTCACTTAGCCTAATTAATTCCTCTAAAATCTCTCACAATCCCACTTATCATTATTCTCCAATTTTAAATTCCCCTACTCATGTCACATCAATCTTGAACCTCTCAAAGAAATTGATATTTCTTTCAATCCCCCTATGCATCCTCACTTTGAAATTCAAATTTCTTTTCCCCGCCTTTCCCAGGGAATTTTATATTCTTTTTTATTTCTCTAATGCATCCTTGATCCATGTCCACTATCTTGAATCAATCTTAGTCCTTCATAAGCAAATCAATCTTGGCCCTCCATTGGCCTCCTCCAATCTATAAATTGGAGCATCTTTCCTTCTCAAATGGAGGAGTCTTCCATTCTTCTATCATCATGCTGCCAATTTCTCCTCTCGTCTCCCTTTGTCACATTTTCATCATTTTCTCATAATCCTCTATCAAATCCTTATTATCCATATCCTTCATCCTTCATCCAAATCCTTAGTCCATCTATCTTGTTGAGCATTTGAGAGAATCCACATCTACAACAAGCAAAGAGCCAGTCAAGTGGAGCATCAAAGGGGCGCCTTCACTTCATCAAGCTCAATTTGAGGAACAAGTGAAGGCTTATGAAGGTATAATGGTATTGGGTAAGTTCATTTGAATGCTTTATGTTTATTTGTGTTTTAACTAGCTATTTATCCTCACACTAGCTTTCCCTTAGTTCAACTTGATCTAAAAAAGTGCATCATATTGATTATGCAATGATTGAATTGATTGAAATGCACATGATGTGCTTATAAAGAAAGCACAAAGATGACGTTAGCTAAATTTTGAATAATTAAAGTGAATGCATGAGGAGCTAAAAAATATTAACTCTAGCTAAATTAGATGCACAACTAAGATAATTTAAGCAACAAGTAGCACAACTAAGTGAACTTAAGCAAAAAAGCATAACTAGTTGTTACAATGCTCTAACACCCCCCTTAAGTGAAACTTAGGGTGAAGTAGAAAACCTCCATATGCATGAATGCAAGATGTGTCCTAACAACTAAAGGCCTGATTGGGTACCCATGTACAAACCAATGAACACATCTCTCACAAACAAAGAAAAGGAGAAAAACCTAGTGGGAGAAAACTCCTCTCCAAGTGAGAAAAAAAGAGAATGAAGGATTAAGAAGCCTCAAAGAAAATGTTCCAAAAGAATAGGAACACAAATAACATCCTCTAAAGCACAAAGACGTTGTAGACAATTGTTAAATAAAAAGACTGCTATAGTGCTGAATGAAGAACCTCCTCTGAAACCAAAATGATGATCAAGATCAATAAGACAAGAATCTACATGAATGCCCCCAATGACACTACTCAAACAATTAGATGGCAAACAAAGGCAAAAATATTTGGTAATCGAAGATATAGATGGCACATGAATCTACATGAATGGCCCCAACAACACTTCTTAACCATGTAAGAGTAAACCGTTAGTTGAAAATACAAGTGCCAATAGTCTAAAAAACTGATCAACAAAAGATGGAAGGTTGCCACCACAAAATTGGAATGCAAGAGTGTCTAACTCCAATCAAGGAAGCATTAGCATCAACAATAGAAACCTCACATAATGCTGACAAGAGAGAGGCATGACATGCCCACTAAAATTATGTCTCACCATGAAGTGCATGAAGGAGAACAAACATCTAAATGTGCACAAGAAGTACATGCAATTGAAAAAGGGTATGCAACCAATGCACACACACGTGACAAGAATCTCTAGGACTCAATGTTGTGGTGGAGGGACATTCACTAGACAAAGGTGTGATGGCAAAACAAAAAGCACTATACAACACCCCATGACATTTTATAATACAATGCAAGTACAACATAAGGCACAACAAAATGTGCAAAATCCCCCAAAACTATATATAAGAGTGGTACTTTATCTAAGTGCATCTATAAACAAAGAAGTTCACGAAAGGATGCTTAAAATGCCCAGACACAAAGTGTTCAAAACACCTATCCAACAATGTCTGACATGCAAGAAAGCGACACAGATGCCCAAGTTGTGGCAAAAAAAAGGTCCCCTCGAAGCAAGATGAAGGGGACTAGGCGCCAAAGACACATTAGATGCCATATTGGAGTTTTTGATTCAATCACACAACTCTCAAATATCATTTGCAATCAAACACCTATTATAAAACTAGAGAGATAGAAAGACTATGGAGGCCAAAAGCTTGATCTAGAAATGTGCATCATATTGATTATGCAATGACTGAATTGATTGAATTGTATAATGATGTGCTTATAAAGAAAGCACAAAGATGCCCTAAGCTGGATTTAGAAGAATTAAAGTGAATGTATGAGGAGCTAAAAAAATTTCAACTCTAGCTAAAATAGATGAACAATTAAGAAAACTTAAGCAACTAGAAGCACGACTAAGTAAACTTACGACAAAATAACATAATTAATTGTTTAAATGCTCTAACAATAAAAACCAATTATCCTTTATAATAATAATCAAACATAAAAAAAAATAAATTTAAAAATAGCATCAATAAATACAACTATATGTTTTTTTTTAAGATTGAAGACTAGGGCAATGGATTTATACATTTATATTCTTTCAAAGAAATATGAAGGTCTAGGCATGTCCTCTTATCCCTTAAATAAGATTAACGAGGGAGGAAGAAGTGAGGAATTGAGTCCAAGTACACCTATTAATTTTATTAAATTTGCTCAACTACCCGCAGGAAAGATATATGAACCAGGGGTCTTTATCTAACTTACCCTTGCGGCCCATGTTACCTGATAATTATCATAAGCCAATAATTTATTTCGCCCAACAACATTGAGAACATCGAAAGGCTGAAATTTTCTAATTTAAATTTCAATTTCGTATTCTCGATTTCTTCACTCGAAATTTCCGGTATCTATGCCTTCCTGTAGATATAATTGTCCATTTTTTTCTTTATTGTATGAGCAACATATGTGAGGAAGCTGCAGACGTTTAAGGGTTTCCACTTCACTCTTTTTTGCAGGACAAATTCAAATTCAATGGCGATGGCCGCTCCCTCTTCGTTAATCAGTTTCAACGTCAATGGCAAGCAATTCTCTTTTAACTTATTTTAAAATTGGAGGGTTTTATTCCGATCTGTATTTTATGCTGAATTAATTCATTTAGTAAACTGAACTACCTTTTATATTGATTTTTTTGCATTTTCATTTCTTTATTTCATTAAATGTTTAATTTACCCTTTCTGATGGTTGTATAGTAGATGTTCTTTTGAGGTTACAGGCGAGTACATTTGAACCACTAACCTTCCTAGATGTAATGAAAAAGTCGATAAGATGAATACTTATATTCAAGCTTTGATTCTACGAAAATATGATTGTATGAGTTACGTGATTTGTAGATTTTTGAAAGGGATTATTGATAGGTTCAAAGAATGGTTGGCTACAGGGCTACGATACAATGGGGGCGAGTTTGGGTTTTTTGATTTTAATATATTATTTATCGTAGCATACATGGTTTGTTGTGTAGAACTTGAACTGCTGATTTAGCTAATCTTGATATTTTAGATGCAAATGAAGGAATAAATTTAAACGAATTATTTTCAAGCTATCTTAAATTGTTCCACGGCATCTGATATCTCTGTATTGCCTTTAGTTGCATCATAAAAAATTAATTAATGATTTGTTCCATGTTAGACGAAGTTGAATGTCATAGAGACCTTATGTAGCCTTTTCTTGCAATATAGGATTGGCTTTTTGTGCTTATTCTTTTAATATTGCTACGGATTGGTGTCATATAGATTGCTTGGAACAGTAGATTATTAAAATACTTTTATTCTAGAGGGCCAACAAAATTCACACAGGTTTACCTTTTGGGCATTCGTTGATTCTAAAGGCATTAATACTTATGTATCCATTTCATGCTAAAATCATTCTGCAGTGTTTTCATGCTAATGTAAAATGACGAAGAAATAATGGATTATTTGGGATAGTCTTAAGATTAAATTGAACTTTCATTTTGTTTACTTGAAATAATAGACTTTAAGCAGATTTTTGTTTCACAGGTTTATCTTTTGGGCACTTGTTAACTCTGAAATTATCATGTAGAGGTTTTATTCTAAAAGCAGTCTGTACTGTTTTAGCTTTTCACACTAAAAGCAGCCAATGAAGGAAGCTAAATACAAGTTAGAAGCGTTATTTTTGCATAATTTTTTCTCTGCTATCCCTAATAGCAAAATAGGATTTTCACTTTTAATTTTTTATAACGTCTCTTTCAAGTATGCCATCTTTTCTGTCTGGTTTTCAGGTGTTTATGGCTCTAAGCCCCTTGAACATGGCATGGTAAAACTTATTCCATCAAGATCTTCACCATCTAACAATGTATGGAAGCAAAAGGCTAAATTGCATGGACGCATGAGCTGTAAACAACAAGCTTCTGCACGTGCAGCATATGAGTAATAACCATTTTTCTCTACACATGAGTATTAATCCCATTTGTAGCTTTCTGTTTCATTACTTGTCTGGCTAGCAGATGGAATTGTTGTGGTAAAAATTCTTGTATATGTAAAATGGCATGTTATTCTTTAAGAAGATTTAAAATATCGCAATGCAGTAAAATTGCAAGTGGGAAGTCTCCAGAGCAGGCTGACTAGTGCGCTTTTCTATGAGACACTTTTAACTAATATAGTCAGCCTTCCTGATGAAAATTGATATTATTGAATTCCATAAATAATTTGCAGATTTTGTAACTATGATGTTCAATGTTTTCCGTACTATGTCGAATTTTTATTGCTATATTGTTCTTGTAGATGATAGAATTCATGGTTATGCCTCTGTGCTTATATATTTGCTTCTAATTGTCGTTGTAACTTTTCTGCAATCAGTTAGTATCATTCTCTTGTGGATGATTATTTACCTGTTGTCTGTTATGTGAGTTAAAAGCAATCTGCCAATAGGTGGAGCAATTTTTTTTTTCAAGCAATGGAGGAGAAGAAAATAAGTGGTCTACAACATTCATAAAATGTTCCCAGTATTTGTAGAAACCACTGTGAAAATCATGAAAGAAGCAGGTTCAAGTCGAGTATGAAAGTACCTGCCTGAAATATGAAACAAAACTATGTTGGAAAAAAACTACAGCATATAGAAGTTTTGATAAAAAGAAAGAACATAGATTAGTCAAAGATGATAGCAATGTCAAAAATCAATCTAGAACATTTTTTTCTTGCTTTTGATGCCCAGGGTTGCTTTCAGTCTCACTGTAGCTCTAGGTTCCAGTTAAATTGATAGAATGTGCGTCAATATAGGTGAATCTAGCTGGACTCTAATTTTGGTAAGAACAACAAATTGTGTACAATTTGTCATAATTAACATTTAAATTTATACAAATCAGAATGATCCCTAACAACAAGAGGATGCATGATAGCATCTAAAATAAGAATAATAAGCTGCATGGATATAAACGTAGTTAAAAGAACCAGTGAGTACTTGCAAGCTGCAGTATGGGGCATGTAATTTGTCCATGGACCTATTGTGAGTTGCAGGCCCAAACTCGATACAAGTACTCAAGTACTCAACAAGTTCTAGTCTACAATTTGGCCCTGCATTTCCAAAGAGTTTTCAATGTGAGACATACCAGAAACATGCTAACAATGCACATCTTTATCTCTTTGTAAGGCATTCATGTTGGGAACTAGGTGTATTGTACACCTTGCAAGTTCTAGGTCCAAAGACTCTAAACTAATTATTTAAAAATTTGTAATATTTTAAATAAATGTACATGGGTGGAATCATAAAGATTTTATAGTTGGCACTATCCGTGACATGTTGTTTGTTTTATGACATTTTTTTAAGTGTCATTGAATCGGGGGTTACGTAATGTATCATGAGGAGCATTTGGGTGTGTTAGTGTGATTATTGCATCATGGTGGAGCATTTGGGAGTTACACACTATTTTCGGAGGAGTTACTTTAAGAAGTGGGGCACATGGGTTGAATTTTGATCACTTTATATATGCATATGGCAAACCATTTATGATTTATGGGTTTTCTTGTCCTATATATTGAGAACTTGGGATGGAGGTTGTATTTGGCTTATTTGCATTGTTTATCTTTTGTTGAGAGTGTTGATATCTTGTGGAGCTTTTAGCTTGAGACTGTATTATAACTATTGTTGTTGCTGATATCACATTGGTTTAGTGCTTTGGGGGCTAGTTTTCTCTGAAAGGGTTTTTCCAAGGGCATATTGTCGTTATCTCTTTTGTTGTCTCATTCATTTCTCATTCTTGTTCTTTCTTATGTGCTATGTATATGTTGGAATGTTGCATAGGCTTGCGTAGATTGGATAACTTGTAATTTATCTCCTCGTAGGATTAAGTAGAATGTTTTTGCGTACTGCCTTTAAATCCACAACCCTCATTTCTCACTTAGTGACAAATTTTGTCCTTTGAGCTCCTCTTGTGGCAATTTTAGGCAATTGTGGATGTGAAATTTCTGAGACTTTTGAAGCTCTTTAAGGTAAATTTTTTCCTAGTTTTTTCAAATATGTTTTACATTTATAAATTCTTGTAAGCATTAAAAAATGCTATCCTATACATTTTCGTTCATGTTTCACATGCATCCAAATCAGTTTATTCTAGCTAGGTTTTTTGCATTTGAAAATTTGTTTTTTAATATTCTCCAAAGCTAGGGTTTACAATTTTATTTTTTTCAATGCTAACGTTTGCAGCAATTAAATTTGTTTATTTCAATTATTTTCAATGTTAGGGTTCACACTTTGTATTTAATGGCATTAGCAAATGGAAGTGCTGGGTCAAAGTGTTGGTAATAGTGATGTTATGTGGAAGCATGGCATTCTTGAAGTGATCACTGATTGCTCATTAGATGAGTGGATGGAGCATTTGTCATAAATACCAACTTGCATGAACTGCTGATCATGATGTTAAATTGTGTCCAAACATCGAGATGGAGGTTATATGGGAGGTGAATGTGACTTTCTCTTTGACTAAGCAAAAAAATTTGGAGAGGATGGGGACATCCATAGCCATTGCAACAGTGACGAATCCCAACTTAGTGCAAGACTCAAAGGTCAAATGAAAGGAAGTTTTAAGTGGACAAAAACCTAAGGCTAAGAGTGTAGCATGTTTGTGACTAGGCAGCTTATAATGCCAGTGATTGCTAAAAGCTCATGTTTGGTACTGGAGAGTACCCACCACATGTTCATCTAAGAAGAATGGTAAAAAATAGTAACGTCCCCGTTTAGGATTGCCCTAAATCTTGCCCTTGTAAATATCAAAGCCTGCTGACTTTCTCCTTTATTAATTCTGAAATCAGATATTTCTCCCTCGTCCGTTGACTTTCTTGGCTTCTTTGATCTTATGGATGATTCCTCATATTCCCCCTTCTCAATTGAATTGATCTCCTCTTTATATCTTCAACTGTGGGAAGTCACACCTCTTCATAAGAAATGAGTCATCACTCTTCGTTGCTGCCCTTTGAGAATAATAAATTATTCCATAAATTGATCTTCCTTGGGTGTCCTCCTCAAATTAGACCTCCTCCTTTTTATATCCTCCAATGTCAGGGAGAGTCACACCTCTTCACCATGTCTGCCCCTTGCAATGGTCACACCCATTCATAATGACCGCCTTTCGAAAGAGTCACAACCCTTCATTACTTCTGCCCTTTGAAAGAGTTACTTCCTTAGTTTCTTCTCATCCCTTTCTTCTTCCATTAGTCCTTCCTTAACTCCTATCTTCCCCCCTTTCTTCTTTCCTCCATTCCATATTCTATATACTTTTATATTTTATTGAGGAGACACATCTCTTTGGAAAGATACATCCATTTAAAGGCTCATGTCTCCTCATTGCTGTCATTTTATGCAAATCAGATCTGCACTTCTGATTATGGATTAATAATCCCTTTCAAATGAAATTTTCTTCTCCCTTTTATACCTCATGTTTGAGGGAGTCCCAACTTTTCATTTCATGCCTTTTGACCATTCATTAAACTTACCTAAATTTTAATTATTTTAATTTTATTCTTTTATACTTTTTTTTTTTTTTAATTCATTATATTTTAATTTTATTATTAGTATTTATTATTAAATCTTATTTCAAAGTAGGGAAAATCCTTTAAAGTGTTAGCAAGTAGATTTTTTTTTTTGCTTTCTGTTGTTTTCCAAGAATTGTAGTGAGTTGCATGTAACTGGTTCCTCTCTATTACTAAAATACAATTGATCAGGTATGTGCGAAGAGTTAATGGAGGTTTTCTTCCTATTTAGCTTGTGATGTAAGTGATCTTTAGTAGGTTGTTGAAGTTCACATGGATAGCAATGTAGAGGGTGGTAGTGCATCAGGCACTACCAACAAGAGTTAGTTGTGATAGTATTTAGAAATCTTCAAGGAGACAAACGAAAATGCTTAGTGGGACATGACCTTTGAGGATGCTGCAAGCTTCTTGATGTTTCTGTTGGCAATTTGCAGGAACTGATTATGTGTTACATTGATGTTTTGTCATTGATGGCAACCCCGGTTGTTTTGGTTGGTTACCGGTTTCTGGTTGGTTTTGGTAGAGTGGTTGGTTTATGATATTGATCCGGTATGTTCAGGTATGCTTTGGTTTGTGGAATTTATCTAGATTTGTCATTCATGCTATTCAAATGTGTATCACGATCAGTTGGTTCGGGATTTGATGACTTAGGAGCTATCATTTGCTCTTGTAAGCCTTTTGGTCATCGGTAAGGGTTTTATTTGCAGAGCTTTGTTGAAGATCTTTTGATACACGTGATAAGTGGTGTTGGTGCGACTTCTAGATGGCTTTCGAGTTCATGTTGATCGGTGGTGTTGGATTTGGTTTATGGCGACCTATTTTGAGTCTAGTGCTATCTAGGTTATGGACTGGTTTATGTAACGTGTTGGAGGATGTTTCTGATGCTCTATCGATGGGATTTAATGATTGGTTTACATTTTTTTCGGCCTAAGCCGACTTGGTTGATCATTGGATTGTGGGTTTATGTTATGAATTTATTGTATTATCTTTTAGGTGGCCGACCTAACTGTTTAGGGTCCTGGGTTGGTATAAATATGACGTAAGATCTCTTTGTAGATCGTAGGTCAAGGTTATAGGATTATTTGTGTGCGAATAATGTTGTAATCATATGCAGAAGGTTTGGTCGATCATAGGTGATCAAATTGGGTTTGTTAGAGAGGTTTAAGACCTCTGGTATTGAGCTTAACCGGAGTTGTACTCAGGCATAGGAGATGCTATCTTTGCAGTTCACTCTTCTTTCCGGATTGTAGTTTGGATTTATTTTGTAGTCAGCGAGGCTCCTTTTAGTGATGAGCAGTGCGCTCTAGGTTGTTGGCCTTCCTGCATGTGCAAGCCCCTCATATTGTAATCACATACTTACTGCAGAAGTATAATCTGACTGTGAGTAGGCTTCCCACCATGGTTTTTCCTTTTACCGGGTTTTCCACGTACAAATCTTGGTGTCATGTGTTTAGGATGGATGGTAACTGTTCTGTGATTTATGTTTATGTTTAATTGCTATATTAGTTATTTCGGTATTTGGTTTATGCATTCCGGTATTGAGTTTATGTGTTCCGGTAATAAGGTTTTGAATGCTTAAAGTTCTATAATCCGGTGACAACTAATTCACACCCCCCCCCCTCAGTTGTCCTCTGGTTATCTGAGCTGTCTAACAATTGGTATTAGAGCTTGGTCCTCTCTGCAGAAGCTTAACCGCTTGAGGAAGATCCTATGACATCTAGCAGTTCAAGTTCATCAAATACATCTGCAATTGTTTTCCGGAGAGAAATTCCTAGGCTTGATGGAACAAATTGCAGGGTATGGAAGATTCAAATGGAGACTTGTTAAATTTGTGACCTAGTTCAGTAATTAGCTTTGGAGCATTTAATTATTTGCTAACATTAAGTAGACCATAATCAAGTAAATGCGAGAATGAAAACAAGAGAGCAAGAGAGACCAACACAAATACCCTGGGAAAACCTCCAAGGAGGAAAAACCCAGCACTAAAGACCCACAGGTCAGATTATGTATTTAATCTTAATTGTATCAATACAATACTTAGCTTGACTCTTCAGACCTGCTCCCTTTTAACATATCAGATCTGCCCCTTCTAATTACACGAAGTCTGCATCATGGAATACCAAATGCCTTCTATCTTCTTGAATTGATTCGCACAATCCTCTTCTATATTTCGCACCTGTAATTGCAGAGTTATTTCGCTGATTGCATGAGGAATGATTGATTGATTTGAGTTTGCATTTGATCTTTATTTATATGAGCTCTTAACCCATATAACTCCTAAGTTGGCCTTAATGGATTTTGGCGCCAATTTGATTTAATTGTGGCGTGGAGAAATGGGGCTGGTCCTGTCTTGGGGGCACGTTACCCTTTCTAGGATAGGTCCCAGTCCTATATGGGTTCGGATGTTGCCTTAATGCAATCCGAACCCTTCTTACCTAGTTATAAACAACAAGACTCACCTGAGATGTCTTGGAAAGGAAATTTGGGAGATCATTGAGAAAGGTGTAACACCATTTAATTCGGCATCTGGCAATCTTCGTCCGACAGACCTGGATAAGGAACTCGAGAATGATTGTAGAGTTAGAGAAGCCCTTTTGTGTGCACTTTCTGATCAATAAATAATGAGACTAACTGATGAATCATTTGCAAAGGCTATATGGGACAAATTGGAGGCTCTGAATGAAGGTGATATTGTTAAAATTGCTAAACTTGATGGTTACCGGGTGAGGTATGAGAATCTGAAGATGGAAGAAGATGAAAGGATTATTGCTTTAATGGAGAGAGTTAATGAGATTGTTTTGGGAATTCAATGTTGTGGTGGATCTTTGAGTGAAGATGAAATAGTTTCTAAAGTACTTAGAGCTTTGCCACCGACTTATAAGATGAAGGCTACTGCAATTAATGAGTTGAGAACTATGGCAAACAACTCTGTTAATAGGGATACCTTGGTTGGGAAATTATCTGCTTTTGAACTTGAGGAATTTGGACCTTTTGGAGCTGTAAAATTTGAACCTTCTTTTCATGCATCTACATCATCTATCGGCAAGAGTGATTGGAAAGCTTTATATGCAAAGGAACTAGAGGATATGAAGAAAGAAGATGAAGAGTTTGAGCAACTTGAAACTTTATTTGCTAGAAGAGTACCTAAAGGATCGACATGAAGTAAGTATGAAGGAAAATCACCTTTTAAATGCTTTGCATGTAATAAGATAGGTCATTTTGCATCTAGATGTCCTGAAAGGAATTCAAGATTTGAAGAAAGAGCTAGAAGATCTTTTAGGCCTAACCATGATTATCAGAACAAGCATAAGTACAGGAGAAACAAAGACAAATCATGCTACTATGCTGATGAGGAAGGTGTGACTGATTCTGAAGATGAACCGACACAAGATTCAACTAGTGGATCCAGCAATGGAAATGAATGGGTATTTTTGGCTATCAAGGAAGATGATCCGGTACTTGAAGAGAAGGCCCTTGTTGCTAAAATTGAAGACAAGGATGAACAGTGGATGTTCACATCATATGACTGGAGATAAAAGGATGTTCTTATCGTTGCAAGAATTTGATGGTGGTTTGGTTAGATTTGGAGATGACAAAGCATGCATGAAGAAGGGAAGAGGAACAATATCATTGGATGGTAAGCATAACATTGATAATATTTATTATGTTGAAGGTTTAAGGCATAATCTTTTGAGTGTAGGACAGTTGGTGGATAAGGGATTTCAGTTACAGTTCAAGGATGGAAAATGCAAGATTATCAACAGATCTGGATGGGAGATTGCAACCGATACACAGACTAAAGGTAATATCTTTGATTTGAAACCTGGTGAGAAGACATGTTTGATTGCACAAATTGATGAGAGTTGGCTATGGCATAAGAGGTTGTGTCATGTGAATTTTGATTGCATTGTGAAGATCAATTCTACTAAGGTAGTTAGAGATATACCTAAGATTGTAAAGCCCTATAATCTGGATGTAAGGAATGTCAAATGAGAAAGCAAGTCAGAATTTCTTTTAAGAGTATACAAGACAAATCTAATGATGTTCTTGATCTTATTCATATTGATTTGTGTGTTCTTGCTAGAATCAAAAGTTTTCAGGGTGATAGATATTTCATGCTAATCATTGATGACCATTCAAGAATGATGTGGGTTACTTTTCTAAGGGAGAAGTTTGAAGCATTTGAAAAGTTTAAAATTTTTAAAGCCAAAATTGAGACAGAGACAGGATTGAAGAGTAAATGTTTAAGGTCAGATCAGGGTGGAGAATTCACATCCGGTGAATTTAACAGCTATTGTGAGAAAAATGGGATAAGGAGACAGTTGTCTGCACCCCAGACACCTCAGTAGAATGGAGTTGTGGGAAGGAAGAACAAAACTATCTTGGATGCAACTAGAACTATGATGATGGAAGCTAATCTGCCTCATGTCTACTGGAGAGAAGCTGTAAGCATGACGATATACACATTCAATAGAGTTCATATCAAAGGAGATACCGGTAAGACATCTTATGAGTTATGGTTTGGTCATACACCGACAGTTAAGTATTTCAGAATCTTTGGTAGTAAATGCTATATCAAAAGAGATCATTCCATTGGAAAGTTTGATCTTAGATGTGATGAACGAATATTTCTTGGTTATTCTAATGAAAGCAAAGCATATAGATGTTATAACAAAAGATTGCAGAGAATTGTGGAGAGCACAAATGCCAAGGTGGATGAGCAGAACAAAAGTCAAATCAGAACTTATGAAAGTGAACCAGCAGTGGAAATGATCATAACTGAACTGGTAGCACCTACACCGGAACAAAATGTTTAACCAGTTACTCCGGTAGTATCAAAAAATTCAATAGTAATTGAAGATCAGGTCAGAGGAATAAAAAATCAGAAGTTTCCTAGGTATGTGTTGACGTGTATATTGTACATGACCAAACACAGAATAAAATACCTAAAGGTACCTTATCCTCTCTTGAATAAAGTCTCTGAATGCTGAAGATGTCGCGAAAAGGATCAATCGGGATGACTTCAAGGTTCTTTGCTGTAGGATCTCTACGTGTGGATAAGCTCTCTGTGGTATGATGTGATTTGTTGGAATCACAAGGGGACTTACTCTTCAATGACCTGAACGTTTGATTTGCTGGAATCACAAGTCCTACTAACTAATTGGAAGACAAACAAATGGCAAAAGATGCAAGGTTCAGGAAGTCTACTCTACTACCTAGAATGCGAGAAGATGGATGAATGACTAGGTGGATTCCTACTGGGCTGGGTCTCACCATCAGGCTGAACAATTCAACACCAACTCCGTGCGATCTTCCAAGGGATGCTTCCAATATGTTTAAATCGTACACCATCTGACAATGATCACCATTCAAGAAAATGCATGAAACAATAGACGTGTAACGACTTATGATTAAGCTCATTTCATTCCAGTTGACCACACAAGGCGTCCTTACAATCAGTAAGAGGCTAGTGGTATGGATTAAACGGATTCCACACAGGTGCATTCAACAATTTCCTTCATTCGATCTAATCATCTACCATCTAGAATTGAAGATTCAACAAGAAACCATGCATATTGCAAGAAACGTCCCACTTCACCATTACTTCAATGAAAATGGAGTTTGTTTACAATCAATGGCAACAATTTCTTGCCTTGTCCTCCTATTCTACTCTAATTGCTATTCTAATAACTAGCTAATCACCTTCTAACTACTCTCTATCCACTAACTCCTTTCTATTCCCCTTTACAAATGAAGAGCCGGGGCTTATATAGTGCCCATACTACAATTCGATGGCTAAGATCAATTTGAGATCAATGGCCAAGATTCAATAATGAAAACCCTAATTAGGGTTTGTTACAACCATTACATAACATTTAATGCTTGACCAATGATAAAATTACATCCTTAGGACACATGTTTTCTCTGGAAAATTCAACCAATGGATAGTTGAGGTAGGTACATCGAAGTTTGTGCCACCTCCCATGAGTTAGGTACATTGAATCTGGACATGCTGAGGTGGATCAATCCGACTGGAGGAGTGATGATTGGGATGCCAACTCGTTTGACACTTGGTTGATGCCAATTTGATGTTGCTGAGAAGCTAGCTTTAATTAATTCTTTTGAAACTATTTGCTTCTTCAACGAACCCTTGCTCTAACTTCCTTTGTCTTTGATGTGCAAGATGATGATGTACCTCACCTTGGAATGCTGGATTGTAAGAGGTTAGTCATGATGATGCTTGACCGAAGAAAGCCGTCCTTGTTGATGCTAGACTGGAGGAGGTCTCCCTTGTCCTTGCTTGATCTTCTTTGGTGAGAGCCGGGCAACTAGTAGATGCTCCTGCCTTTGGAGTCGCCATCTTGACACCTACACAACATTTCACAATTAGTATTATATCTTGAAGTGTAGAAATTAGACTTAAAAGGAAGATTTAAGATTTTAATTAGGAAACTTCATGATAAATCTAGAGCTATCATTTCCTAATTAACCATGCAATACTTAGACTTTTCTAAAAAAAATGTCTAAAAATCGAACCTTGAACAAAGGTGTTAAGATGATTTCGCCATACCTCCTCTTGAGTATTAAACTCTAAGAAATGATGTAAAAATAGATGACTTTCGCTAGGCAAAGTGTAGATCAAAGCCTTCTCTTGAATGAATTGCGCCTCCTCTAGCTTGGAAAAGAATCCACTTCCTTCTAGCCTTCAACACTTGAAAGAAATTTGCTCCCAGCATTTAGCTCTCCAATTTCACACTTAAGGAAATGATTGAATGATTTGAAATGTGAAACAAACTCCTCCAATATATAGAGCGCTCACCCCTTTGCTTCCTCGAGGCCGACTTGGCCAAATAAAAGGTGAAATAATAAATAAAACCTCAAAAGAGTAGGCCGACTTGTCAAATGAAGGCAAAATAATGCCTTGTGCGCTCAACTTGTAATCTTTTATTTTTTAAATTAATTTTAATACCTCTAAGATGCTTATTTTGATTATTTCAAGGTACAAAATTAATTTATTAAATTAAAATGCCTTTAATTTAATGCAAATTTGATTTAATCTTTCCAAAGGCTTCGAAGTGAGCAATTTTGAGGAATTTGAGGAATATCAATGCTCAAACATAGTAAAAATAAAGAATGCTACTAACTTCGCCCTGGACCCTTGGCAAGGGTCAGGAGCGAACTTTCAATTTAGGCCTTGCATACCTCATTTTTCTTGTCCAAAACTTCATCTAGGCATTTAAATGGCATCTCTCATTGGAGTTTTGAATTTGATTTCATTTGATCCTTAGGAAGAAAGTGTATTTAGGGTTTTTTCGCCCTGGACCCTCAGAGAGGGTCAGGAGCGATTTTTCAATTTTGCTCTTAATCCTTCATCTTTCTAATGTTAATCCACCTTATAAGGGTAAGCAATGATCTCCTTCATCCTTTCCATGCATGTTTGATTTGTTTTTGTAAGGCAAAATAGGTGCTTCAAAGATTTTTCGCCCTGGGCCCTTAGTAAGGGTCAGGAGGGACTTTTGCAAATTAGGCTAGGATCATCAAGCTCTGGAGGCAAATCCTTGTTCATCACGTTTTGGAAGACCTTCTCTACCTTAGCACAACCTTGCCTTAGCACAAACTTGGGAGGAAAATGTTGGTTTTGTGATTTTCGCCTTGGACCTTCAGAGAGGGTCAGGGGCGATTTTGAGTGTTTTGCACAAATTCTTGATCATTCCCAACTTCAAATTACTCTTAAGGTGTAGAACATCATACTTCACTCCCTACTGAGTCTTGAGAACAAAAATATCATCTCGAAATGCAAGGAAAATGGGCATACTTGGAAATTTCGCCCTGGACCTTTAGAGAGGGTCAGGAGCGATTTTCCCCATTGTCATCAAAATTTGCACTCTTAGCATCTCAATTCCACTTCAAGGCATTTCAAACATCGTTTCAAACTTGTGTCTAGGCTTAACTTCATTCAATTCTGGAGGAAAAGGTCCAACATTAGGTTTTTCGCCCTGGGCCCTCAGAGAGGGTTAGGAGCGATTTTTCAAACTTAGCTTGATTGCTTCCTTGTTGATCGTCCAAGTTATATTCAATGGGTAAAACACACTTGCTTTCATCTATTCCAATCATAAAAATCACTTTGACCTCGCAAGAAAAATGTGCTTTTGAAATTTTCGTTCTGGACCTTCAGAGAGGGTCAGGAGCGATTTTTGCTATCTAGACCAAAATGCTTCACTTTTCATCATGAAATGTCTTTGCTAAGGAAGATTTCATCTTGTTTCATGCTATGAATAAAAATTCATGTCCAAGAAAGGTCCAAAAATGTGCATATAAAGAATTTCGCTCTGGACCTTCAAAGAGGGTCAGGAGCGAAATTATTCTTCTTGGACAAAACTCCTTCAATTCATCATCTTCAATCAAGTCTGGATGCTTTATCACGCTCATTTCATCCCCCACCATGCCTTTGACATCTCAAATCGACCAAACAAGGCTAGAACTGACCTCCATAAGATTTTTCGCCCTGGACCCTCAGCAAGGGTCAGGAGCGATTTTGAGGTTTTTAACAAAATCCTTCATCATTTTAAGTTAAAACTCCTTCAGGCGGGTGGAGAAAGTCATTCATTTTCCATTCATGTCCAACACTTGGTCTTTTTTCACTACAAGATGAGGGAAATCAAAATTTCGCCTTGGGCCCTCAGCAAGGGTTAGGAGCGATTTTTCCCTTAGCCTCCAAAATTCATCATTTTTCATGCCTTCAAATCTTCAAAAGCATCAAGTCACGTCCAATCATCCTTCCTGGAGACCGTGCACAAAACAAATTAGAAAAGTCAGTGACAAATATGCCTTGAATAACATTTTCGCTCTGGACCCTTAGCAAGGGTCAGGAGTGAGATTCGCTTTGGACCTCCTGAGAGGGTCAGGAGCGAAATTCGCTTTGGACCTTCAGGAAGGGTCAAGAGCGAAATTTGACTTTTTGAACTCTCCGACAGGATAATTTTATGGAATATAACATTTCTTATACTTTAAGTTATATTCCATATATACTTTCAGGATGTTTGAGAGTGGTTTCAAACCTCCAGGAGTTATATTGGAAAATCTAGTTTTAGGAGGTTTTTCAGTTTTCCAGACTTAGTCAAATTTCAGGATCAAGACATTCCAGACTTAGCCAATTTTCAGGATCAAGACTTTCCAGACTGCCAAATTTCAGGACATTCTAGACTTCATCACTCACCAACTTGTCCTAACTCAAGCAGAACTTGCTATCCTATTGATCTCCCTGGCGACACTCAAAATTGCAAAGGCTAACAGACAAAACCCTAAAAGACCTAGAAAACAAACCCTAAAAAGCAAAAAAAAGCAGGGGTCCCCATTTGCAATGGGGCGATGTGTGAAATGGTCACAACAATATGTAAGGTTGAATCATTCAGAAGATCAAATTATTGGAGACAAAAACAAAGGAGTGATGACAAGAAGAAGGTTGGCAGCTGATGAGGTATGTTTTGTTTCTCAAGTTGAACCGGCATCAGTAATTGAAGCTTGTGAAAATGAATGTTGGATGAAAGCTATGGAAGAAGAGTTAGATCAGATAGAAAAGAATAACACATGGACTTTAGTTCCCCAGCCTAAAAATAAGAATGTAATTGGAACTAAATGGGTTTCTAGGAACAAATTGAATGAAGATGGACAAGTTGTGAGGAATAAAGCTAGATTGTTTTGTAAAGGATATTCTCAGAAGGAAGGAATTGATAATGGTGAAACTTTTGCACCGGTAGCTAGGATTGAAGCTGTGAGATTATTTCTTGCTTATGCTGCACATAAGAACTACAAGGTTTATCAGATGGATGTTAAGTGTGCATTTCTGAATAGAGATCTTGAAGAGGAAGTTTATATTGAGCAACTTGATGGATTTTCACTTTTCGATGACAAAAACATGGTTTGCAGGTTAAAGAAAGCTTTATATGGATTGAAACAAGCCTCTAGAGCTTGGTATGCAGGACTGGATAAATATCTTTTGAAGCTTGATTTCACTAAAGGTAATGTTGACAATAATTTATATTATAAGATCACTGATGATGACATATTGATTATTGAAGTCTTTGTTGATGATATCATTTTTGGAGGTGAAGATAAGCTGTGCATGAAATTCTTTAACAATATGGAGTGAATTTGAGATATCTATGATTGGGGAGATGAAGTTTTTCTTAGGTTTGCAGATTACTCAGATTGATAAAGGTATTTTCATTTGTCAAACTAAGAATGCTAGAGAGTTGTTAAAGAAATTTGGGTTGGAAAATTCTAAACCGGTTAGTACTTCGATGGTTACAAGTGAAAAATTGACAAAGAGAGATGCATCTACATTGGTAAATCCTACAAGGTACAAGTCTATGATTGGAGGTTTGTTATATCTGACTCAGACTAGATTGGATGTCATGAATGCAGTTTGTATTGTATCAAGATATCAGAGTGATCCTAGAGAAAATCATGAGTGCGGTGAAAAGGATTTTTCAGGTATTTGCAGGGAACAACTGAATATGGTTCGTGGTATCCTAAAAATGATGACTTTACATTATGTGCATATACAGATGTAGATTGGGCTGGAAATGTTGATGACGGGAAGAGCACATCTGGTGGAGCTGTCTTTCTTGGAAAAAAACTTGTTTCATGGATCGGCAAGAAGCAGTCATGTACCTCTTTATCTACTGCTGAAGTTGAGTATGTTGCTGCTGCTACTAACTGTACACAAGTTCTATGGATGAAGCAAATGTTGAAGGATATAAAGGTAGATTGTAATGAACCGGTAGTTATTCACCGTGATAACTCTGATGCTATTGATATATCAAAGAATCTGGTATTTCATTCTAAGACAAAGCACATATCTATCAAGTATAAATTTTTGAAGGAGAAGGTGGAAGCAAATGAAGTCAGACTAGTTTATGTGAACACTAAAGAGCAGATTGCAGATATCTTCACTAAACCTTTACTTAAAGAATCATTTGAGTACTTCAGAGACAGATTGGGGGTTTCTGCCCCTCCGGTAGAGACCTGAGTGATGCTGATTGGCATCAGTCCGGTATGCATTATCAGAGCTATTACTCATTTCGGATTGATGTGGTGGTGCTACTACTTAGGGGGAGTAGTCAGCTGTGTGAATCAGAGGATTTATGATTTTTCTTTGATATTTATGTCAGATCTTTGGCATTGATGTCAAAGGGGGAGAGTTATTCTTGTAAAAAACATAAGGGAGAGATATATTCATTAGGGGAGTTTGGTTCAGAGCTTCATTGCTATATCATTTCATGGGGGATTGTTGGATGTCTTCCATAGGGGGAGACTTGTTTGGCATTTCTTGGCACTTGGATGTTTTTCACATCTAGTGTTGCCATCAATGCCAAAGGGGGAGATTGTTGGCAATTTGGAGGAATTGATTATGTGTTGCATTGATGTTTTGTCATTGATGTCAACACTGGTTGTTTTGGTTGTTTACTGGTTTCTGGTATGTTTCGGTATGCTTTGGTTTGTGGAATTGATCTAGATCTGTCATTCATGCTATTCAGATGTGTATCACGATTAGTTGGTTCGGGATTTGATGACTCAGGAGCTATCATTTGCTCTAGTAAGCCTTTTGGTCATCGGTAAGGGTTTTATCTGCAGAGCTTTGTTGAAGATCTTTTGATGCACGTGATAAGTGGTGTTGGTGCGACTTCTAGATGGCTTTCGTGTTCCTGTTGGTTATCTTGTTCGTGTTCCTGTTGATCGATGGTGTTGTATTTGGTTTATGGCGACCTATTTTGGGTTTGGTGCTATCTAGGTTATGGACCGGTTTATGTAACATGTTGGAGGATGTTCCTGATGCTCTATCGATGGGATTTAATGATTGGTTTACATTTTTTTTCGGCCTAAGCTGACTTGGTTGATCATTGGATTGCGGGTCTATGTTATGAACTTATTGTATTATCTTTTAGGTGGCCGACCTCACTGTTTAGGGTCCCGGGTTGGTATAAATATGACGTAAGATCTCTTTGTAGATCATAGGTCAAGGTTATAGGATTATCTGTATGTTAATAATGTTGTAATCATATGCAGAAGGTTTGGTCGATCATAGGTGATCGAATTGGGTTTGTTAGAGAGGTTTAAGACCTCTGGTATTGAGCTTAACCGGAACTGTACTCAGGCATAGGAGATGCTATCTTTGCAGTTCACTCTTCTTTCCGGATTGTAGTCTGGATTTATTTTGTAGTCAGCGAGGCTCCTTTTAGTGATGAGCAGTGCACTCTAGGTTGTTGGCTTTCCTGCATGTGCAGGCCCCTCATATTGTAATCGCATACTTACTGCAGAAGTATTATCTGACTGTGGGTAGGCTTCCCATCGTGGTTTTTCCCTTTACCTGGTTTTCCACGTACAAATCTTGGTGTCGTGTGTTCTGGATGGATGGTAATTGTTCCGTGATTTATGTTTATGTTTAATTGCTATATCAGTTATTCCGGTATTTGGTTTATGCATTTCCGTATTGAGTTTATGTGTTCCGGTAATAAGGTTTTGAATGCTTAAAGTTCTATAATCCGGTGACAACTGATTCACCCCCCCCTCTCAGTTGTCCTTTGGTTATCTGAGCTGTCTAACAGGTTCTACAATGGTCAAATTGAGTGACACGCGCACACGCACACGCACACGCATGCACGTGCATGCATACACACACACATGCACATGCGCTCGCACACACACACACAGCATAGACAAGATCAGATATAACATAGACAACACAACATGAAAGATGCTGCTAGGTCTGATAACACTTATTTAAGCAGAAACTTGCAAACACTCCTGAGATGAATTCAGATGTATAATATTCAGTATTTAATCTCAGACATTGCAAATTCAGTTATTCACACACACACACACACTGCATAGACAAGATCAGATATAATATAGACAACACAACATGAAAGATGCTGCTAGGTCTGATAACACTTATTTAAGCAGAAACTTGCAAATACTACTGAGATGAATTAGAATGTATAATATTCAGTATTTAATCTGAGACATTACAAACTCGGTTATTCACACACACACACACACACACACACATACATTGCATAGACAAGATCAGATATAACATAGACAACACAACATGAAAGATGCTGCTAGGTCTGATAACACTTATTTAAGCAGAAACACAGAACAGACTTATTCAGGACACAGAACAGACTTATCATTTCAGACCTTGAAATTTACATTGACTGAGAACACAATTCTGATTTGATATTAATTGCAGCAATCACAGGAAAGATCAGATAGTCTTACATACGTTTTTTTCCTTCACTCCTTGAGTTACAACGATGAGCCCCTTTTGACTTGCGTTTACAGTCACAAGTCAACCACAGACAATTGGATTGTATATTATACGATTTCTTCAGACTTACTTTCTGGCTTACTGGATGGCTTTGTCCCATGCAGATGGGATGAGGATTATGGCCTCCGCAGTCCCTGCTCTGTGACGTCTCTCTTCAGAACTGGCGATAGAGTTTGTAGCCTTCAGACCTTGGTCTTTGCCTGTTGAAGACAAAGCAAAGGCCATTGGTCGTGATGAATTGTTTCTGCACCCATGGTCCTGCACACCATTCCTGGCACTTGCTGGATTTGTTATGGATCTTCTGCTTATTTGATCTGTGATATTCTTTTCACCTCCTCAGCGCATTCGGCTAATGGATAGCAGTAAACACTAATAAGTAGATTGATTTGTATCCAGGGGGAGCTTTGGATATTGATAGGCAAGCATAGGATGATCGTTCTACCTTGTCCTGACTGAGAGATAGTCGTCCCTACAGCCTGTCATGCACAGAGGCAATATTCAATATCCAAAACATGCTCTCACAATAGCTGTCTCTGCTGGTTTAAGGATTAACCGACCTCAAGTCAGCTAGAAACAAACAATTAAAAATATTAAATAAGCTAATAGAGTTGGCCTAGGAGACTGCTAATGTGAAATTTATAATAATGTTATTTATTAAAATTTCACTTATTTATATTAAAGTGCAAAACACAAAGTAGAAGTGTGTTAACCAACACCGTTGGATAGGCCAACTGGCCCTATTTAATTGGGTTCATCATGCAACACAGGCAATAAACGGACAACACTACATTAGCAGCTCAGGGGTAGCTCACAAAATGGGACAATACAAATAGCAGAAGACAAACTATTCAAAAAATGGCTAGTTAAGTGGCTTAAAATCATAGAGCTCCAGAGAGTTCCGTATACTAGCAGCACACCTCACTGAATTGTTGAAGTAGATTATTTTCATGGAAATTCTCCCTTTAAAAACTTACCATTTTATAATTATTTCTACATTATCGAGTTCTCAATCAATACTTAAGCTGCCAAAATATTTTAATCATTTATTTACAATAATTTAAGAAGATAATTTTTTATTTTAAATATCTGTTTTAAACTTTTTAAACTAACTTTTGTATTTATTTTAATTTGTTTTTAAATTTAAAATTGTTACTGTATGGATGTATTCTTATTTGGTGAGGTAAAAGAGCTGAAAAATTGTGGTGTATTTACTGAACTCCACCATATTTGGTATGCAGTACTTCACTTTTATACTAGTTATGATGGTTGTTCTTAGCATGTTCATGATATTTGGAGATCCATACAGTACGTGGATTTATTGAGATATGCAGTTCCCAAAGTTTGTACTATATCAGATAATTCTCATGATGGTCATTTGGTGAGAGTTGAGAATGCATTGTGGATTTTTTGAGTTGATGTCTGAAGAAAATTTTCTTTTTGGAGGCCTTTCATATTTTAAAATCCTTGGGCATATTGTGTTAGAGCATATCACTTCTCTAATGACAGTTGATATTGGCACACATGCACTCATTGACATAAGAAGCATCATCGAGAACTTTTGGTATTGATTTGTTTCTGTTTGTCTAAATACGAACCATACAGTAGTCAGTAGTGTTGTTGGTTTTGAGACCCATGTCAGCACTGTTATATGGACACCCTTTCTTTTTAGGTGTATTGGTATCTGCCAGTTGTATAGGGTGCCATGACTGACGGTTAAGTGGATACTGAAGAGGATGAAGCTGCCTTAGAGGACATTGCTGCATAGATGACATTGGGACTCATATTCTAGAGAGCCATACCTCAATCAGTGTACATGATGTGACTGTGGAGGCCCTTGTGGTTTTTTCCTATGAGGGAATTGACATCCAGCATGGCTGGACATGATATTTGTTGCGCTTTGTAAACAAGATTGTTGCAAGATGACATGATGTTGCTGCATGTAGCTGAGGTGGACATTTTTGAGTTCATAGTGATGTTACTCTTGTTAAATAGCATAGAAATGAGATTAAGAGAAATTGGCATCTCTCTCGTGAAGATAGTACTGTATTATATTGTTGAGAGAAATTGGCATCACTGTTATGAAGATAGTGCTGTATTGTGTTATCGAACATATTGTCTTAAAATGGAAAAGTAGTTACATACTAAAAATAGAAGGCAGTTACAAAGGACTGCTGTTGCAACAACTATATTAAAAATCACTACCACTAATAGTTAACTTATTACATACTGGTGTAAACACACACTTTGTTATATTATTCTACTAATATTTTAAGACCACCTTAATGATTAACCGGAAATAACATCAAGTTTGTCTTGAAATTTGAGAAAATAAACAGGACTAAGAGGTTTAGTCATAAATCAGCAAGCTGTTTCTGAGAAGTGTAGAATGGTAAGCAATATTTCCAAATTCTACTAGCTGCCAAATGTAGTGATAATGAAACTCAATTGTGTTTGGTGTGAACATGACACATTATATTTTTCACCAACTGCAATACTCTTGATTATAAAAAGTTAGGGTTAGAAAAAGCTGGGGAAGCTGAAAATATGCCAAAATTCCGTGTAGTCAATTGCTTCACAACCAGCATATACAACTAATTGTATTCAGCTTGAGTGGAAGATAGAGCTATGGTTTGTTGAAGCTTACTTTACCATACAGTCACTCCTAAACCTAAAGAGAAAATATACTTGTTAGTAGAATATTGATTATCAGTTGATCTTGCCCAATCAAAATCTCTATATCCAATCAAACCAAAATATATTGCCCTGTGGAAGAGTATGCCAAAGTCAAGAGTACCTTTGACATCACAAAATTCATTTTGTGGCTATCCAAATTGAAAGTTTGAAAGAGAGAGAGGTAATAGCAAAATAGTGATCTGGTCTAGTGGTTGTAAGATATATCAAGCTACCCAACAACTATTGGTTGAGGATGAATTGACTGGGGCTGAATCATTACATGCTAACAACTTTAGCTTGACCTCCATAGGTATAGAGAAAGAGGAAGAGGGAGAACCAAAAAGGGTAAATCTACTATAAAGGTCCTTATTGCCTCAAATGCTTTAATTTGGGCTTTGTGGTGGGGTCTTCATTCTTCAACCCCATGCCAGGCATGCTGCCCCCAAACTTCATGAGGGTGTTGATCCTTGACACTGCTGGTGGCAGCAGAGGCTTCTGCACCAAAATCTCCACATTGATTTTGAAAAGATAAAAAGATTCTGTTAAGATCTTATGTGAGATTAAATCCCGAGTAATTGAATTTCATCTATACTTTTAGTTTGCCAAGGCAATTTCAATTCAGAGTAATGCTAGAATGATTACAGTCAAATGATAAAAAATAGAAATATAATAATCTTGGTGAAAAAGCTTGGATTCTACATATACGTAAGCAGCGCAACTTATTGTGGACCTCATTGTCAAGTGCTATGTTCTAGTGAATCCCTTACTTGGGAGTATGTTGAAGCTCTTGACTGATAATATAAAACAAGCCTTTCAAGATTTTGTTGGCATTGATGCATCTAGTTTATTCATTTGATGAACACTGCTGGAGCTTGATACTCTTTTTTCAAATGATGAATGGAAACAGGTTTTACTGTCTTTGAAAACAGAAATTGCATAAACGGTGCTAGAATTTGCTCAGATTATCTATAGTATGGCTGACATTGAGATATTGAGATAATCTTAGAAAGTCTAATAGCGGATTTTTGGTTGATGTTATGATTTCCCCTCAAGATAGGGTTGAATACATTATGAATTCGTTGTTTCTGATGCAGAATTTTTGTACATAAGTACAAATTTTTATAATTTTTAACTTCTCTTACTTTTACATAAATGATAAATTATATTTTTTTTAGTACTAATGATAATTAATTTTCAAATTCTAATTTTAAGATATTATTTTAATAACCATTCCCGCTCTATATCAAAATTTTGGGATAAAAATTCCTGTCACCAAATCTCATCCCTTCACTCCTGTGCCCTCCCCAGGAACACTGTTTATAATTCTGTTCGTATTCTTTCATTTATTTTGAAAAGTAAGTTTTTGCATTTAAAAAGTCAATGAGGTTACAGTCGCTGTCTATAAAATCCAAGAAAGCAACATGGAATTCT
This sequence comes from Cryptomeria japonica, assembly GCF_030272615.1. Classification (NCBI taxonomy): domain Eukaryota; kingdom Viridiplantae; phylum Streptophyta; class Pinopsida; order Cupressales; family Cupressaceae; genus Cryptomeria; species Cryptomeria japonica. Next base: position 622,634,388 of record NC_081408.1, on the reverse strand, counting down.
GATTATTAAATTATTTGTATTAGATTTGCTTAACTGGCTGCTTTATTTCGAGGTTGTTTTCATGGTGTCATATCTTTGTGAAGTTTTCTGGAGTATAAGCTGGGTAGAATTGTTCATTGTTTAATGATTCAAAACCAAAATATGTTCATGAGCTTATTAGCTAACCTTTAACTGATGTAAGTTTCAGTGTGTGTGTTTTGAGTAGAATTTAATTTGGTTGAAATGTCTTCGTTTTGAGTTTGTTAGACTACTAGTGTTCTCTTTTGTCCCTTAAATTACAATTTATTTCCACGGTTGGTAGATGTAAGTCCTTTGATTTGTTGCTCATGCCCTGTTTGTTAATGCAGTGCTGGCAGTAGGAGAGGACATGTCACAGGTGATTTCATTGCTGGTTTGGTTTTAGGAGGGGCTATTTTCGGAACTCTTGGCTATGTGTTTGCACCCCAGGTAATGAAGTTTATCATGATGCTTATTATAATTGGTTTGTATCCTTCAAACATTTCTGAAACTGGGTAACTGGTGCAGAAGTTTTACCGATTGCATCTACTAAGAACAATGTTGTGTTTGGCCTATTTTTAGATTCATTTCTTTAATGTACTGTTGAGGTCTGTTTGATGTTCCCTTTTTTTAACAAAGTATTAAACCACTTTTCTGCTGTCTTGCTCTGTACAACATTATTACCCCATCTTTTAAAGCATGGCTAATTTGTGGAAGAAATATCATTTGGCCAAGCACATCTGGTATTGTACTTTGAGATGAGTTCAACAATGAACTGGCTGTTATAGTGAAAATCTGGATGATGATATGAACAAAGAATCAAACAATATTCTCATTGAAGCAATAATCATAGATGGTTCTAAGGATAACAACTTGATGCAGGACAAAATAAAAAAAAAACATCAAACTGGATATGTTTTGGGGTATCAGTGATGTAGACAGATGAAGGATCACAACCATGCAAGTACATGCTACCATGCGATAATGGAAATACCATGCAATATGCAACAAATAGCAAAACACTAATTTGATCTAGAAATAATCACCTAAGCTAATATTTCCCTTTTCAGAAAAGTGACAGATTAAGGTTAAAGAATGGACCTTTTTAGATTTCCTAGTTCCTAAACGATCACATTATTGATTATAGATGCAAATTTAGTATTTGAAAGAAGCCTTGGATGCAATCTAACATGAGACACAGCCAATGATTAAAACCACATTGATGCAATAATACGGCAATAAAGGAAGATCTGGAATAAGCTAAATGATAATAACCCTTAAAAGTCCCAAAGAAGAATCTGTAGAAGTGTGATGATGCCATATTGGACATGCCTAAAGGAGTTGTGGAGGGCAATATTGGGCCCATGAGGAGGATGTTGCCACTAAGTCTGCTGGGGTAAACTCCTGGATACTCTTCTTGTGAAGATGGTGGCATGAAAGGATGCGTGCCATCCAGTTGTGTTAAGCTAGCAGAAGGTTTTTGTGATCCTTTCTTGGAAAGAGGATGTGCTCTTTTCTTCGATCTATTACTTATGTCAGTATCTTCTTTGTTGACATGTAGCTAGGTCGGATACCTAGCGAGGGCCGACCTAGTCTTGGAATTGCTAATTGGCCTTTTCACAGCTTATATGTTTAATATAAAGGTATTGGTCTGGCCCTAAATAAGTAACTTGTAATTAAATAGGACTGACCCTATTCTTGGCGTCAAATCAGTAAGGTCGACTTGAGGTCTTTTAGGTAGCCTTACCTCATATATATTCAATTGTCTTGTAGACTTTCAAAGATAATGAAGACAAGCAATTTGCAGTAAGTGAACTTGTGCTTGGGGGTGACGATAAGACCTTATCGTCTATGGTTGGGAAGGGAACAATCTGATGTTTGCCTGCGGTGAACAAGCACAGCTCGGAAAAACAACATGGTATCAGAGCTACGACTTTCCTAAATTGCAAAGTTAGTCAGATGCGGCCTGAGCGAGTTGCAGTTGCAGTGTGACAATCTCAATGTTCGCTTGGCAATCACCATATAGTCAAGGGTAGTCGCTGTGATCGCAAGGAGCATTCGCATTGAGGTGGTGAAGTCGCAGCCTCCGTATTCGTGTTACTCGTGTTTGCCTGATCGCTAATGTTGGTGGACTGTATTCGAAGACAATCGTAGAGGTTGAATTCGTGTGTGGGTGTATCGCAGTTATGTCCTTTATGACAGCGAAAAGTATGGGAGCCTGAGTAGCTCGAGTGATTTACCATGGTTCGCAAGATCTGCAACGGACATGTTGGGTTGGGCATCAAGTGCAGCAAAGAAGTTGCCACTGCTATTAGAGGGGCCTTGATTTTGGCCAAGCTTTCTGTCATCCCTGTGAGGCGTGGTTACTGGGGGAACAAGATCGGGAAGGTGCATACTGTGCCGTGTAAGGTCATGGGCAAGTGTGGGTCCGTTACTGTCAGGATGGTTCCTGCCCTCTGAGGGGTTGGAATCGTGGCTGCCTGTGTGCCTAAGAAAGACCTGCACTTCGCTGGGATTGACGATGTCTTTACTTCTTCGTGGGGTTCGACTAAGACTTTGGGTAATTTTGTTAAGTGACCGTGTTAGTGATGTTTGCGGTGTATTCGCATAATCGCATAATCATGATCGCATTTCAAGTTTTGTATTCGTCGTGTTCAAAATGAATCGCAGAAGTGCATGCATTGTTTGCGACCATTGACAGCCGCATTCGCAGGGTGAATGCTAGACATTGCAGTCGCCATATTCACCTGGAGGCGTAGATGCAAGGAGGAAGCTGCTATCCCTTACCGCTTGGTATATTCGCCTTGTTTTGCACGATCATGATGCTCAAGATATTCGCAGGGTGCTGTGTTCACAGTGTGAGCCATGGATGGTTATAGTCGTGCAACAGGGAGGTATTCACGGACATGATCTATGCATCGAGGGGCGTATGGAGACTCATCTTGATACACGGAGATCGCAGAAGGTGGTGATCGCAGGTTACTCATGGTGGTCTCATTCGCATTGCATTGTGTCCTCAGGTGTTGGCATGTCGTTGGCTTAATCGTATCATCTTCACAAATTGATTGGTCATGCTGTGGCATGAGGCGTTCTTATTCGCATTACCCATGACCATCAAAGAGTGCATTTGCGGGTAATCTCATTGATCGTAGGGTGTATCCGTGTATGATCACAAGGGTATGTCTGCAACATTTGCCTCGTCATAGTCATTCAGAATTGGAAGGATGGTCGCTGCCGCAATGCTCGCCGAGAGCCATATTCACGGTGTTTGTATGCGCAAGAGCCCTGAAAGGAGTTCGTTGTATTCACATTTGAATGGGTCTCAATATAAGAAATTGGCAATCGCATAATATGATCTCAGTGCGTGGTCGACATTCTTGATCGTTTGTCGATTATAGTGAAAGCGTTTGGTCGCTTGGCAGGTTGACGCCACCAAGATGGAGATAGACAATGAGCAATAGCGAGGGCCGAAGGCCACACAACCATCTTCGCTAGATACTTCAGTATGGCTGGAAGCTCCGATACTGAGCCAAAACGTTGGTAGAAGACCAACCTAGAAAGAGATAAGTATTCATATGGTTGAATAAATTTTGTTGTCATTAAATCATGTATGATTTCAGTATTGACATTTCAGCTTCATGTTTTGAGGTAATTCTCAGGGTCAAGGGGTGTAGGCTATTCAGAAAGTTCACCGTCATGCACATTGTTTGACCATCAACAACCTTGGTTGTTATGCCAACATTCTGAGCATCGTCATTAAGCTGAAGGTAGATGGCAAGAGCCAAAGGCCACTCAGCCACCAGAGACTCATGAAACAACTTAAGGATGCAGGTAAAAGAGATAAGTTTTATATATGATTGTATCATATTCATGCTATTATTAATCATGTTTGATTCTAATATTGATGTCAATAAACTATTATGCTTCAGAGGGAGCTTGGAATAGGCATGAGAACCTATACAAGTTTTCAGCTCATTTCCTTACTTAAAGAGATGATTGACGATATGTCATTATGCTATGGATCCCTTATTAGAAAGTAAAAGTAAAGGAAAAGGAAATTTAGCATTCTTCTAATTTATGAAAATCCTATGATTGTTTTCCTTAATAGGATTCTTACATTACTCATATCAAGGATTAAGTGGGAGCCCTATGTTCTCTACAATCCGCAATGAATTCTAGATGGAAGAATTGGCAATATTCGGTAAGCTTAGGATTTTGTAAGAATTAGCATGAGAATTTGAAATGAAGGAACTAATGCATTTCCTTCTAGGATTAGAAGTATAACTAAATCAATTAATGTTTTGAAAAGATTTAGAATAATGGATTGCAAACCTATGTCCACTCCTATGGAAACTAACTTGAAAGGTTGAGTATGTTTGTTGCTAACTCTGATTCTCTACTGCAGGGTTTGTCCATTCTTCGGTTGTGTGCAAGAATGGAAGGTTCCATTCTATGCTTGTGTGCTAGATGGAAAATTGTAATTATGTAAAGACCCACTTGTGTATTACACTTTCTATGCTTGTGTGCTAGAACCATCCTATGCTTGTGTGCTAGGTGGAAGATGTAATTCTATGCTTTTGGGCTAGATCCATTCTATGCTTGTGTGCTAGATGGAACTCTAAAGGTTCTGTTTATGTATTCATTTTCTTCCCTAGTTAAGAGGGAGTATTGTTTGTAACTAGGCTAAGAAAAGGGGGGATTCGGATTGCCTAAGGCAACATCCGAATCCCTAAAGGGCTGGGCCCTTTTGCCAAAGGGTAACGTGTAGAGCTGGACCCTTCACGCCAAAGAAGATAGCATGTTCCTAAATAGGGCCAGCCCTATAATGAACACGCCTCACTCAGATCTAAATCAAATTGGCGCCAAAATATATATTTAAATAAGTCGACTTAAAAGGGTATATGCACCATATAAATAAAGGCTATTTGGCAAGTTTAAAAAAAAACAAAAAAAAAACAAAAAAAACCAAAAAACAATCATTCATTCATGCTCTTAGCGAAATTCATCTGCCTCTTGGTGTTAATTAGTGAACTTGGCGAATTTACCCAAGGAAATATAGTCGTGAGAATCTCTGCAAGAATAATCAGAGATTGATATTCAGGGATTATTAATCCCAGCAATCTGCTGAAACACTTCAGTCATACACCCGTAGAGGTACTGTGAAAGGAAGACACAAAACAAAAGTCAGACTTGGTATGTGAAGATCACCTTCTTAACTTTAAATAGCACTATGAACAGATTATTTGTATAATCAAATGTATATATAAATATGCACCAACCTTATTATTATCAGTTCTGAGGAGAAGAGCAGGGGTGTGATTAGGGAAAGGCCTGTGTAAATCTAGCCAACGGGCTGTCCCAAGAAAGTATAGGGATCAGCGACCCTGAGCACCTTGCGGGCAGGGCCCAAGAAAGGCTTAAGGGCTTGGATCCGACAACTTGAGGGAAGCCATTGAGTTTGGTGTCAAAACAACCTGTCTTCAACTTGTATCTTCTCTCAGATTGGAGTGATAATAAGACTGGCATGTTTCTAATGACTTATTAATGTTTACAAATAATTGGCATTTTGTATTGCCACTTGAATTAAGTTAATATATTACTTTCAAATATTCAATTCATGTACATAGTAATAATGATGTCTAAATTGGTTGAGAGGGAGTATCAACCCCAGTGATACATTTAGTTGTATCTTCCACCCTCAGTGGGCAATGCAAGGTGGTGTTGTATTATTCTCTAAAGAGAAGATTGAGGTGAAAATCTTCTTCCACCCTCTGTGGGCAATGCAAGGTGGAGCCATCCTCTGCGGGCAATGCAAGATGGTAGTTATCCTTCTCAGGGAGAAGATTGAAAGATCTCTTCCACCCTCTGCGGGCAATGCAAGGTGGATCCATCCTTTGCAGGCAATGCAAGATGAATATCATGGAAGAAGTCCATGACGTGTATTTATATACTTGTATATATACTCACTTTTGTAGGTGTGCACAGTAAGATTTTGGATCCATCCTCTACGGGCAATGCAAGATGGATAGCATGGAAGAAGTCCATGATGTATTTTTCTGATTCAGGTATGCTTGATGAATATCATAGAACGTCATTTGGTTTTTATGGGAGCAGCCATGATGTGACTTGCTTATTTGGAAGTATCCTCCCTAGCTAAGAGGGAGTGTTGACATGTAGCTAGGTCGGATACCTAGCGAGGGCCAACCTAGTCTTGGAATTGCTAATTGGCCTTTTCACAGCTTATATGTTTAATATAAAGGTATTGGTCTGGCCCTAAATAAGTAACTTGTAATTAAATAGGACTGACCCTATTCTTGGCGTCAAATCAGTAAGGCCGACTTGAGGTCTTTTAGGTAGCCTTACCTCATATATATTCAATTGTCTTGTAGTCTTTCAAAGATAATGAAGACAAGCAATTCGCAGTAAGCGAACTTGTGCTTGGGGGTGACGATAAGACCTTATCGTCTATGGTTGGGAAGGCAACAATCTGATGTTTGCCTGCAGTGAACAAGCACAGCCTGGAAAAACAACATTCTTGTTCTCTAATATTAAATATATCCCTTTCGTTGCTTTGGCAGTCCTTTTTTATTTGGCCTTGGACAATTTCTTATTCTTAAGCAAGTAATAGCACATAGGTGGACTTTTATTTGCCTATATGAGGTCATATACATATTCTCACATCAGCTACATTGCCAATGATAATCCCTATCATCAAGAAGTTCAATCATGGTTGTATGTTGCCAAAGAGACGAGGTTGCGTCAAATTTGAATGAGCTATCTACATTTGGGGCAATTGAACTAGAACTTAGAGACATTTTGTATGAATATGACAGAAAAAAACCATTTTGAATTTACAACTTAACCTCTACACTGTATAAAAGCATAAAAAATAAATCCAAAACTCAACTAGAAAAATCATGATTTTTTTTGAAAAGTCGTTTATTTTTTCAAAACCTAAAAAAATAACAAAATAAACTCACCTTTGAGAGACAATTCTTTTCTGTGCAGCTCTTTCTTTCCTATTGGCGGAGGTCTCTCTTACATTTTATTCACTTTCTAAGAAACCGGCAACCTTCAAAAACAACAATAGCAACTTGGAGGCAAAAATGTTGTTCTACTCATTTGTGATTGTGAAATGAGACAAATGAGGTGAATTGCCCTCACTTTGGGGAGAGAATGGGCATTTAGGAGTTTTTTGGTTTTTTTTTATAATTTTTTTAAATTTTGTTTTCAGTTTTTTGGCCAGGCAGCATTTGGCCGTGGTTTGCCTAGGGTCCTTGGGCACATTGGGTTCCCTGTAGTTTAAGCTACTTGTCCACTTATCATTGAACTTTCCTTAGAGGAACCTTCTAGCGGTGGTAACACTCAGTCAAGTAATAAGAATCAACATCCTGATCAAGAGGAAACCATGATTAGAGAATCTCCATTCCCCAAAAGATTGAAAACTAAAAAGTACGAACATGAACCCGAATTCAATTTCCTTGAGCAAATGAAAAATGTTTGTTAAAACCCCTCTATTTCAGGCCATTAGGGATGTTCCTACTTCCTATTTATACCAAAACTATAAGGAGTTGTGTTTAAAAAATCCAGGGTGAAATGTAAGGAGCCGCAAACTGTACATGTAATTGGAAAACTTGCTGACATTATGCTGGGCAAGATTGTAATCCTCGAGTATACAGACCTTGGAAGCTCAGTCGTCAATGTACACGTTAATGGCATCCTTATTTGCAACACACCAATTGATCTAGGAGCTACTGTAGATGTCATGACCAAGGAGACCATGCAGAATTTGCAACTGGTTGACCTTCGGCCTACCCCAGTAGTGCTGCAATTGGCAGACAGTTTGATCATTAAACTTGAAGGGGTTATAGAACTCCTAGGAATATCCAACAGACTTTATGGTCCTGTAGCCAAAGGCTAACCTAGTGGGCTATCCTCTCATTCTAGGATGACTGTGGCTGGCATCAAGTTTCAACCAATGTTTTTATCGGTTGCAGTTCCAGAAATATGATCATTTCCAATGGGAATGTGATAAGTTGGTCCTATATCCTCCAGCACAACCCTTTGCTAAATTGGATCAGTCTATTTGGCTAGACCTTATGTATAATGTCCTGAATTTACTTTAGATAGTAATGATGATTGAAAAAAGTCCAATGATTGGACTTCAGGATGAGGAAACTGTCCTCTCCAATATCATCAAATTTTTTTTTTAGGATGGACTCACAGCAGAACTGTTGTTTGGTATGTCTATCCTGTCTGCTGCCTTGGACACCCTGGGTTCCTGGTAGTTTCAGGCAGGGTGCTTGGGGTGGACCCTTGGCGAACCTAGAGCTGTCTTGGACCTGGCCCCATATTGGTCCCATATGAGTACAAGGGGGGTTCAGTGGAACCTGAAATATTGTTAATACGCAATTAATGCTGTAGGAGAATATGTTGTCACCTGATTTTGCTAAATTAATAGAATTTTTTAGAACTCGTCTCTAATAGCAAATCCATTATTTAGAGCTCCTCTTTTATTAGGACACATCATGTTTTTTTTTTTAGAGTGCAGGAATCAGGCATAGCACCCCCCTGTAAACTGCAGTGTGCTGGGTAAACTTTTTAACGTGACCAGTGATGCTGGTGTGGCACGTCCTCCAGTACCACGTGGGCTGGGGGAGACTAGACTTCCTGACCTCGTGCTTCACCACTGGAAGCTCTCGCCAATCATGCTAGGCCCCCAGCCCCATTAGAACACATATTGTTGAAGAAATTAGCAACCTTGAATTTCTCAATCAAATAGTGGGGAACTTCTTAATTCTCTGGTATTTCTAGATCAAATTGTTTGCTTCTATACAGCTTTTAACCAGTTTATTATGGGTTATATGGCAGATACCAAAAAGTTAGCAACTATAAGGGGATGCACAATTGTTATCTATTGAAACATATTTCAACTTTGCTAATTTTTTCCGTACTAGTTTTGTTGAAAGGCCTATGACTGTACCTCAGTATTTCATTCTGTTTTTATCACAGATAAGTAGATCCTTGATGAGTATTGATAGATCCATGTTCACTTTAGAGGAAGCAGAAGAGTGGTGGCTGAGAAGAAAGTTGCCAAAGCCCCTGTATGATGAAAAAGACCTAGAGGTAACATTTAACTGTTCTTTGCAATGGAACTAGTTGGTTAGAGGTGTGGCTTTTCTTTTGCCTTGTGATTTTTGTTGAACAGTTTATGACTTTGATGGTACAAAGAAAGAAATGCTTTTTTTCCTTTTATGTTAAAATTCTTAAATATTGTGGTCTTGCATGTTGAGTTTGCTTGTATGGGAAACTTTAATGGTAATACTTTTTAATTTACTAATGTTAGATATTGAATGCCAATTTGTTCATATGTAGTTTTCTTTTGAATCTACCATAACTCTTACTATTATGTAATCACAGTCTATTTTGTCCTGTTTTGTACATGTCATATGTAGCTGTTTTTTTTGATTGATAAGATGTTGGGTTCTATAGGGGCCAACTACCACAGAAATGGAACTACACAAAATTGTATTCAAGAAGACACATCTGAGAAAACTATAAAATACCTAAGAGGCCAAAGCATACATGCTACGTCTAGTGGGATTGCTTACATTTGGCTTGACATTCAAAATGTTCAGGGATAAATCCTCCTTTAAAATATGCAAAATTGGCCAATCCTCTGGTGAATCACAGATATTAGAAGAGAAAGGGTGCTGGTCAATTTGTTCATTGCGAAGGTCAGCCACTTGATTTCTCTCACAATAACAGTGCCCAAAATAAATCTTATTAAAGCTAAAGCTATTATTTGAGTCTTCCAAAATTTTCCAAATTTTATAATTTAATACTGGTTTACCAGACATACCCTGGGTAACTAATAGTCTCGAGTCTCCCTCAACCCCAGGCAAGAACACGGAATAGGGGCTGCCATTTTCAAACCTTTCAAGAATGCAATAGACTCCAGCTCATTTTTTTGATTTGATACCCAGGAAAAAAGGAGTCCTTGAGAAAAGATGGCAGAACTGAATTTAACAATCACATTAGCTCCAGCCTGGTTTGGATTACATCTTGATGCTCCATTAAAATTCTGCTTTAAGGAGCCAAGCAAGGGAGGCTGGTATTTATTAGCTTTTTCATTTCTTTTTCCTTCCTCACTGTAGGATCAGAGGAAGGAAGGGAGCCAATTAATCATGGTGTCCTGCTTCAACAGAAAAATTAGTTCTAACTTTCATCGGAGATGGTTTAGAACTTTAGAAAACCAAACTATAGCTGGTAAATTATGTTCCAGTATCTTTCCCAAGAAGAAACAGATTCACAAAAGATAATGATGGATTCCCTCGATCTAAAGCTCCCAGATGGAGCAGCACAATACATGCTGCTACAGTGAGCTTAAGTGCATAGATTCCTGTGCCTATAGACAGATATGCTCCTTACACCTGGATCAGAGAATTTGCACCATATCCATATTGCTCGAACTTTTCACGCAAACTTGTAATGTCCCCTACCTAATTAACATAATTAATCTATTTCAATATACTAAAATAGATTGAGAGACTAATCATGAAGCCAGTCATTGATATTCTTCAATTTATTAGTTATTAACAAGTGCTTATTTATTTTTCTCATTAGATGATTAATTTCATCATTCCTTGTTCTTAGTATAGATATCAGAACCTGCTACTACTTCAGTTTTAAGGGAGAAGGGTTTATGTATGTTACCAAAGCGCTTAGAGACCAAATATAATAGGTTCCCTCAAAGTTTACAGATCCAAGCCCTTACCTATCTTGGGTCGATACCCTCAAGGCTTATGGGTCGCTGATCCCCACCCTATCTTGGGACTTAACCTATTGCTTGGATTTAGACTGCCCCTCTTTGGTACATCCCATCCCCATCTTCTTAAATACTGATGATAGCAGCAAGAATGAAATTGTATTTACACATTCCTCTTAATGTTTATTATCTTAAGAGTTCTTTCTGATTTACAATCTAATATTGTTATTTTTTCTGATCAAGACATTGTATATATATATATATATTCTTTCACTTATATTTCGGATATTATTATAAATCTTATTGATATTATCTCAGTCTATATATACAGATATACATCTGTAGGAATAATTGGAATAGCTTATTAGTGCATGCCATGCATTGGTCTATTACTCCTAACAGTATTCATTGTGCAATATCATAAATAAACATTAATTCCAGGGGTAGGATACAGCATATCAATCTGCTGCTACCAATAATGTTGATATAAACTAAGGGCTGCCAATAAATCAGTCCAGCTGTTCTTATTATGATCGATCTATGCTGCAGTTGATATCATTACCAAACTGCTGTCTTCTCCTTGATTGATGCCTTTACTTTTCCCATCCTAACCTATTTTATAGTCTTCAGATTGATAGAAAAGTTGTGTCTCTTCTAACCACACAACCCCCTAAAAGGTGACGTCTCTTGATAAATACAATTTTATTTGTGAATCGCTGCAATAGGGATACCTTTTCATAACTGTTGCTAATTTGTGATTAGTATAACAATCGCCGCCCCTTCATATAATTGTCTTTGTTAAATAATTCAGTGTTCCACGCCGTTGGCAATGGGGAGACAGGGGGATGCGGGGGTGGGCTTTGGGGATGGGGGGACAAAGGGAAAAAGTTTCGGGGATGGGTTTCGGGGACGGGGGACTTGGGCCTGGGAGGGGGAAACGCGTTTCCGTGGAACACTGTTAAATATAACCATCGTAGCAATTGGTATTCATTATTAATACTATCTAGATTGCTGCCTTGTAATAAGACCGCTGCTCTCTTTTAATGCATGTATTAATAATTAATGGTTGCAAAGGCAGATAATCTGACATGCATCAGATCTGGTCTGCCACTAACTATGTGTTTGCTAATGGCTTAATCAATAGGAATTACCTTCAGGTATGATAAGTATTCATTGCTATGCTAATAAGGTTTTGCCTACGAGACCTTCATGAGTACTTGTGTGACATCAGTATTATGGTCACCGATTCAGTATGTTCTCCAGTTTTCATTCCTTGCTCATGGGAATGGGTGGATATCAATTCCTTGTCTTCACCACTTCATCTTAGTCTCTATGTTTCACTTGTAGGCTTGATATGAAGATTGTGAAGTCTTATGGAATAAGACGATTTTCCACGATGCCTTTATGTTACGTTTGTTATAAATATACAGTTAAATATTAGTACTATATACAATTGTTAATCCGATTATTGGGTCAAGGATGGGGACATGACAGAACTGAATCTAACAATCACATTAGCTCCAGCCTGGTTTAGATTACATCTTGATGCTCCATTAAAATTCTGCTTTAAGGAGCCAAGCAAGGGAGGCTGGTATTTATTAGCTTTTTCATTTCCTTTTCCTTCCTCACTGTAGGATCAGAGGAAGGAAGGGAGCCAATTAATCATGGTGTCCTGCTTCAACAGAAAAATTAGTTCTAACTGTCATCGGAGATGGTTTAGAACTTTAGAAAACCAAACTATAGCTGGTAAATTATGTTCCAGCAGCTTTCCCAAGAAGAAACAGATTCACAAAAGATAATGATGGATTCCCTCGATCTAAAGCTCCCAGATGGAGCAGCACAATACATGCTGCCACAGTGAGCTTAAGTGCATAGATCCCTGTGCCTACAGACAGATATGCTCCTTAGACCTGGCTCAGAGAATTTGCACCATATCCATATTGCTCGAACTTTTCACCCACACTCACTGGATGAATTCATATTGCAAAAATAAATGATCAACTGTTTAACTAGCTTCCAGGCACGATATGCATTTAGACAGACCAGCAAATCCACGTTTCTGGAGGTTATTAAAAATTAAAATTTTACTGCGTTCTGCCAACTAGACAAATATACACAGCATTTTGGAGGCACTTCACTGACCCAAATAAGATCACTTGGCTGCCAAGGGAAGTGAGGGTGATTGAAAGAGCATAGAGTTGCATGGTCTGGATTGACTGAATATGTCCCAAAGGGATTGCCTGTCCAAATAAGTCTTATCTTCTCTCTGAAGAAAATGGATTCTTATCCCCTGTAGCAACCTCCACAAACCTGAAAATTGCAGATCCAACACTGAATGCAATTTCTCCCTGTGCCATCTGTGAGAGCCAATGCACATGTAGAAGGATTCCATCCAATAAATTTTGATCAAAGGGTGCACAACTCCATATGTCCAACATGAATCTTTTCCAAATCAATCCAACTGGACAGTCACTGGTTACCAAGCCATGAATCGTCCCAGAACAATGTCTTACAATGTTTACATCCTAAGCTACTGAATGGGAATTGGGTATGTGGGTATGGCAAATGTTTTTTGGGGGCTGGGTACACTCAAGGTAAATCTGTACAAAAATAATATAAAAACCATAAATTTATAATAATATTTAAAATAATATAATATAAATAAATTGTAGTAAGATACTAAAATGTTGGTCTTTAAAAGTTAAAACCAATATAAAACTTGGAAATATCAAGTTTAAAGTAAGGTAGCACAAGAATGTAATTGGCATGAAAAATAAGCTTCATATTCGTTCAAAGATATTTAACATTGCTTTGGATCTCTTGCTAAAGAATTTAAATTTTTTTAGACTACCTAGTCTGTTTGTGATGCCCTAAGAACATACAGAATTATCAAGGTCTACCATAGATTTCAACCAGAAACTTGTGCTTCAGTCAGCGTGAGCAGATAAATCCATGAGAAGTCAGCTTTTTGTGGGTGTTGAATTGTCCCTGTTCACTGTGGGCTCCTGCTGTGACTGTCACATGAAATCATTGTTCTCCCTTGTTGCTGTGGGTCCACCACGTGAAATGTTTCTTCTTTGTTGCTATGAAACTACACATGCAATAGTATGTCAATCATTGTGTTTTGGGACAAATGTTTCTTTTTGTGGGTCACAGAACTAAAAAAGTGTCTTGAAAAATTTGCCTGACCTTGGAATTGTATCAGAATGTGCTCGGAAATGCCATCAGCTTCAGGTTTGCCTGGGTTTGGTCAGCTGTGATGAAACATGTTTCAGACAGTTTAATCTTGAACCTTGGCCAATTCTGTAGAGATTCCGGGATAAAGCATACCTGGGGTTGGCAGGGAAATAGGTTGATTTGGCAACTTAGCGTACATCCATTGCCTACTTCCAAGGTGAGGCGGTTAGCAATTAGATCTTTATTGCAGATCATAAAATTTGAGATCGCAGGACACCTGGGAGGATGAGGGGATGAGTGGATTTGAAGAGAAGAAGAATCTGCAGGCTCTCGATGCTTGTGTCTTAATGCCTTGCACCGAGGTTTACCATACTCCAGTAAAAAACATTATCCTAGCTTGGAGCCTGTTGACGTGTGCTTTATGATACTTAGAACACAAAATAAAGAATTGAATACTCTATCCTCTCTTGAACAAAATCTTCTCAAATGCTGAACTATGTGATCACTTGAGATTACTCCAAGGTTTATACTGTCAGGTCTTGACGTGTGGATAGTCTCAATGGTTGATGCGATTTCTGGTAATCCAAGGGGACTTACGTAATTGCTTGAATGCGGCTGGAATGTGGAAATTTACTTGGTTTGAAAAATAGATAAAAGGGATTTGAGGGTTTAGAGAAATCTAATTTATTCCAAGATCAAGGATAGCACTAATGATGCTTGGATGGACACATTCCTCAAACCAAGCTTTGCTTTGCCATGTTGCCAACAACTACACAAAACCGATGCAATCTTCCAAGGGAAATGAAAGGTTTTCATATCATGAACATTCATCCAAATACCCAATACACTGGCACAATTTGAATAAACATATCCACAATTGAACTTAGCACATTTTAAGGTTCAGGCTAACTATGCACTGTAATTGAAAATCATCCAACCACAAATAGTATGAACCAAGGAATTATCAACATCCATGCATTATTCCATCAATCAATGAAGCATACAATATGCAAAAGAAACACGATCATTAACCATAAATTCAATAAAATGTGTGTTTATTTACATGCCTTGGCAACAATTTCTGCCTTCTCCTACTCTACATATAGATAGTTGCTATTTAATGTCTATTAACCTTAACAAATGAGGAGAGCAAGCCTTTTATAGACTTCCCTTTACAAATGAAAGGCTAGGATCAAATCCAAATCAATGGCCAAGATTACAAGATAAAACCCTATTAGGGTTGATTACAACTAACATTGCATTGCATTTACTACTTGACCAATGATTTGATTACATATTTTGGACACATGTCCAAAATTGAATTCTATTAGAATATTCTAATGTTTCTTTAATGGTCATCTTAGTCATCCTTAGTTTATTTAGTTAGTTTCTATTTTCAGCTTTAGTTTACGATTGTTTCTTTTAGAAACATTGTCTCTTAAAAATTCTTTATATAGAGCTCTCGCTCTATTGTTTAATAACATCGAATATTTTATTATGGTATCAGAGCGGGTCTGAGCCCGTCTCCCTCTTCGGAGGGCTTAGGATTTTGGGAGGGCCTTCTTCAAGGGTGGTTGTCTGATTTGTAGATTTTGGGTCAAAGTCATTTTGTTGGCCGCGATCTAGGGTTTTTGTGTTTTTGCTCCTTTGTTGGTGGCAAACCCTTAAGGTTTTTTTGGTGTGATTTTCTGTTTGCAGCTCGTAGTTGTCTTCTATTTTCGTGGGTTGTTTGTTTTTTGGGCGATTTCTAAAATTCACGACGTGGCAATTTTGGTTCTGTTTTGCATGTGTGATTTTTGGCGGCATGATTTTTTTTGTTGTGAATTTTCAACCTGTGAGTTCTTTTTGGTTCCCGATTTTTTGGCTGCGTGTCTGTGCACAACGCTGCATCTTCGATTTGCGATTTTCTGGGCGGCACCATGTCCTATTTCATGTTTTTTTCTCTGACGTTTTTCATGCAACCAGGTTTTGTGTTCTGTGCAATGGGAGTGTTCGGCACGACTGATTTTTCAGGTCGTGATTTTTGTCCACCCGACCCATGTCGGGATTGATTTCTGTGTCAGGTTTAAGTTTATTTCATGGCCCGTGAACTCGAGTTCTTTCCTTTGTGATTGTGTTTTTCGCGCAAGGGCTGCGATTTTTAGGTTATTTTCATGGGTCTACATGGCACTAGGGTTTTTTAATTTTTTTGTTCCTTAAATAATTCTGGGAGGGTTTTATAATTTTTGTCCATAAAGAATTATTGTGGGTTTTGTTCGATTTTTTGCCTTAAAAATTGTTTTGTAGAAGGGTTTTACTATTTTTCCTCAAAAATGTAGTTTTGTATTTTGATTCGTGTCTCGGATTTTGTGTCTTGGGTTTTGATCGGTTTTTCACCTTTTCTTTTAGAAACATTGTCTCTTATAAATTCTTTATATAGAGCTCTTGCTCTATTGTTTGATAACATTGAATATTTTATTAAATTCTAACCAATAGGAATCGAGGTTAGGTAAGATAAACAATATTTGGTGAAATGACGTGTCACTTGCTCCACTCTTGAATGAGCTAGGTTTGCCGAACTTGGACATGTTGACCTTGATTGATTGCATCATTTTGTTTTGGGAATTTAATTGATTGCATCATTTTGTTCATCCATCCTCGTTGCACTTTTTGAGTCTTTCATGTCTTGTCCTTTCGATCTGCACTTGTCATTGTGAATGCCTTGATGTGCTTGAGCAATCCTTCACTTTATTGTTCTATCTTGATGTTGCGAGTCCTTCATTGCCTTATTGTGAAGTTCTCTCCCTGCTGTCCGTGAAGATAAATGATATTGTATCTTGCATATCTCATCCTTCATGATTGTGAATCTTGACCCCTTCACCATCTTGCTGAGTCTTGCATCTGATCATGAGCTGCACCTCTTTATTGACTACACTGATATCCTTCCTTGAACCTTGACCTCTGCAAGCTGCTGATATGTCCTCCTTCATCATCATTCAATCATCCTGTGCTTCTCTCTTTGCAATCTGCTGTTTGCTGATGAAGTTATCTCTGGATGTTCCTCCTCTGTCTTGCTGAAGTGTTCTGGAGAGTTTTCCTTCTTTTTTGCAATGTTTCTTTGAAATGATTGCAGTCTGCTCCTTCACCCTCTTCCTTAATCACACCTGCAAAATAAGCATAGATAGCATCAAACACATGATATAGACAGATTTGACCAACTTCCAATCTAATATGCATCCTAAATGATGGTAAAATGGTGACTTGATCTCTGCTTTCCATGTCTGATTTATCTTCTTTTATGTCTGATTCTCCTTGATTTGTTTCTGATTTGACTTGCTTCTTCTTGCTTGATGGGAATTGCTGTGATATTAAATTTAATTGCCCTTGTTCTGATGGAGATTGCTGTCATTGATCTGCTTATGAACTGAATTTGTTTGAGATGATCAAATAAAATGATCATCTGTCCTCTTTATAAGCACCTTATCCCTTAATGGTTTACATCCCTAGGAAGCCAACTTGTTTATTAACATTCAATTAATTGCATCGCTTATGTGCTTTTATGTCTCCTTGCTGGTCACACTAACGCCTCACCTTGGTTGTGGACTTTAGAAGGGCATGGATTTTGGTGAGTGGAGGATAGTCATCATCATCATTCAAGCTTGCCAATTCCAGCACTTAATCGATTAATTCACCTTCATCATGCTGTTGATCTTCATTCTCCAAGTCAAGGATTGAATGAGTTTTTCATTTCTTCTTCACTTATGGATCAACCTTGTCATTTTCATGCTCAAGGCGTGAATTTTAGCAAGTCATGGATGTGCTCAAGTCATGGATTGATCTTCATCACTCACCATCAACATCAAGATTTCTTCATCCAATTCACTCCAAGGCATTTTCATTATTGCCCATCAAGATATTGGAACAGCATTACACTCATTCATTATTGCCTTCAAAGCTTTAAGCCTTGGATTTCCTTAGGTCGCAGATTTTGGCAACTCAAGGACAAAAGTCATCACTACACCTCTTAGGTCGTGGATTTGAGCAAGTCAAGGACAAACATTGCAAGTGTGGCCTCCACCTTTACTTGATCTTCATTTCACTTCACCTTGTTCAAGATTATTCATCAACACTTGAGGATGATGCAACTCATTCGATCAACACCTTTAATGATTCCCAGCTGTGAATTTCTTGCACTCAAAGACCAATTGGAGTCATCATCGCTAGGTTGTGGATTTAGCAAGGTCGTGGATTTTGCCTAGGCGTGGGTTTTGCTTGGGTGTGGATTTCATGAGATGGTGGACAAAACTCATTTTCATCTCTCAAGTCCATCGGATTCACCAAGTGAAAGATAGTATTGTTACAAGATTGACTTGGTGTTGCATTGCTTCTCCAAAATTATTCCAAGTACGAAATCACTTTCACAAGCACTTCATCTTGAGTGTGGATTTGAAAGATAAATGTTGCATTCCATCATCATTGACTTACATTGATCAAAGGCATCCAAGTCGTGGATTTGAGCACTCATGGAATCAATACTGCATTTGGACTTCATCCTTTCCTGAGGTTGACTCTGTCACTGTGAGGGTTTCATCTTTGAGTTTCCTCTCGGAAATCCAAGGAAAACTAACTTGTATTCTTGTCATACATTCCCTTTCTTCATTTACTTAGGCTTGATTGATTCTTGCCTCTTCATCTTGACCTAAGGGTGTACTGCTCACTTGACTACTTATCTACCCTGAGACTCACCTTGACCTGACCTAGAGGCTCCATTGTGAAGCACCACCCAATGGCTACCTTGACGTTTGCCTATCAATTGACTCTCACCCTCATGACAAGGCGTTGCATCCCCTCACAAGCAAAAGGTTAAAGACTCGAACTATTGCCAAGCTAGACGACTAAGCTAAAACAATTATACTACCAAGCAAAAAAATGGGGGTCCCCATTTGCAATGGGGCGATGTGTGAAAACGTCACAACAAAGCCCGAGGCTATAATATGCAGAGACAAATTTTTTAATCCTGTCCCTCCTTGGGAGAATCTGCAACATACTCTCACCCATTTTATCAATGGCAATTTCTTCTTAGCAGAGTTCTTGCTCCATAGAAAATTCCTGCAGATGCAAAGGGCTGGGAGAACAAAGACCATGAATATGAGGATGGTGTGAAGGACCATCTTAATTAAGTTTAATCTTCCAGCTAAGCTCAGCCATCTTCTTTGCCATGCCATCAATTTCTTTTGGGCAAATATTCCTGTCATAATCACCTTGAGCCATCCCAGTAAAGACCCAAAGAAAGAAATGCCCAAATATTTACATGGGAGATCAGCTGCTTGGAATCCCATAATGGTTTTGATTTTAGATTGTATTCTTGCGGGGAGCCATTCCAGTAAAGACTCAGAGAGAGAAATGCCCAAATATTCACATGGGAGATCAGCTGCTTGGAATCCCATAATGGCTTTGATTTTAGATTGTATTCTTGTGGGGACATTCATAAAGAAACTCTTCAACTTCTCTGGTTTATAACCTGACCAGAAACCTTTCCATACACCTTTATAGCTGAAATAAAAGAATTGGCCTCTGCCACATCTCCTGAATTAAACAGAAGAGTTTTGTCAACAGTAAGTGTGTCAAAGGCACAAGATCATCGGTAACTCTAGTTCCTTTCAGCAGTTCCGGGACCTTCGATTGCTTAAAAAATGGCCAAAAGCTTTATCCATGTACATTAATAGGTAAGGTGAAAGAGGATCTCCCTCTCTCAGCCCTCTGGAAATTAGGAAAAAGTGAGCCAGTTTTCCATTGACCAAAACTAAGAACTAAACAGCAGAAACTGGATTCATCACCCACTTGAACCAAAGTGAGGAAAAACCAATTGCCTTAAGAACACCATCTAGAAAAGCCCCATCAACTTTGTAGTAGGCTTTTGCTATATCTAATTTGATAGCTACTCCATGGCATCTGTGGATGAGCCAAGATAACTCCATTGAGGATTTGATGCCATTGGACAAAACTATGCTGTTCTGAAGAGATAAGGTTGGGGAGGAGGGGTTTCAAATTTTCAATCATTTTGCAATCGCCTTTGAAATGAGTTCATGAATATTACAAAGAGCAGTGGGTCTATATTCAGTGAAGGACGAAGGATTATCCTCTAGAATAAGGGCAGGAATTGTACACTTGAATGCCGTTTGCATGAGGTCCTCTCCAAGGAACTCAATCCTGCCATTGCGGGTTTGCTTTTCCAACTCCCACCTCTGCCAACCACTACACACACACATGCATAGTTGAAAGAAATCCTTGTGGAACTTGTCTGGACTTTGAGGTCAAAAACAGCAGTGTCAACATACTTCATACTGAAGGGTGTCAGGAGTCTCCCATTCATGTCGATAGATATGAGGGATATAATACTAGCCAAGAGACTAGCAAAGTCTCTCTGCACAGCTGGACACTGGGGAACAAAAATGTCAGAAAAATACGAGACTGCTTTTCTAATGAGCGATGGCTGGCTAAGGCTCACACCTGCATATTACTTATCAAATCTACCCTGTTAACAATTCTCCTAGCCACTATTGACTGATGAAAGTAGTGGGTATTCTTGTCACCTTCGTTGACCCACCTTTCTTTGGATTTCTGATGCCAAAATTTTTTCCCCCTAGCATAGAACTCTTTCAAATGAATAAGAAATTTTTCTTCTCCTTCAAAAGATAATCCGTGAGGCCAAGAGATAGGATTTGATGATTAACCAAGTTCAGCTCCTTTTCTTATCTGATTTTTCTTAAAAAATGTTGCCAAAACCACTACCTTCCATCTCTTAAGATTCCATTAGATAAGCCTTGATGCCTGATAGATCCTTGCCTGATGTGACAGCCCTTCCACCATGATGAGACCAACTTGAAGAGTGAAGGATGTCAAAGCCACAGCTTCAAACTTGGAGGGATGCTTCAAAGGAGTTGAATCTGATTTTCAAAGACAGCTGAATTGGAAAGTTTTCAGAGCTACAAAATGATCCAATGGAAGATTCTGAGATCAAGGTTTGTCTATCCACTTGGGAAAGATAAAAAATCTGTTCAACCGTTGGGCAATATTGCAAAAGCCAGCTCAATGATTAGTTGAAGAAAACCTTCCAGCAATTAGGTATAATATCAAACAAAGAATGGTACACTAGGAAATCCTAAAAATCCACTTCGGATATAATTGATTTCTATATTCATCTTGTTCATCTTCTGGCCTGATGATGGTGTTGAAGTCCCCCTGAAAACATATATTTGTCAACCCCAAAGATTGATTAGATCTGAAACTTCATGCTAAACTGCCTTCTTATGAATCATACCTTTGTGACCATACACATTAATTTATGGGTCAGAAAAATCTGGTTGAGAAGATTTTGAAATCTCATTCATAGAAGAAGCAATGTGAGAAGGGGTAACCGAGGAAGGGTTCCAAAATACACACATACCTTCAGAGACCCCAAACACTTCCACACATTAAAGCCCTACCATGATTTTCCATATAGAGAACAACTTTTGAAAGCCCACAAATGATGGTTTCATTTTTTGAAGGAATGCTAAATATGGTGAAGCCAAGCTAAGCTGGCATTTTACTAAAAGCTTTTACTTGGGGGATTAAGCCCCCTAACATTCCAAGTAATATTTTTTTTACTTTAACGTGTTGAGGGTTTTTCTCCCTTCACCATGATGCATAGCTCAAATATTTTTGTTTCAAAGTGTCCATTTTTGAGCAAGGTATCCTTTAATGGTTTAGGCTCACTTTTCTAAATAAAGCTCCAAGACAATGTAAAAGGATTCTTGCACATCAGGACTATCACTAGAAGCTTCTTTGAGTTAATCCAGAATGGGTGGCTGCTGCCAAAAGCAATGGGATTACCTTTTGTAGAGGGAGTTGAGCCATCAGAAAAAGCATCTATGGAATTACCTTTAGAAATCACATTAGTTTTGAAGGAATGCTACTTAGGAGGTGAAACTGAATTTGAGAAAATTTGATGATGGTTTCATGGACAAAGAATTCTTGATTGATTTTTAAAGTTTTTTTTCACTCTTGAAGCCTTACTTGCAGGATACTTGGGCTTGATAGGCTTGGGAGAAAGATGATAGTATGTGTTTTGACAGAAGCTTGTCAAACGCCCTACTATGTGATATGAGAAGGATATAAGCAGGGAATGTATGTAACCCGGTTCTTGCATATAGAACTTAAAAGAAGTGGAGAATTGTATCACCTTTGTAAATGGAAGATCATAGTCTCTATTGACTTTGGTATGGGCATAAAATGCATGTGGTGAGCACAGTGAAGACATTTTAACCTCCAACAGAGATACAAAGTTGAAAACACCATTTGGGCTTTTCATTTATTCCAAAAATTTAATAGGGAGCCTATACAAATGCACCTACGTATTGTTGTGACGTATTCACACATCGCCCCATTGCAAATGGGGACCCCTACTTTTTGCTTTCTAGGGTTTGTTTTCTGGGTCTTTTAGGGTTTTGTCTATTAGCCTTTGCATGCTGAGTGTTGCCAGAGGGATCACTAAGATAGCAGGCTCTGCTTGAGCCAGGGTGAGTCCACGGGGCCCCAGAATTAGGGTTTCTTTGAGAGTCTTCCTTAGGGTCTGGTTTTGCTCTTGTTGCTAATTGTGTCTTGCTTGGTGAGTGAGTATCATCCTTGAAGGTCTGAGTTAGGTCGAGTTGGTGAGTGATGAAGTCTGGAATGTCATCCCGATCTTCAAATTGCCCTGAAATTTGGCTAAGTTTGGAATGTCATCCTGATCCTGAAATTTGACTAAGTCTGGAAAATTGAAGAATCCTCCAAAAACTAGATTTTGCAATATAACTTCTGGAGGTTCGAAACCACTCTCAAACATCCTGACAGTATATATGGAATATAACTTAAAGTATAAGAACTTATACTTAAATGTTATATTCCATACATGAATCCTGATGGAGAGACCAAAATGTCAAATTTCGCTCTTGACCCTTCCAAAGGGTCTAAAACAAATGCAGAAGCATATGGATTTCAAAGAATTGATTGAATAACAGAATGAGCAAGATGCTCATAAATAGTACAGGAGTATTTACAAGAATAGCAAGTTTCTAATAAGAAACTGTTGATAAGATCGTAGAAGATCTTACTAAAAAGGAATATACACTATTGAGCATTAATACTAAAATTAACAATATTTTAATATTCTAATACCCTTCCTTAATGCTCAATCTATTAACTACACCTATAGACCCCCTGAATTTTACAAATTTATCAGGACCAAGGGGCTCGGTGAAGATGTCTGCTGGCTGCTCCGAGGTAGGAACATACAGCAACTGGATGGATTCGTCTTCAACCAGCTGTCGAATATAGTGACAATGAGTTTCCACATGCTCGGTTCTTTCATGGAAGATTGGATTCTTGGCGAGTTTGAGCACTCGCTGATTATCACAGAACAAGGGAGTAGGAATTGCCTGGGAGACATGCATATCCGCAAGCATTCGTCAAAGCCAAACTGCCTCACAAGATGCCTTAACTGCTCCCCGATACTCTGCTTTTGTCGAGGAGAGAGCCATTGTCTGCTGCTTCTTACTAGTCCATGTGACAGCACCAGATCCCAAACTAAACACATACCCTGCTGTAGACTTACGGTCATCAACCGAACCTGCCCAGTCAGAATCTGTGTAGCCACTAAGTATAGGAACAGAACTCCGAGTGTACATAAGTCCATAATCAGGAGTGCCACTCACATAACGCAACACACGCTTCGTTGCTATCCAATGATTAGCCTTGGGAGCTGTCATGAAGCGCGAAATGTAGCTCACTGCAAAACTGATGTCAGGTCTAGTGGCAGTAAGATAGATGAGACTGCCCACTAGTTGCATGAACAAAGATTCATCCACAACTGGTGAAGATGACTGAGCTGAAAGTTTGAGCCCGGGTTCCATAGGAGTAGAGGCAGGTTTGCAATCTTGCATTCTGAACCTGTCCACAAGACTTCTGGCATACTTGGACTGAGAGAGAAAGATACTGTTCTCAGTCTGCCAAACTTCAACTCCTAAGCAGTAATGTAGAAGTCCCAAATCTGTCATATCAAAGGTGCGGCACAAATCCTGTTTGATCCCAGTGATCAAATGTGCTGAACTGCCAGTAATGATTAAGTCATCCACATAGACAACCACAAACAGAACATCATTACTAGTATGCTTGTTATACAGGTTTGCATCAGATGGACTCCGCTGAAAACCATGATCTGTCAGGTACTTATCAATTTTCATGTACCAAGCCCGAGGAGCTTGTTTCAGACCATAGAGTGCTTTGACTAGTCTACAGACCTTCTGTTCTTGACCCGCAACCTTGAATCCTGGGGGTTGCGTCATGTAGACTTCTTCCTGTAAGTCACCATTCAAAAAAGCACTCTTGACGTCCATCTGATGGACTTTCCAACTGAACTGGGCTGCCAAGGCAAGAACGAGCCGTATGGTACTCATTTTGGCTGTAGGAGCAAAAGTCTCCTCGTAGTCAATGCCTTCTTTCTGTGAGAACCCACGAGCAACAAGACGAGCCTTATACTTGTCTAGGGTTCCATCGGCTTTGTATTTTACTTTGTACACCCATTTGCAGCTAATGGGCTTCTTCCCTGAAGGAAGATCGGAAAGGGCCCAAGTGTGATTCTTTTGAAGACTCTGGAACTCAGCTTCCATAGCCTGTTCCCACTTAGGTATACCTTTAGCCTCTGAATATGTCTGAGGCTCAAAAACACTGTGTATGTTAGCCATGAGAGCAAAATTGACTGTATGCTGCTGTTTGCTCTTATTACGGGAGGTTCTACCCTCAATGAGCTCAGTATCCCTGAGATCACCAATGGTCTTGGCCCACCATTTAGGCCGGAGAGTAGAAGTGCTAACATCTGGAGGAGCTGGAAGAGGCTCAGGATCAGGAATAGGAGCAGCAGGAGGAGGATTATTCTCCGGAGGGAACTCAGGTAGTGCATCATCGAAAATAGATTCTGCATCATCCCTCCCATCAGGCGAACCTAATGGAATAAGAACACTGTGAGGCTGATCCTCAGAACACGGCTTAGAAGAAGGGGACTGAAAGAATCCTCTGTCTTCATCAAATACAACATCACGACTGAAGATAAGACGTTCACTGTCTATATCGATCAGTCTGTAGGCCTTATGGTGATCACTGTATCCTGTCATCATGAGTTTCTGACTTTTGGAATCCAACTTGGAGCACTTAGCATCTGGAATCCAAACATAGGCAACAGAGCCAAAAACCTTCAGGTGGCTGATCTTAGGCTTCCGACCAGACCAAACCTCTTATGGAGTCTTCCCCTTAACAACCTGAGTACGGGAACGGTTAAGGAGGTAGATAGCAGTAAACACTGCTTCAGCCCAATACTTATTCGGAACACTCCGGTGTTGTAACATAGAGCGAGCCATCTCAACAACTGTACGATTGCGACGCTCGACAACATTGTTTTGCTGAGGAGTGTAGGGTGTAGTCAATTGGCGTTTGATGCCATGGGTATCACAGAAGTTGGAGAATGCAGAAGAACAAAATTCCCCCCCGTTATCTGTCCTAAGAGTAATGATGCTATATCCAGACTCTTTTTCAACAAAGGACTTATACTTCTGAAAGATACTAAATACATTTGATTTGTGTTTAAGAAAGCACGCCCACATCTTTCTACTAAAATCATCTACAATAAGCAAAAAGTATTTGCAACCAGTAATAGAAGATGTATTCATAGGACCGCAAATATCAGCATGAAGTAATTGAAGTACCTTAGATGCGCGCCAAGACTTTCCATGTGTGAATGAAGTCCGATGCTGTTTGCCAGCTTGACAGGCGCCACATACTCCAAGATGCTGAGTCTGAATATCAGGTAACCCTGAAACAAGTCCCTCCCGAGATAGCTAAGAGAGATACTGAATGTTGAGATGTCCATATCTCTGATGCCACAAAGTGCTGAGAGGAGAAACACGAGTTGCCAGAGCCACTTCAGGAGAATCACCAGTGTCAAGAAGCTTGTATAGGCCATGATCATCTAGACCAACAACAACAATAAGACGAGTCTCCCGATCAATGATGGAACACTTGTGAGCATTGAACACCACATCTAGCTGAGGAGAATTCCTCATAATCTGACTGACAGAGAGCAGATTAAGTTCCATACCAGGAACATAGTACACATTTAGGAAAATGAGATTCCTGCCACCAGACTGTATCTGAAAAGTGCCTCTGCCAACAACTGTATACTCCTCACCTCCGCCAAATACAACGGAATCACTGAAAGGTGAGAAGTCTGTAAACCAGTCACGTCGATGAGAAAAGTGACGTGATGCACCAGAATTGATGTACCAAGCAGAAGACCTGGCATGATCTGAAGACCTCTTAGCCATAAAGGCATAAAAGGCAGACTCCTTCTGCTCGGAATGTTCAGCAACATGCGCCTTCTGGTGGGACCCTCTCTGCTTCTTTTGTTCAGAAGCGAGCCTCTGACGGCAATCTTTCTTCATATGGCCGTACTTGTGACAGTAATTGCACTGCACATTCTTCTTCTTAGCACCATCCTGTGTCTGAGAAGAGCCTTTCTGCTGAGAAGACTGAGAGGACTGAAATTTGCCTTTATCCTTGTGAAAGGATTGGGCTGTGAAGGCATTTTCCGAGGAGGCTGACGTAGTACCACTACCAAACTGTTGTTTCCAACGATCCTCCTGTAGAAGTTTGGTGCATAATTCTGGAAACTTCAGATCAACATTAGTGGAAGTAATATTGAGGGTCTCAATGAAGTGTTCATACAATTTCGGAAGACTTTTCAAAGTGATTACTACCACGTCTTCTTCCTCCATAGTTCGACCAATAGCTTCGAGCTGATCTCGAATGTCCTTAATCCTCGTGAGGTGTTCCTGTAAGGACATACGTTCGTCCATCATAATGGAGAATAGCTGATTCTTTAGAAAGAATGCTCGGCTCTTGTCGGATGTCTCATGCAATTCCTTCAGATGCTTCCAGATGTCGGAAGCTGTCTTGCTGGAAGGAATCTGTAGTAACTGATCATCAGTCACTGAGAGTTTGAGAAGCATAACTGCCTCCTGATTGTGTTCATCAAACTTATCTTGATCTGCACCAGGTGTACCAGGACTGATCTCTTTTCCCAAAACAAGCTGGTCAAAACGCCTATATTCAAAAATGGTCAACATACACTGTTTCCAGATGTTGTAATTGTGGCCATTAAAGCGTTGACTGCCTTCTAACATCAGATTGGTGAGAGAAGCCATTTGCACGTTTCCCAATGTATTGAAAGATGAGAGAAAACCCAGAAGGAATCTGAAAATCAAATTCAAATCTGTTGGCTCGAAAATCGAGGCACGAAAAACGATGCGCCCAAAAAAATCGGGCAACTACCCAGATTAGGTTTCGAAAAACCCACCAAGAATCTGCAAGAAAAATTTATTTTCGATGAAAACTTGAAGGTAAACACCTTAATCGAAAAAACAGAGGGTCGTGGAAGCCATGAGATGCCCAGAAAATTTGCATACAAAAGAAAACTTGGCACAGGGAAGAAAAACGGGAGTCACGGTTGCAGGTCACGTCGCGGCGAGTGTGCAAGTCGCATCGTCGAGGGTGCGGGTCGCGTCGCGGTTGCAGGTTGTGTCGCCGAGGGTGCAGGTTGCGTCGCGTTTGCAGGTCGCGTCGCCGAGGGTGCAGGTCGCATGACGTCGCGGACACACAGAGGTCGCAGACGCACGGAGGTCGCGGACAGACGGAACACCGAAGCAGAGGTCACGCGGGAGTTACAGAACAGAGATCTTGTGGGCACAAACACACAGAAAAGAAAACCTTGCGATAGCCCCCACACACAAACGTGAATTATAGGTCCTCACACACAAACGTGTATTATAGGTCCTCACACGAAAATGTGAATTACAGGAAAAAAATCAGCCCAAGATCACTACCGCTCTGATACCATAAAACAAATGTAGAAGCATATGGATTTCAAAGAATTGATTGAATAATAGAATGAGCAAGATGCTCATAAATAGTACAAGAGTATTTACAAGAATAGCAAGTTTCTAATAAGAAACTGTTGATAAGATCGTAGAAGATCTTACTAAAAAGGAATATACACTATTGAGCATTAATACTAAAATTAACAATATTTTAATATTCTAATAGGGTCCAAAGCGAATTTCGCTCCTCCAGAGCGAAATTCTCCATAAGACATTCTAGTTTGACCCAAACTTAGAACTAACTCATTCCTAGGCATTATTGAGGGCAAAACACTTGTTTGGATGAAGAAATGTGAGAAATGAGATCAAGATTTGAGCCTAAATGTGAATTTCGCTCCTGACCCTTCCAAAGGGGTCCAAAGCGAAATTCTCCCTAGACACCTTTTTTTTTGTTTGCACTGGAAACCTTGATTCCTTGGGCATGGTAAGGGCAAATTGACATATTCTTGCCTTAGGAAGTGATTTGAGGTGTTTGAAAGTGTGGATTTTGTCTAAAGCATGAATTTTGCTCCTGAACCTTCGAAAGGGTCCAGAGCGAAATTTACCTTTTCCTCTATTTTTCTCTTTCATATGGCCAAGTTTTGGATTTTTGAGGCATGGTTGAGGAGGCTTGGATGCATGTTTGCCTTGGAGAGGAGGTTTAAGACTACAAAATGATGGAAATTAGCCTAAAGTAGGAATTTCGATCCTAACCCTTCCAAAGGGTCCAGAGCGAAATCCTCCATTTAGCCTTCTTTTGGCCTTAAAAACCTAGTTTAACCTTCCCTGGTGCTAGTTGGGTGGTGGATTGTCTTGATTGCAAAAGGAGGAAGTTGATTTGATCAAGTTTGAAAGGGATGAGATGAAAGAAAGTGAGAAACTAGCCGAGAGTGAGGATTTCGCTCCTGACCCTTCCAAAGGGTCCAGAGCGAAAATCCTTATGCAACTCAGTTTCTTCTTTGTCCAAACCAATTTCCTAGTTTCTAAGGCATGTTTGGAGGTGTTTCTGAATGTTCTAGCCTTAGGGAGTGAGTAAAGGTGGAAAAGATGAAGGATTCTAGCCTAAAAGGTGAATTTCGCTCCTGACCCTTCCAAAGGGTCCAGAGCGAAATTCTTTAAAACACTCATTTTTCCCTTAGCCAAAGTTAGGATCTTGGTGGGGATGCAAGAAGAATGATCTATGTTCGCCTCCCAAAGAGGATTGGAGTTTGAAAAATCAAGAATCAATCTCAAAACATGATTTTCGCTCGACCCTTCCAAAGGGTCCAGAGCGAAAATCCTTGTAGCTCTTATTTTCTTCCTTGTTTTGGCTAGGCGTTGGCATGTTGGAGGGTGAATTGGTATGTTCTTGCCTTGAGAGGGAGTTGGATGCTTTGAAAGATGAAGATTTTGCCCAAAGTATGAATTTCGCTCCTGACCCTTCCAAAGGGTCCAGAGCGAAATTCATTATAAACCTCATTTTCTCTCTTGTTTGGGCTTCAAACCTTGTTCCTTAGGTGGAGAATGATCTATGTTTGCCTCCCAGAGAAGATTGAGGTTGGAAAAATGAACAATCAAGCCTAGAACATGATTTTTGCTCCTGACCCTTCCAAAGGTTTCAAAGCAAAAATCTACCTAGAACTCATTTCCTTCTTTGTTTGACCAAATTTTGATATCCAAGGCATGTTGAAAGGAAGAATGGACATGTTGTTGCCTATGGGAATGTTTGAGAACAATGAAAGGTAGAGATTTTGTCCTAGAAATAGAAATTCGCCCCTGACCCTTCCAAAGGGTTCAAGGGCGAAATTTCACTAAAACCACTTTTTTTCCCAATTTTATGCCAAGGTAATTGCAGACTAAAGTGAATTGAGATGGGAGGGGTCCTTAGGAGTGACTTCAAGTTTCTAGTGATCCATGAATTTGAAGGAATTGAGCAAAAACCAAGAATTTCGCTCCTGACCCTTCCAAAGGGTCCAGAGCGAAAATTCTACAATCACCTATTTTCCTTGCAAAATCAAGTCAAACTTGGGTTTTTATAGCTTGGATGAGTGAGGAGAAGTGTTTTCTTGCCTTTTGAGGTTGATTCAAGTTGAAAAGATGGAGGAAGAAGCCTAAAACAAGATTTTCGCTCCTGACCCTTCCAAAGGGTCCAGAGCGAAAACCCTAAAAACCATCTTTTTCTCCAAAATTTGAGTGAAGTTAGGCCTATACCTAGGTGAGAAAAGCTCTTTGGATTGCCTTGGAAAGATTTTGACTATCAAAAAATGTGAATTTTGAGCTAAAACTTGAATTTCACTCCTGACCCTTCCAAAGGGTCCAGAGCGAAATTCTGGATAGGTCTTGTCCCTGACTAGGTTTTTGAGTGAATTTTCCTATTTAAGCCTTGTGAGGATCAAACAAATGTTGCCAAGTTGAGAAGTGGATTCAAAATGAGGGAGTCTAGATGAGTTGAAGTGAAGAAAATGAAATTGAGTGAGGGAAGACAAGCTAGGAATGAATTTCGCTCCTGACCCTCCCAAAGGGTCCAGAGCGAAATTCTTCAAATCAACTATTTTTTCCCTTGTATAAGGCCAGGACTTTGATTCCTAGGGTGTGGTTGAGGATGGAATGGTGTTACTTTGCCTTGCAAGATGAAGTGAAGTGAAGGATCAAGCCTAAGACTTGAATTTTGCTCTTGACCCTTCCAAAGGGTCCATGGCGAAATTCACAAAATGTCCTTTTTTCCTTCGAGTTGGAGCTAAGCTAGGATAGTGGTCAAGGAGGATTGGACTTGGAGATTGCCACAATCATGCATTTGAGTAAGTTTTGGGTCCAAGAGGTAAGGATTTTGAGTTAAGAATGAATTTCGCTCCTGACCATTCTAGAGGGTCTAGAGCGAAATTCCCAAAATCACCTAGTTTGCCCATGATGAAGGTCAAGTTGTGGATTCCTAGCCTTTGGCAAGGAGAAGGATAGCATAGGCTTGCCTTGGAAGGCATTTTGGAGTAGAGACATGATGGAATTTGTCCTAAAATGCAAATTTCGCTCCTGACCCTTCTAGAGGGTCTAGGGCGAAATCTTTTGAAACTCCTATTTTTCACCTTGTTTGGGCCAGGCGAAGAGCTAGTTGTGGTATAATGTTGAAAAGAGGTCTAAATTGGGCAAAATAGCAAATTTCGCTCCTGACCCTTCCAAAGGGTCCAGGGCGAAATTCTTATAGGGCTTGTCCCTGGGAAGGATTTTGAGCGAACTTTTTATTTTGAAGTCTTCTTGTTGATGATTTAAGGTAGAAAATGCTTTGTTGAAATGAACATGTCATATGTACTTAATCACCTTTTGGTTTGTTTTGCAGATGGAGAAAACCAGATCAAGGACGACCTCTTCCAGTCCAACATCATCAAGGATGACCAATTCCAGTCCATCATCGTCAAGGACGATCCACAGGCAAAAGGGAAGACTCAAGGTGTTCAAGGAATCGCCAGCTACCTCTAGAACCTTCACTTTGCCACACTAAGGAACCACAAGATGACAATGAAAGGCGTTGCCAACATTTCAAAGAGAGGTACTCCATTCATCAAACACATCAAAGATAGAGGAGAATCAACCAAGGTCGTTTCTAGGGTACGTTGAAGAAGCAGATAGTTTCAGAAGAGTTAATTAAAGTTAGCTTCTCAACTTCATCAAATTGAACATCAACCAAGTTACAAGTGTCAGACAAGGTGGCATCCTAGTCATCATTCTTCCAGTCGGATTGGTCCACCTCAACATGACTAGATTCAATGTACCTAATTTACTGGAGGCGGCACAAACTTCGATGTACCTACCCCTGCTTCTTATTGGTCCTCACTCTTGGAATGTAATTTTCTAATTGGCTAAGGAAGTTTGTTGTAACAAACCCTAATTAGGGTTTCTATCTTGTAATCCTAGCCATTGATTCTAAATCAATCAGAGCCGTCTATTTGTAAAGGGTTTCTCTATATAAGCTCTGGCTCCTCATTTGTAAAGGTTAATAGTTGATAGTGGGTTAATAGTTGGTTGATAGAGAATAGATAATAGTGAATAGTCAGAGAATAGGAAATAGTTAGAGTAGAGTAGAAAGAGAAGGCAAAGATTGTTGCCAAGATGTTGTTGTAAAGGACTTGTAAACTTCATTGAAGAAATGGTGAATTCTATGGGTCGATTCAACAATTTGCATGGTCTCTATACTTCTCAAATTTGATTTCATGTTATTAGACGAGTGAAAGAAATGTGTATGATCGATGGTGAAATATGTATATCCATACTACTAGCAGTTTGTTGATTGCAGACTTGCCTTGTGTAGTCAACTGGAATCATTCAACTTAAGCTTATATTCAATTGTCGCTTCTTCATTGATATGCATCAGCCTGATGGTGTCCATGCCTGTAGCGGTGATCTGAACATCATAAAGCTTTCCTCAGAAGATCGCACTAACCTTGTGGAGATGGTCCTGGGATGT
This sequence comes from Cryptomeria japonica, assembly GCF_030272615.1. Lineage (NCBI taxonomy): Eukaryota > Viridiplantae > Streptophyta > Pinopsida > Cupressales > Cupressaceae > Cryptomeria > Cryptomeria japonica. The sequence continues at coordinate 622,602,047 of NC_081408.1, read as the reverse complement.
CAAAGCAAGACTTAGTTAGAATTTCATCAAAGGTCATTCATTGCTCTTACATTCTTAGTATTAGAAATAGATCCTGTTTCAACCCTTCTCCTTTTTCCTTTTTTTCAAAATCTAGGACCAGTAAAATCTCACGTTCCAGCAATATCCAAAGCAAATCAGATGTTTAGGCAGTCAAACGTAAGTCCCCTTGTGATTCCAGCAAAATCACATCATACCACAAGAAGCTTATCCACTTGTAGAGAACCTACATAACAGAACCTTTGAGTTACTCCGACTGATCCTTAAGCGAGATCTTCAGCAGTCGAGAAACTTTGTTCAAGAGAGGATAAGGTACCCTTAGCTATTTTATTTTGTGTTTGCATGTGTACAAAAGACACATCGACACGTATCTGCATTAGTCAATGGAAAGAGTCTACGTGCAAGATTGGGAGTACATCTTTCAAACTCTACTTTAGGATGCTCAATGAGGACAAAAGCTGATTGGAGTTGCTCTTTCTACTATTCATGGTTCTTAAACTTGATCGCAAAGAAGTTTGTGGGAGATAATACAGGATGACATTTGCTCACCAAAAAGTTTCTACCTGTGCATGAGTAGAAGCTTCTAAGGCTCTCTTTACCATGTAGGACTTTGCTGGTATCAATGATGCCAAGGATCTCTTTCTACTTACACCATTTCGTCAGAAAGATGTTCCATGGTAAATGATTTAGACATTATTAGTCAGTCTTGTTATTGTAGATGTGCCGTGTGCATGGATTTAGGAAGGGAAGATTGTCACATAAGGAATTTTTGAGTAAGGGGTGAATCAATCAATAATACTATATATATTTTTTTCCAATTTCTACCCAAAGAAAATAATAGTGCAACTTACCTTTTGCTATGAGGAGCAAGGCCCAGAAAAGAATATTTTCCACATCTTGGGTAGCCTTGATCAAAATTCTAGCTCTTAAGGTCTTGAACATGGAAAAGTTGATATGGGTTATATAATTTGCATGATAATGATCCGTGTGGTCCAAATATGCAGAAAATATCCACCCAATTGAATTCCATATGGAAAAGAATAGAAATTTGGAGAACTTGTACTTTTGCATCTCATAAATGTATTCTAAGTCTTTGAGAATTTGATGAAGCCTCTTTGTTTAAGTGTTGCATCATCTTAACTAATACACCTATTACAATGCAACCCTGTTTTGGTGACTGGATATGGATACCTGCACTCCTCTACCCTGGGTTGTATATAATGACTTAAGACAGTATTCAGCATTTTTCGAAAATTGGGATTAAATAGCACATGCTCATGTTCTTAACATAATTGTAGAAATTTTGCTTTTTGTTCATTGGGTAATCAGTCTTCAAATTTTGTTTTATGTTCACATTCTTTGCATAAGTAATCTGTATTAACATGTCACACTTTTTGACAAAGAGCAGATAACCAGGAAGTCTTTGACTGACAAAATAGATAAGCTAAATGCTGCCATTGATCATGTTGCTGCACAACTTAAAGCTGGACAGAATCCCCCCAAACTGGGTAAATTTGAATATCCTTCTGATGTAAAAGATGCTGCCCATGCATAAGAAGTCCATCAATGTGCTATAGAAAGGACTCTTTTATTAAAAGTGGATATACTAATGTTATTTATAGATATGTTTAAGTTTCTTCATTAAATCAGGTTGTTTTTTTGAAAAATTTCAATCTTCATTGCTTCAATTTGCTATAGGAAATGGTTTCATGAGGGTTTCATTATAAATCTCATGGAGCAGAGCATGGCATGCCAGGCAAATTTGAATGGAACAATGCAATAGCATGTTTTTTATGTGATTAGGAAACGAGAGAATGTTTTCAAAGATGAGCAGAAGAAGATTATATATGCAAAATTATATGAGATTCTGATTCATATTAACACTTCATGCTCGCCTTTGAGAGGTCATAGTGTTTTTGCAAGATGTTAAGCTAATCATTTACATGCATTTCAATGTGATTCATTTGTATAATTGACTTATTTGAACCAATCAGATTGTGCTTTTGTTGCATCTAAACAACGCCTAACTATGAAACTTAGAAAAACTTTAGCTAGTTATAGCAAGCAAATACTGTGAATGTTCTCTGTTATCTAAGCATCTGCAAGAATGTATAGATCATCTCACAGACAACTTACGAAAGGCACTTTAACTTACTTTTGACTACATTCAAATAACTTAAAAAAGAGTTGTTAGCATACTTTGATCACATTTGAACATGTTGATTTTCCAACCATGCCGAATACTATGTGATTTGATTCTTTTAAAATTTGACATGAATATTTCTAAATTTAATTTAAAAAAGCTTATGCATTAAAAAAAAAAGTGGTATAAACTATAAACAAAACATACACCAAATGAAATGTTTTTCCTGTTTCAGTGACCCATTTTTTGGGTTATCTTCCAATGCAACTCTACTATTTTTGCATATTGTAAATTGCTAAATCAACTTATAATTATTTATGTAGCAATTATGTGTCTATATTGCTTTTGAAGTAATGACAATCTCCTCCAATATGTTAGAAAATTGTGTTAAATATGTGTATGTGTTTTATATGAATGTCGTATGAAGCCGTATCCATATTGGGGTTCTTAAAAAAGGCCGTATCTGATACTGTATCCGTGTCCATGCTCCTTTGATTTTTTGTGAGTTTGCTATGGTCATGTGGTAAGACGGTAATTGTCACGTATCCGTGTCCATGCAACTTTGATTTTTTTCGAGTTTGCTATGGTCATGAGGTAAGACAGTAAATGTCACGTTAGCAAATTAGCAGCTTTATGTATGCTCTCTTTGAGCAGTCTTTATGTATGTTGGATTCAAGTCAAGCCGTCTGTTGTATTCCGAGTTTGATATTTCATCCCTTTACAATAAATAAGATAGGCAGTTGCATGCGTAAGCAACTTGAACTATGTTTGATAAGAATAGTTGCTTTATTCATGTTGCCTGCAAATGTGATTTTAAGCTTGATTTTTTTTTATGTTTTACTTTTGAAACATTATTATAGAAAAAGTTTGAAGTGATACTTAAAAAGTTTTGGAGTAAAAAATCCCACATAATTACAATTGATTTAAAAAATGAGGTTTTGAAATTTTCCTCATAGTTGAGAAAAAGGAAATCCTTAGGCAAATGTAATTTGAATCAAAGACGAACTTGTTGGTGTTGGAAATAAGCCACACCCGGACCGACGATGGATTGGTCCAAGAGGGGCCAGTAGCTCAGTGGTAGAGCACTCGAGCAGCGTATGGAAGGTCCTAGGTTCGAGTCCTAGCTGGTCCATGTCTCAACATGGTATCAGAGCTAGGTCCAGGCTAGAAGCCCCAAGCTCACGAGAGGTGTGGCTTAAGGGGGGGTGTTGGGGTTGGAAATAAGCCACACCCGGACCAACAATGGACTGGTCCAAGAGGGGCCAGTAGCTCAGTGGTAGAGCACTCCAACAGCGTATAGAAGGTCCTAGGTTCGATTCCTAGCTGGTCCATGTCTCAACATGGTATCAGAGCCAGGTCTAGGCTGGGAGCCCCAAGCACACGAGAGGTGTGGCTTAAGGGGGGGTGTTGGTGTTGGAAATAAGCCACACCCGGACCGATGATGGATTGGTCCAAGAGGGGCCAGTAGCTTAGTGGTAGAGCACTCCAACAGCGTATGGAAGGTCCTAGGTTCAAGTCCTAGCTGGTCCATGTCTCAACAGAACTGAACAGTGTTTTATATATAGAGAGAACCAAAGTTTAGGGTGATCTTGAGAATGATCATCTATATATTGTATAAGTTGCATAAAGAGCCATTAGTACTCAAAATCAGCGCTAATTGATGGTTTGTTTTTATTTGTTATTAGTAGACATAAGGCTTAAACAATCCATGAGATCTCAATCCGCTGTTTTTGGATTTTATTTGTTATTATTACCAATTGATGAACCATCACGAACGAGGAAAGATCACGTAAATTTGCTTCGTCATAGGAATACATTTTCACTGAGCCAACTTAGATTTACATCTATTAGTAGAATATAAATTATAAAATGCTTTCTACTTTTGGCAGGAATGACCTATTTTAAATAATATGACATCTCTATTTTTATTCTTTGTTTTTGTTTGTTGGTTGGTTTCGATGGAAAAATATTTTGATTGAACAATTGAGGTTATAATGAAATGTGTATGTGATGGTTTTGAGTCCTAAACTATGTGGTCTTTTTGACTAATGATCTTAATGTTGCGCCTCTTTCTTTTGGAAATATATAAATTTTAAATAATAGTGCCCTCTTAATATTGGATGAATACACAGGCACTTTTGATGGCAGAGTAATTTTGATAGGAAATATTTAAACAACTTACTAACATGGATTATTATTTTTCTCATATCATATGCAATAGGCCACATTGATACACTTGTTTAACATTTCCTATTACCCTTACAATGGCATTGTGAGGTTTTTTTTCAAGTAGCACATGCAAGGTTGGGTTTCATTATAGACAATTTAAATTCACAAGGAATATGACAATTGTATAGTAGGAACTAATTATGTTCAACTAAGAAATATTGTAAGTCTATTTATGTTGTACTATGGCTTACTACTTATGCTTGTGTCTTTTACTTATATTTATAACAATTAAGAGAGGTGAGACACTATGAACAACATATGAATAGTATTTCCCATGTTTAATGCTTGGACAAGTTACTAAAGTTGCATGTGTAGATCTACCCAAGTTGATCCTATTAATACCTATCAAGTCAATATGTGCAAATGCCATTCACAAGTTTGAGAGCCAAACTTGTTACATTAACATTTCTTTTAATATTAATTTGAATGAAAATAAAAAAGAAGAGAATTTTCTTTGCTCATAAAAGAATTTAAAAATTAGCAATTCTTTATTGTTAGAGGTTTGTCAAAGACATTTGAAAGTTAATCTTATATATGATCAATCTTCTTAAATGTGAAAAAGATTGATCATGTTCTCCTAAATGATTTATTAGATGTAGGTGGTGTTCCATTGGTTCGAGCAATATGGGTGGCACTTTGATTGTGATGGTAGAGTGATACTCCTATTAGATTTTGAATGAATTAAAAAGTTGATGAAACTAAAGAACTTATAGTTCTCTACTACTTAATCCTTGATATTCAACTTATTTTGAATGAAGTCAAAAGTTGATGAACCTATAGTCCTATGCTACTTGCTACTTGATGTTCAACTTAAAGACACGTAATTATGTCAGTTCTTACCAAATCAAATGATAAATCTTTATCCAAGGTGATATATGAATCAATAAGTGAACCTGTTATCGCTAAAATTAAATGCCCTATCAATGTTAGTATGCCCACCATGTGGAGTTCTCATATGGAAGCTCAACATTGAAACAAATTGTATACTAGATGTATCGAAGTATGGATTTTGTTGCTTGCTAGTGATATTTGGATCTTATTTGAAGTAAGAGACAAAAAAGGCAACAACAAATAAGTCAAATTGATTGCGAGTCAAATATAGATAGCTTTGCATTAACTATTTGTACAATGTAGCATCAACAACTTTCATAAAAAATATGCAACCAATGTTACTCTAGATTTCAAGGGTGTGAGGGCATCTTGCAATCAAGCACCTAATAACATCTAAGCTTGTATAAGGCATACTTAGGGTAAGCAATACTTATCCCAATCATAGATAAAGTCACCTCAAGTTAGAGGAAGTAGTGAAGATGGCGAAGAATATCATCTTAAAGTACTGGACATTGTGTCTTGAATCTAAGAGAAGGTAATTGACACAAAACACAAGTTCAACATCAATCCGTTGTATATATAATGGGGCTTGAATGATGCTAATACTTGTCCAACCATGAAGGTGTCCAATTTCAAAGGATAGATGAGCCTTCAAAGCTTTCATACTTTGGAATATCTTGTAATAGCTTGGGGAACTTTCATGTACATTTACTCATGGAGATCTTCATACAAGAATGCACTTTTCACATCCATCTAGTGCACTTTACAATTGTAAGATGGAAGAAGGGAAAGTGTTGTAGGAGCATCTTGGGGTTTAGTAATTATCACCTAAAAATACTCTTTTTTTTTAAATCAAAATTTTGGATCTGATATGATCAAAACATTGTTTATTAGGTGAAGGCAATTTCAACTATTAAAATATCGTCCCTCTCATTTGAACATTCAAAGTTGGTCGGAATAAAATTGACAATTCAATAAAATTATTTTCAACATAGTATTAATAATATAAATAATATAAAGTATTAATATTATAAAAACAAACTTAAAATTAATTTTGGTGTGAACTTAAAAGTGGCAAAACTTGGTCACCTTTCATAATAAAGAAAAGGTATAAATAGAGATCTTGCTGGTGAGTAGATGAAAATTGATATGAATATTGGGAAATCCACTTTTGTCAACTTTCTTCCTATTTGTGTACCTAGAGTTGAGTTTCCTATCATTAACTCAACATATGAATTCATTTCTAGGTGGGTCACCACTCTTGGAGATTGAAGAGAAACTGTCATAGCACCTTAGGCCACCAAGCAACTTTAATAGTCATTCTAGAAAGAAGTCATCATAGTTGCAACAACCAAAGCATCACTTGTTATAGACTTGCAACATCATCATTCATTTGCAAGGGTGGATAACATTGATAACAACTACTTGTGGCAAATGGCGAGTTATGTTGTGCTTAGATTTATTGTTATAGAATAAATAGAGACATACTTAACAACATGTTAGTAGCAACTATTGAAATCCTAGTGTGAGCAGGCTATCAGAAGCTATTGCCACCGGATCGCCTTGCTAACCCTAGCGACTAACTTGTGAAGACTAATAGGGTCTATAATGCTATTGACCTTTCCCAAAAGTATGTGCTACATTAGTCACAGGAGGTTCATTGTGGCTAGGTTGACATCCATGCGACATTATCATACTTGATAACTCATTCTGTAGTGAGTCAAGTCTAAATTTTGACTTCCCAAAAGTATGTGCTACAATAGTCAGAGGAGGTTCATTGTGACTAGGTTGACATCCATGCGACATTATCATACTTGATAACCCATTTTGTAGTGAGTCAGATCTAAATTTTGATTAAACATATGTATTTTATTTTGACAATATCTACTTAATCATACATACCTTTATTTGATTGTGTAAAAAATTTCAAGTTTTTTAGTTGAATTGATTTGCGATTTGGAGTTGGTAAATTTCCATTCCTTTAAAGTAGAATTCACATTCGTGTTGGTATCGGAGCCACTTGTCTTGCTAGCCTAGGGTGATACAGTTTAATGAGTTCGACTGATAAAGAGTTGAGATACCAACGAAGAGGAAAAAATGAGGCAACCATGGGGGGTAGGGAAGAAGAGAACATAGAAGAATTCCTCAAGGAAAATAAGGAAAAATTCTATGGCTGAGATGGTTTGACTCCTAAGAGCATTGAATCAGCAATTAAGTGTTGGTAGATCTAATCAGAATGGTGCAGAATGAAGTAACTCTGAATATGATAGGGCTTCAGTTAATCTAAACCCAAGGACTTTTAGAGCCAAACGTCTGGAAAGAGAAGAGGCAAAACTTGTGGAAGAAGAAGAACATATACACCCACGATAGGAAGATTAAATGGCAGGATCTCATGTTGGATATAATGCCTTGAATGCTGCCATCCTGTGTGACATGTCTTTTGTTGAATTGCATGAGATAAAAATAAGAAATGGGCAGAGGAGGATAAGCTATGAAGAGCAACCCTGTAGAGAGACACAACAATGTTTGGGAAAGATTACAATACCCACTTTTGATGGTTCAAAAAGTTGTTCTCATGGCTATAGAAATTGGATACATCTCTTTGAACCCATGTTTGAATAAGATGCCGTCAAGTTTTCCACCTTGCATATAAAGGGCGTAACCCATTAATGGTGGTAACATGGCATAGTGAATGAAAGACTTGACTCAATCACTAATTAACTTTAGATGATTTCAACCAAATATTTATGGAGAGATTTGATAGAAAGGATCTAGAGATTCATTTTAGAGAGCCAACACAATTGACCACTATGTAGAAGAATTTCAAAGGCTATCATTAATGGTTTTAGATGTGATAAAGAGGGGACTCAATTCTTTTTGTAGAGGGCCTATCTGAACGATTCAAGGGTTTTGTAAGGGCATTTTATTCAAATGCTTTGCAGGAAGGTGTTAGGAGAGCCTTAAATCTGGAGGTTCTAATGACCAAAACAAATTCTACTAAAAAAATACACTACCAATTCAACACAAAAGTATTTTCATAAGGGTTTTCGTCAACCTAAGGCAACACCTATAAAACCAAACAAAGTTGAGGAATCCAAGAATGGACTTCGTAGGAAACGATGGTTCTTTACTTGTAGAGAGCTATGGTAGCCATGTCATAGGTGTTCAAAGAAAGGACAAATACATTAATCATAAAAGTAGTTTCTAATGAGGGTTTTGGGGTAGAAGAGTTTGAATCCGAGATTCTTGCAGAGGGAGTTGAAGAGGAGAATTCAGGAATAAAGTTGAGGACTCTAAGAATGGAGTTCGAAGGAAACGATGGTGCTTTACTTGTAGAGAGCTATGGTAGCCATGCCATAGGTGTTTAGAGAAAGGACAAACACATTAATCATAAAAGTAGTTTCGAATGAGGGTTTTGGGGTAGAAGAGTTTGAATCTGAGATTCTTGCAGAGGGAGTTGAAGAGGAGAATTAAGGAGGAGAGCACTTACGTGGTGCACTCGTAGAACTTTTAGGATCATATAGGCATCACCCTCTTCATGTTAGGGGAGTCTTCAAGGATGTGGGTTGACATTTTTGATTGATAGTGGGGCTACCCACAACCTGATTGATGAAGAGTTGGGTAAGATGTGTATGAGGACACAAGATTGAAGGGTTTAATGTATGGTGGATGGTTTACAATTCCATGCAATTGAAGGATTCAACAGTTGGAGTTGACTCTAGGAGGGAACAAGGTGCGAGCCAATTTCTATGCGATTGGCATTGGTGAAATGGATTTGGTATTTGGGGTGTAAAGGTTGCACGTAGTTGGCAAGTACATAGAATTATTAGACTTTAAAGTTGAAATTCAAATCCGCTAGGAATGTTGTAGTTCATGGCATTTTCAATGGGGTCCTATGAGGATAGAAAGTGCCTTTCATAAAGATCAAGTGACTTGGGTAGCAGAATGCTTGATCACATATGCAAGTCTATCCAAGGATGGGAATACTTATCATGTTGACATCCAATCCATCTTGGATAACAACAAGGTGTTGAATAAATTTCCTCCTGGGTTATCAATGATAGAGGCTTTCAACATGTGATTGAGCTTGAAGGAGCAAAATTGGTCATCACTACTCATTGTTACCCTAGAAGATACAAGGAGATCGAGAAGGAAATTAAGGAGTTATTAGACATGGGGCACATACAAATTAGTTCCAACTCATATGCTTTATCCATGTTGTTGGTTAGAAAAAGGGGGGACTATGAAGATATGCACAAAATAACTTTCTGATGTCACTATGAGTTCTTGGTCATAGCATTTGGATTAACCAATGCACTCGCTACCTTTCAATCATGTAAGAAGATTTACAATTGAGGAAATTTGTGCTAATTTTATTTGATGACATCATGAATTGCAATAAGACAAAGATCACTTGATTCACATAGATGAGGTGCTTAGCATACTTGAGTAGCATGCATTCTATTCCAAGACATCCAAATGAGTTTGGTTTGATTGAAATGTTATATTTGGTTCACAAGATTAGTGCCCAAGGGGTTAGTGTGAATGAGGAGAACATCAAGGCAATAAAGGATTGGCATAGACCTAGGAATTTGTCACATTTGATGGAATTTGTGGGTCTATGCAATGACTGTAGGAGGTTTGTGAAGGGGTTTTCACAACTTGCAACATGATGCCTTGGTTTTTGTCATCCCTTTCATAAAACTTTAGTATTTATCAAGGCAAAAATTTCTAAGGTTATCAAAACTTTGTTAGCCCTCAATCGAGTTCTCAAAACTCCTTTAAAGCCCAACATATTCTTCCACACTTAAGAAATTTTTGTGTTGTCGCCTTTATCCTAAAATTATCCTTGGTTTTGAAGCCATTGTCGGGAGTCGACAAGGTTTTCAAAACCCTCTTAGCCTCCAAATGGGTTATTGAACTATCTTAAGCTTTGACATAAAATGCTAGTCTTAGTGAGGTTCTCACAACCTTGTTGATAGGTATTCAAAACCTTCAAATTTTCAATAAAGCACCATACTTTCAAAACCAAAAGTTGAAACTTTATGTTTATTGTCGGTCTTTGCCAACGATTTCGAAACCATTGTTAGGACGTGATAAGGTTTTCATAACCACGCCAGGGACTGAATTACAACACACAACTTAAAAAGCGCTCAACCTCTTATAAAGGCAACTCAAAAGAGATATGCAAATCTCATTATCAAAGAAGAAAAGAGATTTTGAAATCCCTTTCATCTCGACAAGGTTTTCAAAACCTATGGAAAGGCTGCTTAGCTTTATCAGATTGTTATTTTCAAAAGTATGGTGTGAAGTGTTATAGGAAATTTTTTCTCATTGACACATTGAAGTAGTAGGTATGAGGACATATAAAAGATCAAAAGCTTTCAAAAGGAATTCATTTTAGCAAAGCATTCATAAAAGAATTCATGGAGAGAAAAAGAGCAAGATTGTGGGTTGTTGTAGAGGAGATATTTGAAGCATAAGCATTGCAATTCAAGTAAGGTATAAGTTCTTGTTTATGTCAACTCATTTTATTGCAATAAACCAGTTTAAGATGTGTTTTAAATCATTTCTATGGGAGAGAAACATATTCTAGCTACTGAAAGTCTGCCAAAATTTCTCAGAAATTTAAACCCCCTTTTTTTCAGTTAAATTTAATCATCATGAAGTATATATATATACTTGGGATAGAAGCATTTATCTAGTTTATCTACTACCATGCTAGATATTGGCGACACAAGAATAGGGCATATAAATTTGAACGATTTTAGGAGAGAATTAATAAAGAAGAGAGAACCCCTATAACACAGAGGATAATAGAGAGTGGGCTTCTACAAGTAGCTAGTTTCTAGATGGTTGTACAATGCACAAACCTAGTGATTCAATGCATCAATCACTATGAACCCAAAAATTAGAGAATTAAAAATATATTATAACAAATTGTTCATCGCCATAGACAAGAATACTATTAGCTCATGTTTTCGCTTGCCAAAATAGGACGTATATATCAACTTCAATTTCCTCCTCTCTTACCAACGTTTCCAAGAAAATAACAGTTTATATAGGAATGTAATTGCAAGAGAATGGTTTGCCACTCCTCAAAGGGGGAAATCATAGTTGCCCAAGAGGCTACATAAGTCTCATTTTGTAGAGGAAATCGTAGACATGATAATACTCTTGCATAGATTAAAGGGCAATCAAAATGCTCATGAATTTGAAAATATCATGTACTTTTTTATTCAGATAACTATCAATGGAGAACAATACTTGGACTGACAAAAATTATTAGTGACCAATTACATTCAATGATAACTTGTTTTCCAGTTAACAAATTATTTTATATGTCCTCCTACTTGTTCTATGCATTGGACTATACTAGATAATGACCAAGTTTATGCCTTGCAGAGGCATATGATGACATAATTTAGATATATTATTATTACATAAATTTTCAACTAGAGAACCACTACAAGAGATTCAGGTGAGTGAATGAAACATACATGAGATTAGTATGGGAGATACAAGGAGATATGGGTTTAAGAATATCTCGAGGCTATTTAATTGATAAATTCTCATGGGAGCCACTTTATCCAATTTCAAAGTTCTACCTATATTAGAGCTGGAGGTTTTGATGGTCTCCCATATAAGCTACCTAAATATGTTCTTATAGAAATATGCAGATAAGTTCTTGAAGTAAACAAGAGATGTCGGTGTTGTGACCTAATCACACATCACCCCATTCCAAATGGGGACCTCTTGCATTTTTGGTCCACTTGGTCTTTTGGTTGTTTAGAAACAATTTCTTCAATCTCCTCAGGTTCCCAAGTGTTTTAGTGAATTTTGGCCATCTGCAAATGTTTTGAGTGAATTTGGCCAAGTTTGAAGCTTGTATTGTCTATTTTAGGGTTTTTTCCCTTCAGACTTAAAAAATGAGGTTAGTAACTTATGGTTTTGAAAAATTTGAACAAAACAATGAAGTGAGAACCCTTCAAGGAAGCTATCAGTGAAATTTGAGGACATACTATTTTTAGTAAGTTTCACCGTATCTTGGATTGGCCTAATTTTGCATTTAAAAAAACTTACTATTTTTAGTAAGTTTATTTTTAGTAGGTGTCTCTATGCCCTAATTTAATGTTTGGAAGAACTTACTATTTTTTAGTGTGTCTATTTTTGGTAGGTCTATCTCTGGCAACTGGTAGGACACTGATGGCAGAACATTCCTAAATATCCAAGTTCAAAATTCAGAAAAGTTGAAAAGCAGGCAGGCGATCAGAAAGTTGGCTAATTCTGGAATTATTTCTTGAAACGACAAAGCCATTAAAATCTATTCTAAGGCATGAAAGTCAATCCAAACAGTCAAGGAGGAATTCATCCTTCACCTCAAATCCTCCTCTACCCCAAAATGGCACTCGAGGCAAGATGGTGGGGATAAATTTCAAGTCATGTAGGATTCTTCCTTGAGGAAGAAATTCCTCCTCTACCTATCAAATGCGCTCCAAGCCTAAGGGAGAGCACAAAACACATGCCAAAGAGGATTTTTCTTCCATGGAAAAATTCTTTAACCTTGTTAAAATTGCACCCAAGGATAGAAAGAGGGCACACAAGACAAGTCAAGGAGGATTTTCCTCCCAACATGAAATTCCTCCACAACCTCCAGAATGCGCTCAAGGACAAGAGATGAGTGCTAGAACCCAATGAAGGAGGAATTTTCAACTATTCATAGAATACCTCCACTCCCTCAAAAATGCACTCTAGATAGAGAGATAACACCAAAACAAGGACAAGGAGGAATTTTCCTCCTCAGTGAAATTCCTTCCTTAGGGCCAAAATGCGCCCAAGTTGGCAAAACTCTAGGACAAGGAAAAAATTGGCTACAAGTGTTGAGAATTTCCTCCAAGCTCCAGACAGGATGAAATTCCTTGGACAAAGAAAAAAATGGTTGGTTGTAAGAAAAATCTCCCTTCAGGATAGGGTATGCAAGAGCATCCAAAAAAATTCCTTCAAGACACAATTTCACTAGGGAAGAATTTTCCTTCTCCAAGATTGAAAGACGCTCAAGAATTTTTCAAAAATGGAAAAGATTGTTAAAATTTCTCCAAGACAAGAAAATCTTCCAAAACATCTCTTGTACGCCCAGAATGGAAATAATCTTGTAAAGGATGAGTTGGCGACATGCAAAAGGAATATTTCATATTAATGAGGCACAACTTGGAAAATTATAGAAGTTACTATTTTTGAACTCAAGAGTGATGGTGGGGTCCATTAGAATGGCGAGTTGTCTAATATGACACACAATTTAAGAGAATCTATCTTCTCACCAACTTAGCAACTTAGTGGAAGATTTCTATTTAAGCAAGATTTGGAATTCATTCTTCACAATGATTTTTGAAGAAATTGGAAACAAAAGCAAAGTGAAGAAAGCTGGGGAGAATTTTTTTATTATCCAGAGAGAATTATTTTGGAAGTTTTTATTTTTGGAGTTGACAACAAAAAATTATTTCCTCGATGTATTTTTAGAATTCTTTTCTTTGGAATCTAATGCTAATTATTTTATTTTGTAGGAATGGCGAAATCCAACAAGATGACAAATACTTCTTAGTAGGCCTAGATCAAGAACATGCAGAGAGTATTCCTCTTGGAGTAAAAAATTATTTCAAAATGGAGAGAAGTCAGCATACCAACTTGGGAACTTTCAAGTTGGGGGAATCCAGAAAGAGAGTTTTTGGAACTGACAAACATCCTCCCTCAGCCACTGCCAAAAAGATAGTTAGAAGTGGAATTGTAGTAGTTGTTGGCTTTCCTCCTGCCATCTAGTGTTTAGACTTGATTATTGAGTGTGCGAAACATTACAACACTGAAAGAAGAGTGATTTTGACACCTAATGGAAAACTCTTGGTGAATCATACCACTAAATCAATTTGACGAGACTTTTGGAATTCTCGCATTCTAGTCCATGGAGTATAAGACCAAGGAAAGAGCAACTTTGATCTATGATTCTGGATTTGAGAGGTCCACTGGAATCGTCAATAAAATATGGATGCATAAACCGAAGACTCACATTTCAAAGTTGCCCAAGTAGATCACTAGCATGTATTTCAAGCATGAATATGCCAATCTCGTGCTGATGATGAGCAGGGTCATGGGGTGTCTGCAGGCCTACACATTTGAATCTTGGATGTTTTACTTCATTGTTGAAGTAATGGAAGGCATAAAGGTGGCAGACTAGGAAAAAATAATCAACAATAGTTTGGACAAGTAGCTAAAGAATTTAAAGCAATCTCAATCTTTCTACATGAGCTCGTATATTGTCTACATGTTGGCCAGAATGGGCAAGCTCAACGGGCTACTAGGTAAAGGACCCATGAGATGCAGTCTAGGACAACTGAAAGTCCATGAGTGCTATCTACAATTGCACTTATATGATCCTACTTTTAAGAAAGCAAGCGACACCTTCACTATGCATATTACCGGATCTTTGCAAGGAGGACTTCACACAAGGTTTTCGTAGGAGGCAAGGAAGTTGGTAAAGAAGTATGGAGCATGGTATATTCAATTTCCAAAATTTACTTACATCTCAGTCCAAGGATTCTCTGCCCAGCCATATAAACTTCCAAGATATCCAACAAACAAGGTGGTGCAACTATTAGAGGTTACCAAACAGTTGACTGCCTATGAAAAAATTCAGAAGAAGAAGAAGAAGTTGGGTCTTGAATTTCCAAATTTCATGGGAGATGATGAGGAAATTTCTATGTCATTGGTAGTGTTAGAAAATTTAGTGGATGTATTATTATTCTACCACTTAGCATATCACATAGCAACAAAATTCTTTGACCTGCATGACAAGATAAGAATGGTATCCAACATAAAGCACAAACACATGTTTTAGCTGGAGGATTATTGGGCTAATGCCAAGGATGACTTTGAAGTCAGAAGGAGGATGTATCCAGATTGCCTCGCTGATAAGAATATGTGAAGTTATACACGTGTTAGATCAAATTGAAGAGGATGTGAATACTGTTCAACTGGAGTATGAAAAGGAGAAGGAATTCAGGCGCCTAGCTGGTCAGGACCAATAGTTGATGATTTGGATTGTCCTAAGTAGGCCAATTTTTAAGTTCATTAGGCATTGGGTTGAATGACACATTGCTAAGTTAAAAGAAAGGAATACCCGCCCGACTTACAATTTGATGGGAGACTTGGAATCCCATGATAAGGCAACTGAAGGGTCATCAAGAGCCCAGGCTAGGGAAGAGGAAATTCGACAAGAAAGAGTAGAACATGGGAAGGAGAAAATTTTTCATGAGACTTCATAGACAAGGACAAGAAAAGAAGTTTAGTAGGAACAATTATAGTAGAAGAGGCCCAGGATGGAAGAAGCACAATTTCGTGTTAGCTCTTCAAGCATGCATGGAGTTGAAATGTTCACAGAGGAAGTAACAAAAAAATAGCTATAGGAGGATGAATAGAAAATTTCACAAGAACATGATATCCTCAGTGTTAGTGCCTCCCATAGGCTTGTTCAACAAGGAGTCAAAGACATGAACTTCCTCCAAATCCAGAACAACAGGTTCAAGATTGTTTTAGGGGAACAAACATGGGAGACTTAGGAACTTTTGAGGAAGTTTCATAGGAACATGTACAACTAGGGATGCAAGATCAACAAGAAGCCACTCCAGATTCGCTGAAAGAGAATGAAAAAAGAGTCAGAGGAAGAGATGGATCCTACTCTGGAACTTGAAGAACTTATGAATATGATAAACAAACCAACAGATAAGAAAATGGTGAATAAATTCTCCAAAGTCACAAGAGATGAATCAGGATCTAGGACGTTACACATAGCTTTGCCCAGAGTTGACAAGGATATAAATGAGATTACTCCAAATGAGTTTGATGTCGCAATAGTCAACCTAGGGCATGCCTCCAAGGCACAAGAGGTAGAAGATTTTGATGAATCTTCCTTAGCTTTGAAGGAGCAGATGAAGAGAGTAGAAGAGAAAAAAGGAAGTTGAAGAGTGAAAACAAAGCCCTGTGTGAGTACGTGCGATGCTTGATGCGTCCTTTCAGAGAGGAAGATCAATCCTTTGTTCCTCCCTCTTCTCTTCTAAAGGAATTTGTTGATGGAATTGACGAAATGAGGAAAATGGTTCAATGCTATAAGGAATGGGTGGAAGATGTCTTCACTACAACTTGCAAATTTATCGAGGACTTGGCTTATTTCTACTGGAGGATCCTGGTAATCTTTGGTAGATTGGAAAGCATGGACAATTCATGGGAAGATGCACATATTTATAAAGACTTGGCAATTCCACGCCTTGAGGCATTGATGGAAACTTCTAGAAAGACATTGATAGATGGAAAGGTCATTAGGGAAAACAAGGCATATGATTTCCCTCAATGGTTTTATGTAGTTAGCACTGGAATGAAATTCTTTGAAAGATCCAATAGGGAGTTGGAATTATTGAGGGTGTCAGTCAAGAAAGTTCAAGAGGAAATTTTGAATGCGATGGAGGCATTGTTTGCAATAAGATTGACTGATGAAGAGCTGATAGTGGACAACCTGAAGGATAGGCTATATGAATTCTTCTTCGTAGAATCCTTCTCAAAGGAACATTTGGAAAATGTTTCCTTGTTTTCCAGTACAATGCACAAGACTTAGGAAGTGGTGCCGAGATGGTAGAAGTTTTTATCCAAGTGTAAAAAGGATACTTCCATGCTGGAATTCAAATTAGAGACTCTGCCAAGTGTCTCCGAAGGAGAGTTGGGGGCCATTGTGACTAGATTCGTTGCATTTACCATTAGTGAAAGGGATAATGGTTGTCCAGTTTTGGAGGAGAAGCTATTAAATTCACGATGACATGATGGGTCATTAATTGCTGGTGGACGTTTTGACCAAGTAGTGGCTCATTCACTGCCATGTTTAGGAATAGTGGGCCATTAATGCATGGTGGGTGATTTGAAAAGTAATGGTCATTTAATGCATCATTAACACACTTTTAGGAAAAAAGGGCAATTAATATGTAGTGGGTGAGATTATTCATTAATGGCCATCCCCACTACTTGGCAAATATTTTTGGAATCTTTGGTCAAACCCTAATTAGGGTTTTTTATGGGTGAATCTTAGCCGTTGATCTTAATGTAATCTTGGCCATCCATTTTAATTTTGGGGCCTATAAAAGGGGTTTACACCTGCATTTGTAAAGGAGGGAGCATTGTATGAGATTATTGCTATAAGTTATTGAGATAATGAGAGTGAGTGATACATTGGATTTTGGTGTTCACTTGTGTTATTTAGAATCTTGCATGGTGTTGTGACCTTTTCACACATTGCCCCATTGCAAATGAGGACCCTCTCTTTCATGGTTTCCGCATCGTGCTAGTTTAGGGTTTTGGAAAGTTAGGCGATAGTTTTGAGCTTTCAGGTATTCGAGTCTCAAGTTTTGATATGATCATGCCTAAGTGCCATTAAGGTTTTTTGAATTTTGAATAGGATCAAGTGTGTGTAAAATGTTAAATGTCTAGGTGATCCTAATTTTGTCTAAATTTGGTTTTTTGAGTGTAATTAAGTTTAAATGTGTTCAAGTCGATGGTACTTTCGAGCCTGAGAATCAAGAGTTCCTTTAGGGGTTATTTTCTTGCCCATAGGAGGTAATTCAAGTCAAAATTGCACTTTATCTCGATGGAATCCCTATTTTCTTGCTCAAATTTATATAAATTTGACTAAGTTCCGATGCGTTACGATGAAATTTGACATGTCTAGGTGTTTTTGAGTTTGATAATCATTAAATTCCCAATGGAAATCCATTTAATTAAGGTCTAAGGGTCAATTATCTTGATAGGGAATGTTTTTCCCCATTTTTTTGAGCATATTTCTCATGACCCATGATTTTCCCCATTCAAAATCCTGATGAGGGGCGTTTTTCCCCAATTGTCCTGATGGACCACGTTTTTCCACCAGGTAGCCCAAATTTTGTCTAAGTGTTGGAATTTATTGTGATGACCCACATTTTCCCCTAGGAATGAAGTATGAAGTTTTATGCGGATGAAATTGACTATCCTTATGGAGGGCGATTTTCCCCAAGTCAGTTTGTGAGCGAATTTAATAGAAATATGCGCGGATGATTATCCTAATGGGTGTCGAATTTACCTAAGTGTTTTTTATGACCGAATTTGATGTGCATAATCATCCAGAAGGGGATCGATTGTCCCCAAAAGGTGTATTTTAGACTTAATGAGCGAAATGAAGACATTTTATGTATCCAGATGGGGGTCAATTTTCGCCAAAGGGCAATTGAGATTACTTATCATGATTTTTGATGTAGATTTTTATATAGACATGGGGCATTTTTCCCTAGTTGGCCCAAATTTGAGAGATGAAGATGGATTTGATGATGAATATGGTTGAATTTAATTGTTTTTGCTTGAACAAATCATTTAAATGATCAACAACAATTATTTAATGCCAGGAAACCATTATTTAATGAGTAAAATATTTTTTAAAGGCAATTCGATATTCCCAGGCAAGCATAAGAAGGCAAGTTTTATCCCACATTGCTTGTATGGTGAAATATCGAGGTGAAAACATGTATAAGTATGCCTAGCCAACATTAAAAGAATATTATAAGTGTGATGATGTGACCGTTTGAAGTGTGATTGAAGGCAGATTGAAGTTTCTAGCTGGGCGATTTTTGCCTAAGTGTCATTTAGACACCATTGTTGAGGTGGAGTTGTAGACTGAAAGGGGATATTTTGCCCAACTATGCCAAGCGCTGCCATTGGAGGAGAATTTCTAGAATTGTTGTAGGTTGCTGGTCACCATTGAAGACAAGCGATTTTTGAGGTTTGGCGCCACCATTGCTTGGTCCATGATTTTCTTTGTGTGGCTGATTGCCTCACATATTGGGAGTGATCTGTGCATATTTTAATGGGTGCCATGGTTGGGAGTAACTATGATTCTGCTTAAGTGTTTCCCGATCATCATTGATTGAGAATTTGAACACCATTGCTAGGCACCATTGTTGGTCCAAGATTTTGACATTGCATCTTTAGATTGATTTTTCATTTCTAGCCAAGGCAATTTTGTTTGGATACTATTTTTAGAGAATTTGGGGGCATTTTGTGTGGACACCGTTGCTCATGCAAGTCTGAAACTCCATTTTTTTGTAGGTGCATGACATGGCTGTGACCACTTTCGGCCCTTGATTTCCTTCATTTCCAGCTTGTTTCAAAATTTTGGAGGCCGTTTTCAGACTTTCAGAGGGTGTATTAAGGATTTAACATAAAAAAATCAGGCTTTAATGCACCATTTTCTGAGTGTGTTTAGACTTGGGTATACTTTTTTGAGCTTCAAATCAATCATTTTATGAGCATACTAGGGTGTCTTCAGACTTGGTTCTCAGAAACCAAATTTGAGATAACTTTCCAACACCAAGATCAACCATTTCCAGTGGCGTCCTCAAACTTCATACTCAGAAATCAGACCTAAGATTGCATCAAACACGACATTTTCTAAGTTTACAAGAGTGTCTTCAAACTTATTTATTGCAATCAGACTTATCCTAAGTCTGAAAAATCAAGTTTTCTGAGGACAAATTTTCTAGATTTTGATCAAATCTCGTCTTGTCCATAATTTGTGTTACTTAATGCTGAATTTCTAATTTTCATGAGCTTACAAGTCTAAAAACTATTTGAAATCAAGACCTTAATTGATTCTGGAAGATTATTTGTGAGGAAAAAGTGAGGAACATTAGAGTGTCTTGATGGGGTTTGAATTTCCACTCCATCAAATGGTGATTATATCAACACAAGATGTTCAAGGACAATGAGTCCTGATGGGGGTCAGATTCCCACTTGAGGAGAAAATTACAAAGGAAGGGACAAATCAATTCAAATGAAGATAAATAACAAAGTTGTCCATATAGGCATCAAATTTACACCAAGTGAAGGAATGACCAAAGATAATGCATATGTTTTGAGAACTGATCTGTTTATATGAGAATGGATTTCCCACCAAGGTTGAAATAAAGTTTATCACATGGGTGTTTGATTCAATATCTTTTTTGTTCTGCAGGTTTACTACAAGGAAGGAAAGCATGATGATCAAGGTTTGAGGTGAAGGAGGATGCAACTTGTAGGGATACCAAGAGCTCAAACCTTCAAAGTGGAAAATGATGAAGGATCAGATCTAGGATGACAAACATATTGCAAGGACAACATCATATATGTGGATGAGGAAGATCAATACTTCAAGGATTGGAAGAGGATTTCAGGACAAGTGTTTCAAAGAGGCAAGGATGCAGACTAGAATAAACATGAAGAAGACTCCACCTTGATGGTGAAGAAATGAAGGAAAGCAAGTTCAAGACACAAGAACAAAGGATTTCACTTCAAGGAATCAATAATTACATCAAAGAATTTCAAAGTCATAGAACGCTAAGGAGGAAATGGTCCAAGGAATTCCTTAACATAAGGATGTAATGCAAAGTATCAGAAGGAATTCCAAACATCATGAAGAATGTTCAAGGATAAGTTGATCAAATCTACAAGGCAAATTGAGGTGGCATCCCAGTCACCATTCATTCAATCAAAGGGTACCAAGTCAACACTCATTTAAGGAGGGGAAAGTGACACATGGCGCTGCATCAAATATTATTTATCTTACTTTTCCTCATCACTCATTGACTAATGTAACTGTGGTTGTAACAAACCGTAGTTAAGGTTTCTATCTTTTGATCTCGGCCATTGATCTTGAATCGATTTGAGACATTCATTGTAATGAGCTATCTATATAAGGCTTGGGGAACTCATTTATAAAGGTTAATAATAGAAGAATAGTTAGCAGTAGAGGAGTAGAAGAGTAGTTGCTAAGGCAATAAGGAATTAGAAGTTAGAGTAGGAGAAGAGATTGTTGCAAAGACTTGCAAATGAATATACTCTTTTCATTGAAGATATGGTGAAATATGTCGTTCAACAAGTTGCATGGTTTCCAATTATCATTTGCTTTTATGTTGATTAGATGAATGAAATATTTTGTGGATGATTAGTGGTGTAATTTGTTTAATTCATACAACTAGCTTCTTGCTGATTGTAAGTTTTCCTTGTGTGGTCAACTATAATTTTATGTGAACTCAACTTCAATTATTACTCATCCATTGGTATGCATTTCCTTGATGGTATTGATTTTGATGGTAGTAATTTGAACATCTATAACTTTAACTTAGAAGATTACACTAGCTTCGTGTAGTTGTTCATTGATGTCAAAGCAAATTCTAGTTGAGTCTCACCAAGTCATTCACTACATCCTACATTCCTAGGATTGGATTAGACTCTCTAAACCTTTTCCTTTTGATCTTTATTTGTTAGATGAGTTAATCCCACATTCCAACAATGTCTAAGTATTCAAGCCTTCATGTACAACGTAAGTCCCCTTGTGATTCTAGCATTATCACATCAGCCATTGAGCTTATCCACAAGTCAAGACCTAAAATTTTGTAACCTTGGAGTTGTCTCATTTGATTGCAAAGCATAGCATTTGAGAGACTTTGTTCAAGAGAGGATAAGATACCTTGGTATTTTATTATGTGTTCACATATGCATAAAAAACACATCAACACATGGTTTCATCTTCCTCACTTAGATTATACTTTTATTTTCCAAGCAATTAGATGAATGAAATTGATGGCATTAATTTATGGTGATATCATTTGCTCATACCTTTTTCACATAGATGATTTCTATATGCAGTGCAAGATTGGATTGAGATTTTATACATGTTCTTAACTTGGATTATTGAATGAGCATTGTTCTTTGATGGTGTCCATAGATGAATTAAAATATTACAAGCACAACCTTTAAAGATTGCACCCTCTTTGTGTAGTTGTTTGAAATTGGTGAAGCAAAGTGCTGTCGATCTCACATAAGCCTCTGTTGTCTATTGAATTCTTAGGTCTAGATTATAATCCCTCTAAACCCTTTCCTATTTACTTTCCGCACATCTTATTAAGAAAACATTTCCAAAAGAGAGCTATCCATTTCTAAATCATTTTCAAAACCTCCTTGAAGTTTCAAATTTCACTACATGTAAGTCCCCTTGGATTACCAACAAAACATCAAGCCAAATGAGCCTATATCTGTCATAAAGTCACAAGTACATAGTTGGAACCTTGGAATTGCTGTATGATCTTCTGCAATCTTAGTATACATGGGATTTTGATCAAGAGAGGATAGAGTGACCGTTGGAAATTTTATTTTGTGTTGGCATGGTCATAAAACACCTGTCAACAATCAAGAGAGAAAGAAGGTAGACATCCAATTCCCAATTGGCCTTGGTTATTATTCTTGTAAATCACAATATGATTCTCTCAACATTGAGAGATATTTGATTAAATATTCTATACTTTTTTATGAGATGAGATATCCTTTTGATAACAAGGATTTCATGAAAAATAATTTGCAATTGAGCCCCAAATTCTATCACATCCCATAGCTAGAGGATAACTGAGGAAATTATGCAAGTGAATATGAAGTGAGAAGAAGTTGGATGAGTATGCCATTAAGACAAATTGTAACTTTCAAGCTTAATTGAGATATCTTAGGTGTATATGATGATGAGTTTGATATAGTAGATCCCATTTTCACCAATCATGTATAGATGAAACCAATAGTACCAATAGATTGGAGTCTTGAGGAGACAAAAGATATCAGAATCCAAACTATTGTTGTATTGAAGATGATTTAGGAGTGGATAGAAAAGAAAAATGTAGAGACATAAAAAGTATAACCATCTAGATCACAAGATGACACAATGTGAAATGATTGAGGTGAAATTCAAAGTGTCTCAACTTTAGGCACATCTCTTCCATCTAATAAAAAAATATGCTTCATCTAGTGAAGGGGGTGATGGTGAAGAGTCTACTAATAAAAGGGGAGCCTGCAAGGACTTTTAGAGATGCTCCTCCAAAAGGTAAACAATAGAAAATATTCTAGATGACTACTCATTTGAGTCTCCTCCCCATGCTTCCCTTGATTGTCATTCAAACATGCCACAAAGGTCTCCACCTAAAGCTAGTCTAACTTCTCCCCCCTCTCCTTAGCATGGAGTTTCCAGAAAAATCCCCCTTAGGAGATTTGTATTTTGTGTTTCCTAGTTCCAAATAAGTGACAAAAGAAAATGGAACCTTTCCTACCCCTCATGGCTTGCAAAGATCCTTTCAAAGAAAAGGAAAGTAGTTCAAGTGAACTTACTAGATAGGGATGTTGTGGGACAACTATTTCAAAGGACTCATATGGCCAAAAAGTTGAAAATGACATCCAGGCTAATGGAGGACAACATCACTAGAAACTTGTCTGAACAAGTGTCCATTTGCACAAAATTAGCCATGTCAAGATTCCCCTAATGATTTTAATATAACCAAGATCCACTTGGGACCTTCTAGCAGAGATGGGTATGTGCATAACTTCCAAGTGACAACTTCAAAGCTGGTACAAAGGACAACCAAGGATAAATATGACAAATATGAGTGGAAATGGTTGGTACAAGTTTTGACCAATTGCTTGAATTTTTTAGTGAGCCAATGAACCAGGGAAGCTGCTCATTTGACCCAAGTACATTGTTGGTGAGGAAATGATTGGGAAAGTGCAATAATATAAATGATATGACAAACTCATTGAGGAATGGGTGAAGCCACATTTATCCAAGGAATAAGGAAATTTTATGATGATATTATACCTTTGAAAAGGTCATTGATATAAAAATAGTGAATACCAAACATGGAGTCATATAGCAATAGCTAAATAATGAGTTGAAAGAAATCCTTGACCTGGGTATGGAAAAAGTAGTTGTAGAGAATTCTTTCAAGTGTTGATGCCACCAGGTGTATCATATGGAGAAAGAGTATGGAATGGAGAGCCACATTCTTAAATAATAACATCATATTACAAAACAAACTATTAAGAAAATGTAATCTTATCAAAATAGATATCCAGAAAGAGCTCTTTTGCATAGGTGTACACTTGAGGAAGAAAGACAATGTAGATGATGAAACAATAGAATTATTAAAGGATGAATTTAAAAATATTATTGACAACATATTCAATGAAAAATCATTCAACACTGAGAACATCAGAAATAGAGAAATTATTGATTATACTCCATCACAATGTGAGAGTCATCCAACGACCTACACAATTAAGTTGGATAACGCCAAAGGGAATAAGGTGCTTTGGAAATTAAGGACCAACAATGACACAACTGCTCAAAGATTACACAACCAATTGTGGGGCCATTTAATGTAGGGAGATGGGGTCAATGTGGACCTATCAAATGTTCTACCTCAACAATGATTATATTTGATTGATGAAATATTTAAAGAATTTGATATTTTGTTATGGTAAGTGTTGACACGTGTTTTGACACACTCACCAACAATCAGGTAATTTGTGCAAACACTCACCACCTCTCCTGAAAAGAAACAAGTTCTGAAAAAATAACTACTCCAAGGTATCTATAGTCAGGTCTCAACAATGATGGGTAGCTCAATGGTTGGTGCGGTTGTACCTGTGAAGGGGCTTGCTGGTTAAATGAATCCCAATAACTTCCAATAACTTCACTTTTTATTTTTTATTTTATGATTTAAGATTCTCTTTCGAAATAAACTGCAAAGATAAGGAAACAAGAAAATAACAATGAAATTAATTCAATAACAACTTAATGAGCTACTTAGTAAGTACCCTGCAATCCAAAAATCATCAATATCATCCAAATCAACATTCAATAATGAACCTCCAATAAAAATACAAAGTCATCAACCTCACAAATTCATGGACAAAATATCATCACAATATCGTCTATCCCAGTAATTCTCATACACCACTTACGTGTGCAGTATGATTCATAGAGCAAGAAACATAAGACCAAAACAAGTTGTTGATTTCAAACAATAGACAGTATCAGACTGCAAAGAACAAATTAATAGCACATACACATAGATCAGACAATCTATAAGCTTCTTTTTGTATTAACTTCAAAGAATGTATCACAAAAATAATCTAGTTCATAACAATCTGCATAAATAATCTAAAATCTCTAAGTGGGCCTCAAATCATCAATTTGTGGACCCTTACAAATGAATCAGACTCCTCAATTTATAGAATTTCTTGTCCTACTTTCTAGGATATAAACCTATCTAAATTAAGAACTAAAAAGAAAGGAGTCATAGTTGACATGCAAGTCTGTGTCTTAGACTCCAATTAACTATTACAAAACTGGGACTGAGAGAGCACTACAAAGATGATGCTGCATGAGCTAGGCTTTCATAGTCATGCAAATTTTTTCTCAACACTAAAGCGTAAGTTGGATGTGTAGTTGAAGTCCTAGTGTGGTGTCATGCAAAAAATCCTTCAAAAAGTCATGCTATCATTAGCATCTATATGTTTATCTTTCACTTCTTTTTATAGGTCTTGTAATTGTTGATGATACATGCAATCACCTCAGTAGGAGGGTCAACAACATGTTTAATCTTGAACTTGTACTTCCTCAAAATTTTCTCCACATTCTTTCTTCCGCGGCCTGTTGACACTGAGTTATCAAATATGTATACCTATTCATCAATGCAACATCAAACTGAGCAAGAGCTGCAAAATGTTGTGCCTCATATGCATCCCACTGCTGGAGTACCTACTCTTCCTCCATATGTCCAACACTGGTTATATTAAGCCCCAAAACTCCTAACAATTGCCTTACAAACATCTCGTACTTCTCTACCACACTAAGAAGGGGAGACCGAATACCTATTATATCCTTCCCATACTGTTGAAGAATTTCAATTTTCAACTCTAAAATGTACATGTAGGATTGTAAATTTTTACAACTATCTTTGCCTAAGAGGTCTTCTCTTACTATAATCTCTTCCCTAAGATTCAAAACTTTATTCAAAAATTGAAATTGTTTGCCAAAAATGTTGAGTTTCTACTCCCACTACTGAGAACAAGAAGCTAACGCTCCTATGACATGCATGGCATGTACATATTCCCTCATTGTGTTTTGCATTAATAATCTAATTTTAGAGGCATTTATTTATGCCCATACCTTTGTTGTGGCTGCCACTTGTCTTACCTTAACCAGTGCCTTTATATCTCCTTCTGGGAGTGATGAGGTTGAAGGTAGGTTATCATCTATACACGCATTTAAGGGCTTACCCATCTGTACCAACAACTGCTTATATTGTTCCAATTGTGCCTTAACCTCTGAATGGGAGATGTGCTCCTTTTCTATTCGGCCCCTGATGACACTAGTAGAAAGTTCTAATGTATCTGGCTCTCCCCACTTGGTCTGTTTACCCAAATTGACCTGTGAAACCTGGTATTTTGGGGAGTCTTGACCTTCAACTTGTGTTGGAATTGTTACATCAACAATCACTTCACTAGAACCTGTCCTTGACAAATGATGCACTGTTTTTTCTCTCTTTATTTTCCGTGGTTCTTCAGTGATGGCCTGTTGTAATGTAACTTTTGGTAGTACCACTTTCTTCTTTTTCTCAAAGGTGAAGTTTAACCATTGTGGCATATCCTTATCCTTTTCACATTCATGTGGCACGATATCAACAGTCATCACGTGTACGTTTGAATTCTCCTTTGCTTCATCTTTCTCCTCTCCAGCTTTCTCCTGGGTTTGAATCAGGGAAAACTTTAAGAAACCCCTCCCTTGGACAAGGTGTAAAAACCTGGCGAAAGTTGTATAATTCTGAAGAAAATTTTAATTTTACTGGTGAATTTTTGCGGTTTATCGAGAAAAATAATAATCTCCATTGGCGAATTAGCCATAATCGCTCAAAGTTTGTAAAAAATCCTGGCCAATTGTATTGTTTTTAAAACCCAAAAAATAATTGCATGGGTGAATTGTAATGTTTTTAAAACCAGAAAAATATTTGCATTGGTGAATTCAACCTATTTTCAAACCATAAAAATAAAATATTGGTGATTTCAAGCTATTTTCAAACCATAAAAATAAAATATTGGCGATTTCAAGCTATTTTTAAACCATAAAAAAAATATTGGCGATTTCAAGATATTAATTTTAAGTAATTAAAACACGTGGCACACAATCATCAACTCTCTGCCTAGAAGACTTCCCATTAGAAAATCTCGTGACCTAGCAACAAGCCCTTACGACTCTCTCTATCTCCAACTCGCAAGCTGAAAATGCTAAGCCTTCGTAACCTCAAGATCTAGCGACTGAGGGAAACTGAACTGGCACTCGCCAATTCTCGACCACAGATGTTAAGTCCTCGTCACCGCAACGACTCGGAGATAGTGGTAACTTTAACCCTTGTCGCGTACTCGCCAACATAAAATTGTGTATCTCTTAACTGCTAGCACTTCACTCGCAAGCTCGCGGCTTGATCAGGTCTTCAGACATTTAACTTCGCGAGCTAGCGATAATGTTAGGTCCCGGGGACAACTGAGGAGGGGGGGGGGGGTGAATCAGTTGTCAAATAAATTCAAACCAAAAACAACTTAACAAACTTAATGCTTAATACCAGTAAACTAGTTAAGTATGCCGGTAGACAGTTTTAATAGTTAATTGCTATACCGGTAAAGATTAGTGCATGAAACATAAACACAAAGTCATCCACAACACATAACACCAATATTTGTACGTGGAAACCCTGTAAGGGGAAAAACCACGGTGGGAAACCTTACCCACAATCAGATGATACTACTGCAGATAGTAAGTGTACATAAATGGGGTCTGCACATGCAGAAAGGCCAAGCGCCTAGAGCTCACTGCTCAATCACAAAATGGGAGTCACACTGACTACAATTGGATGATTAAATCCAATAAGAATGTACTGCTCAAAATAGCATCTTCATATGCTGGATTCAGTACCGGTGTAATGTTGATATGCTTTCACAAAAACCTAACTTCACCTTTAAATGATGTCTGCATGTATTGCTCTGCTTAATCTTGCATATACCTTCACACAATTCTTTTTCGCATTCCACACTTGATCTTACAAATAAGATCTTACATTTATACCATAACCTAAGACCAATTTTAGTAGGTCGGCTCTACAAGATATTAGAATAAAAACATTTTACAAACAATATAATATCCGATGCAATAACCGATTGAACATGTTGGCTTAATGCATTTACAACAATAATTAATCATCTCCATAGCGTGCCATGCTGATTTGGAAAAGATAAACCTGCCGGTATAACTCTGGATAACCCTGGACCTATTTTTCGGTAAAAGCAAATATGCAAATATGAATATACCAATGATTAATTCATTAAGATAAGATGTCCACACGATGTCTTCGATATTACCAAGTGTTTTTAATAACATTCCAAGTGCCAGTGATCATTATATCCTATCGGTGTACCATATACCAGTAACTGTGCAATAGTTACTTGCTTGCTAGTGAATGCTGCTGGATCTCCAAAGTGCTAGTGTTTTAGTAGGTGTTGACATCAATGACAAAACCATACCAAAATACCAACAATCTCCCCCTTTGGCATTGATGGCAACACAAGATGGAAAAACCATCAAAGTGCCAAAACAGAAATGCCAAATACCAAAAAAACCAACAATCTCCAAAAATATCATAACCAGAAATCAAAAATACATACAGAGAGTAATAATCTCTCCCAAACAACAATCTCTCCCCCTGGGAGCAACATGTGTTTTCCTTGTGTTTTACAAAGTTTTTGTGAGTTTTTCCATACCAATCTCTCCCCCTTTGACATCAAATGCCAAAGTTACAACAAAACCAAGTTCATATACAAAATATCAATCAATTCAATATACCAACTACTCCCCCTGAGAGGTAGCTTCCTCATCAGAGACTGGAATAAAAGATTTGTTTGTTAATTTTGTCAGTTGATGACAATCATCAACTTTCTAAGTCTCTACCAGTAGTGGTATGACTCCAAGCTGATCTCTGAGATATTCAAAAGTCTCCTTCGACAAAGGTTTTGTAAAAATATCTGCAAGCTATTCTTTAGTATTCACATAAACCAGTTTCATCTCCTTTGCTTCAACTTTTTCCCTTAGAAAATTTAGTTTGATAGAAACATGTTTTGTTTTAGAATGTAGTACCGGATTCTTAGATATATCAATTGATGCAGTGTTATCACAATAGATAGTAATAGGTTCCTTGCATTTTACCTTTATGTCTTTCAACATTTGCTTAAGCCATAGTACTTGTGTACAGTTAGTTGCTGCTGCAACATATTCTGATTCTGCTGTTGATAAAGATGGACAACTTTGTTTCTTACTCAACCAAGAAACTAATCTATTTCCAAGAAAGAATGCTCCGCCGGTGGTGCTTTTCCTATCATCCACATCTCCTGCCCAATTTGCATCTGTGTATGCACATAGATCAAATTTTTTATCTCTAGGATACCATAATCCAAGATTTATAGTGCCTTGTAAGTACCATAAAATCCTTTTTACTGCTGATTCATGATTTTCTCTAGGATTACTTTGAAATCTTGAAACAATACATACTGCATTCATAATATTAGGTCTGGTTTGTGTTAAATACAGTAAACCTCCTATCATAGATTTGTATCTAGTTGGATTAACAGGTGTATATTCATCCCTTCGAGATAATTTGTTAGTTGTAGTCATAGGTGTGCTTACCGGTTTAGAGTTCTCCATCCCAAATTTCTTTAGTAACTCTTTTAGGTACTTGGATTGACTCAAGAATATACCTTTATCAGTCTGTGAAATCTGCAATCCTAACAAGAATTTTATTTCTCCAATCATAGACATTTCAAATTCTTGCTGCATTTTAATAGAAAATTCCTTACATAATCCATCTTCTCCTCCAAAGATTATATCATCAATGAATACTTCTATAATCAAGATGTCATCATTAGTTATTTTGTAATATAAATTCCTGTCCGCATTTCCTTTAGTAAAACCAATCTTCAAAAGATACTTATCCAATCTTGCATACCAAGCTCTTGGAGCTTGCTTTAATCCATACAAAGCTTTTCTTAACCTGCAAACCATATCATTGTCATCTATCAAAGAAAATCCATCAGGTTGTTCAATATAGACTTCCTCTTCAATATCTCCATTCAAAAATGCACATTTAATATCCATTTGATAAACTTTGTAGTTCTTATGAGCTGCAAAAGCCAAAAATATTCTGTCTGCTTCAATTCTAGCTACCAGTGCAAAGGTTTCATTGTAATCAACTCCTTCCTTCTGAGAATATCCCTTACACACTAGTCTTGCTTTATTTCTGACAACCTTACCATCTTCATTAAGTTTGTTTCTGAATACCCATTTGGTTCCAATTACATTTTTATCTTTAGGCCAGGGAACTAATGTCCAAGTGTTATTTTTCTCAATTTGTTCTAATTCTTCTTCCATAGCTTTAATCCAAAATCTATCTTCACATGCCTCATTAATAGATGATGGTTCAATTTGAGAAATAAGACATACCTCTTCATTTGCCAATCTTCCTCTTGTCATAGCTCCTTTAAACTTGTTTCCAATTATCTGATCTTCAGAATGATTCAATCTTACATACTGGGGTGTCTTTGTTTGCTGTTGTTCTTCAATTACTATGGAATCCTCAGATGGTATCGGGGTAGCTAGATCTTCATTCTGTACTGGTGGATTTAGTGTAGGTTCATTTGTCAAAATTTCTGTTGCCGGTTCAGAGTCTATATACCTTGAAGTTCCTCTGAATTGTTCATCAATCTTTAAATTTGTACTCTCAACAATTTTCTGCAATCTTTTGTTAAAACATCTATATGCCTTGCTCTTAGATGAATAACCAAGAAATATTCCTTCATCACTTCTAGGATCAAATTTTCCAATATACTCATCTCTTCTGATATAACATTTACTTCCAAAGAATCTGAAATACTTAAAAGTAGGAGTATTACCAAACCATAGTTCATGAGGGGTCTTACCAGTTTCACCTTTGATGTGAACTTTGTTGAATGTATAGACCACTATACTGACTGCTTCTCTCCAATAAACATGTGTTAAATTTGCTTCTGATAACATACTTCTTGCTGCATCCAAGATAGTTCTGTTTTTCCTTTCAACAACTCCATTCTGCTGTGGTGTCTGAGGTGCTGATAGCTGTCTTCTGATTCCATTCACTTCACAAAATGTATTAAATTCCTTAGATGTGAATTCTCCTCCTTGATCTGATCTTAAACATTTGATTTTCTTACCGTTTTCATTTTCAACCATTGCTTTGAACAGTTTGAACTTTCCATGTGCTTCTGATTTTTCTCTGAGAAAAGTAACCCAACACATTCTAGAATAGTCATAAATGATTAGCATGAAATATCTATCACCTTGTAAGCTTTTAGTTCTAGCTGGACCACATAAGTCAGTATGAATCAAATCAAGAGCATTATTGGATTTTTCTGGAATACTTTTGAAACTAGCTCTAACTTGTTTTCCAAATTGACATTTCTTACATATTGTATTCTAAGGTTTGACAATTTTAGGTAAATCTCTAACTGCCTTAGTAGTACTGATCTTTACCATGCAATCAAAGTTTACATGACAGAGTCTCTTATGCCATAATCAACTTTCATATATATGTGCAATCAAGCATGTCTTTTCACTGTTATTCAAATGAAAGATATTACCTCTAGTCTGATTACCGGTTGCAATTTCCAAACCAGTTCTATTCATGATTTTGTATTTTCCATTTTTAAATTGTAACTGAAATCCTTTCTCAACTAATTGACCAACACTCAGAAGATTATGCTTTAATCCTTCAACATAGTAGACATTGTCAGTGTTATGCTTACCATCAAGAGATATTGTACCCTTACCTTTGATTGAACAAGCTTTGTCATCTCCAAATCTTACTAAACCGCCATTGTATTCTTGAAAGTTCAAGAATTTACCTTTGTATCCTGTCATATGATGTGAGCATCTTGAGTCAATGATCTATTCATCCTTTACTTCAACTTTAGCTGCTAGGGCTTGTTCTACTGGTTGAGCAGTAGGTGCCGGTTGATCTTCTGTTATAGCAACAAAAACCCATCCATTGTCTACTGGATCCTCATCAGAATCATCAATCACACCTTCATCAACAATGTAACAAGATTTGTCTTTATTCTTCTTAAATCTGTATCTCTGATATTCAGGGTTAGGCTTGTATGTTCTTCTAGCTTCTTCTCTTAGTCTAGCATGTCTATCAGGGCATCTCGAAGCCATATGACCAATCTTATTGTAGTTAAAACATTTAAAGGGTGCTTTACCTTCATACTTACTTCCAACTGGACCTTTAGGCATTTTCCTTGCAAATAGTGCTTCAAGTTCTTCAAGTTCTTCATTTTCTTTCCTGCTTTCTTCAAGTTCTCTTGCATAAAAGGCTTTCCAATCAGATTTGCCAAATGATGGAGCAGATGATGTAGATGCTTTAAAGGCCAAATCTGTCTTAATAGTAGCAACATGACCAAATTCTTCAATTTCAAAAGCTGAAAGTTTCCCAATCAATGTATCCCTAGTTACTGATGTATTAGGCATTGTTCTTAACTCATTTATAGTAGTAACCTTCATTTTATATGCCGGTGGAAATCCTCTTAAAACTTTTGAAACAATTTCATCCTCACTTAAGGTTCCTCTACAACTTTTAATACCCAAAACAATTTCATTTACTCTTTCCATAAAAGCAAAAATCCTTTCATCTTCTTCCATTTTCAGATGTTCATACCTAACCCGGAAGCTTTCAAGTTTTGCAATTTTGACTGTGGAATATCCTTCATTCAGTGTTTCCAAATGATCCCAAATAGCTTTAGCAGTAAGCCTATCTGATGGTCCCATGATTTGTTGATCTGATAATGCGCTCATAAGTGCTTCTCTTGCTTTGCAATCATTTTCTTCATCTTTAGTCAAGTTAGCTGGATTGGGCTGACCAGGTACAATAATAGTATAACCATTCTTTGTAACATCCCAGATGTCCTTTCCAATGCAATTTAGATGTGTCTCCATTCTGATCTTCCATATACCATAGTTGGTTCCATCAAGTTTAGGACTGTCCTTCCTGAAATAGTTAGTAGACATTAGATCTCCTCAAGTTGTTAAACTTCTGCAAAAGAGGACTAAGCTTTGATACCAATTGTTAGGTCCTGGGGACAACTAAGAGGGAGGGGGTGAATCAGTTGTCAAATACATTCAAACAAAAAATAACTTAACCAACTTAATGCTTAATACCGGTAAACCAGTTAAGTATGCTGGTAGACAGTTTTAACAGTTAATTGCTATACCGGTAAAGATTAGTGCATGAAACATAAACACAAAGTCGTCCACAACACATAACACCAATATTTGTACGTGGAAACCCTGTAAGGGGAAAAACCATGGTGGGAAACCTTACCCACAATCAGATGATACTACTGCAGATAGTAAGTGTACATAAATGGGGTCTGCACATGCAGAAAGGCCAAGTGCCTAGAGCTCACTGCTCAATCACAAAATGAGAGTCACACTAGCTACAATTGGATGGTTAAATCCAATAAGAATGTACTGCTCAAAATAGCATCTTCATATGCTAGATTCAGTACGGGTGTAATGTTGATATGCTTTCACAAAAACCTAACTTCACCTTTAAATGATATTTGCATGTATTGCTCTGCTTAATCTTGCATATACCTTCACACAATTCTTTTTCGCATTCCACACTTGAACTTACAAATAAGATCTTACATTTATACCATAACCTAAGACCAATTTTAGTAGGTCGACTCTACAAGATATTACAATAAAAAACATTTTACAAACAATATAATATCTGATGAAATAACTGATTGAACATGTCAGCTTAATGCATTTACAACAATAATTAATTATCTCCATAGCGTGCCGTGCTAATCTAGAAAAGATAAACCTGCCGGTATAACCCTGGATAACCCTGGACCTATTTGCCGGTAAAAGCAAATATGCAAATATGAATATACCAATGATTAATTCATTAAGATAAGATGTCCACACGATGTCTTCGATATTACCAAGTGTTTTCCATATCATTCCAAGTGCTAGTGATCATTATATCCTGCCGGTGTACCATATACCAATAACTATGCAATAGTTACTTGCTTGCCAGTGAATGCTGCTGGATCTCCAAAGTGCTAGTGTTTTAGAGGGTGTTGACATCAATGACAAAACCATACCAAAATACCAACAGATAACCATTAAACCTAGCCACAAACTGTCTAGTTGCTAGCTCGTGACCTAAAAATGCTAACATTAAACAACCATGAGAGCTAGCGACAATTGTATGAAATGAGTTACTCGCTAACTCTCATGGCTATAATGTATGACATTAGACCAACTCGAGACCTCACGACCAATGCAATTTCACTAACAATCTCCAGCTCGGTAACATAAAACGCTAACACCCAAAAAGCTAGAGACCTCGCGATGTAAACCCAAACCAACTTGTCTCCAGCTTGCGGCTTGATCACGTCTTCAGACATTTTACCTCGTGAGCTGGCAATAACCATAAAACTTAACCACAAACTATCTGGTCACTAGCTCACAACCTAAATTTTTTAAGGCTTGGATGCTGACTTGTTCCTGAGGGACTAGTTTGAAGGTTTCTCTTGAGTCGAGGTTGATTTGACAAGCGAGGATGACGGTTTCAGAGGCATAAAAGGATTTGATAGCTTCTGAGTTAGAGATGGGAGATCACAGATTTCTCTAAGAAATAAGAGCTCGGGTTGCTTGTTGTCAGGGATTCTGAAGCAGAATTTGTCCAATCAAGGAGGAATAAAATTAGAACAAAATCATTCACAATAGATGAGCCTTAGCAGGATGCAGTGGATTTGATAGGCATGACTTCTAGAGTTTACAGTCATGTTGAAAAACACCAAAATGATGATTTTTCACGTGAATGAGCATCACCAAATGAAGTGTGAAAATGTTATAAATACAATGGAGTGGTGACTTAATTGGTAGAAGAGAAACTCAAAAAATAAACCTTTTTCATTTTCTGAGAGTTGTTTTTTCCTCAGATTGG
The DNA here is from genome assembly GCF_030272615.1 of Cryptomeria japonica. Lineage (NCBI taxonomy): Eukaryota > Viridiplantae > Streptophyta > Pinopsida > Cupressales > Cupressaceae > Cryptomeria > Cryptomeria japonica. Next base: position 622,566,818 of record NC_081408.1, on the reverse strand, counting down.
AAGATAATGTTTGAGCAGGATTGTGCATGGAGTTGTTGTGTGCTCTGTGATACCAGATGGGTGTTTTTTTGTTTTCTTCTATGTGAGTTTGTTTATTGTTAGAGGGGTTGTGAAAGTGAGAAGGATTACCAGAGGGGGTGTGAAAGCCTTTTCTTATCAAGAAAGGCCAAGCATGGCACATCCTCTGCTTTTACTTTGCCATAGGATGGCAAGGGGTTTGAAGAAGGAGCCCGCAGAGGAATGAAAGAAGTATTTGTTTGGGTGGAGAGTGGTAGCCAACCATCTTTGTGATGACGTGGAAGCTGCAACCCCTCCCCAACATATTACATTTACCCTAAAGCTCTTGTTTCCACTTTCCCTGATCGTAGGCATGAAGGCTCGGGCTCCTCTTTCCATTGTCTCTGTTCCTGGGCATGGAGGCTTCCTCCTCTATTTGGAAACAATCTGTTGGACAGAACATAACATCTCACATTCCATCCGAAGGCATCAAGGTGATAATGGCATGGCTCAAGCAGTTTTGCAAGTTGTATAGTCATTGGGATTACTTTTCTAGTTCCAGTAGTGATTCTAGACTCTAGGTGAAGGGAGCAACTTGTATACTGTATAGTCATTTACAGAGAAAATGAAAATCATTTAGTGTTAAGCTTTGTGCAGGTTCTTGAAGGAGTTATGTATAAATTTATTTTGTGTATAATTCTCTCTCTTTCAAATGATCAGAATCATGAGATTTAACTTTTTTCATTTGTTGCATTGTTATGGTGTATGTAATTTTTCATTTAATGCTTCCTCATCCTATTATGCCCAGGAACGCAAAAATTCTGTTAGTCTGGAATCATATTCAAGATTCACCTCATTGTAATTATTACTGGTGGGTGGATTATAGACATAGTCACAGAAGTTAGAACACCTCCATATATATTACATAAACATCCATAGCATATAAAATCATAAGAGTATTAAGAATGAAAATATTAAACACCACAATAGATAGGAATACAACATAATTAGTAAAACATCAAGACAACATACCAGTGCCTTATCCTAGGGCATAGAGTCACTTACAATTCAAAGACAACCTGATAATAAACTTCAATAAGATTCATTTGCAAATAAATAGGAATGAAATTATGAATAATGCCATAATTGCCATTACATACACAACCCAGATTCATATGTAAACTGAAAAACCCTTGACCATTCAATTCATAGTGAAAACATAAATTCAACACAAAGACAATTATGTGAAGATCTCAAACTGAAAATGACATTGATATTATATTGATAATGATATCAGAAAGTAAATTCACAATGCGATTCAACTATGCACTTATCAAATTCTTGAATAGTTGAGCTATTATAAATTTATAACTATAGAAGAGTTTACAAGTTCAACATCAATAAAAGTGGCCAACTGGCCATCCCTCTCTACCGATCAAAAATAAAAAGTGGCCATCCATCTCAAATTAATCTTGGAATCCTTTTATAAGATGAGGATTCAACAAGCTTAGGATTACTGTGAGGAATCTTGGGTAGCAACATCAACCTGAGATTTCTTCTTTGGCTTTAACATGGCTTGCCACCTGTCCACCTCTTTGTCTGTTGGCCAACTAAATGCCTTTACCTCTTCCAAATTTGCAACTGAATCTGTCCATCTGGCATCTGTAACTGCCCTGGACTCAACAATAAACTTTGCATGGTCAACCTCAACCTTGAATAGTGAATCAAGCATATCGTTAAGGAAATCAGTATCAACCTATTCATTTACATACTTGATTATTTCTTCTTGCTCTAGAATCAAATCAAATTCGCTGGTCCAATTAGAAACTGATTTCAAATCTCCATTACTACCATAAATTGAAGGCACCAATTTACTATAACCTTCCCCAAATGTCTGCAATTTTTCATTTATAAGCACATCCTTCCCTGTGAAAAATGCATAAGTTGCATTCATTACCTCCACCATGTCTTTAGTTTCATTGATCTTGGGAGGGAACTCGTCACTATACATCATTGCAGTATCTAGCTTATCCATTAATCTGCTTCTTCCTGACCAATCATTGAACAAAGGTTCAAGAAAAGCGACAGCCTCAAAGGATGTTTTACTTGCCTCTTTCAAAGAAATGTGCAAATCATGCACTACCATCAATTTTCCTTTCAATACATTAATCCTGTGTTTCATAATTCCTGACATAACAAAGATAGCCTTGACATTTTGTTCCTTTTCAAGATTTTCAATTTTCCCTATGTATTCCTCCATTTTTGCTGTCACATCAGCTGGTATTTCTTGTACTTGTTCTATAATCTGTATTGGAGGGGGCACATTTGCAATTTTTTCTTTCAACTCCACTAACTCTTCCTCCAGAGCGCCCTTCTTCATCAGTGTCTCTTCATATTTTTTAGACAATGCAATCAATTGGGTATATGTTTCTGTGTATCTTCTTGACAAATCCTCTATTTTTGATAAATTCATGAAAGAAACTTGAGTAAAAAATGAGGCAATCTCCATGTCAGTTGTGTTTTGCAAGTTCTAGATCATTCTGTCAGCTTTCTTTTCTACTTGGATATTTAGAAGGTGGGGATTTTGAGTGGAAGGGGCCAAAGACCAAGCAACAAGTGTCTTTGAATTAGGATTAAGTCGTGATCCTCTTATTACATCTCCAATTTCAAATTCAGTTTTAAACATTGGGTCCTCTTGCTTCCTAATCTGATCAATAATAAAAGTAGATTGGACATCCCAGTCAGGCATCACAATCATACCAGTACTCTTAATCAATTGTCTTGCCCATTTCACAGATATTTGCTCCCTGTCAGGATCATATTCCTGTAATGCCTTGATGATCTCTTGTTTCTTTTCTTCATTTGCTTCCTCTATGATCAGATTTTGTCTTAATTGTTTTTGTTTCAATCTTGTCAATTTTTTTTAAAATTCATCTAACTTAATAAAGTCATCATCTTTCATGAACTCATTTGACAACATCACATGCTCATCAAAGCCTTGAGCAAGGGATTCATTTGTTTCTCCCTGTTCTTCATTCTGCCTTGCTTCTCTGAGATGTGTCCTTATTTGATGAAAGTATTGTCCTTGTTCTGTAACAATTTCTCTAGTAGGGTCTTTCCTCTCAATTGTACCGACCTCATTGGTTTTTTGTTTCTTTGCAGCTGGGGTAGATTTAACTTCATCTCCACTCTCTACATCATCAGCAAACACACTAAGTGGCCTCTTGCCATGTGAAGAATGTCCATCTTGGGGGTCTTGCTGCTGAGCAACCACTTCTGAATCTAGAATTTGAGGCATTTGTTCCATCAGAGTTTCATATAAACTCAACATTTTGTTAATCCTCTGCAGGTATGAGCTATCAGGGCAAAAACCTGAGAAACTAGGGTCAACAGCCTTCAATTCTGCTTCAACTCTCATCAAATTTTTCCATTTTCTTCTCCTTTCTTGTACATAATCTTTTCTCAGCAAATTTATAACCACATCTTCATCATCCAATGGTTCATGGTCCTTTATTGAGGCCCAAGGTGTCATTTTTGGCATTGCAACTTTAATAAATTGTTCCGGATCACAGAATCTAGACACAACATTAACCAAACTATATTGTTTAAGGAAATTGTTAACTTCATCAAATGAACTCCTACCAATGGTAAAATCAGATGCAACCCAAAGCCTAGGAAGAAGAGAACCCTTCCTATGTTTATCAAGGTATTCTTTTTCAACTAGGGTCAATTGCCAAATAAACTCCATAAAAGAAATCCTAATTGGAACAAATTTTGGTAAAATATGGGGAGGCTGAGGACACCCATAGACTCTGATCATAGTAAAGTTATCAAAAAAATAAAAGTCCCCCTAGTTATGTGAAATAGACCAGTTTGGAACAAACTGGTAAGGTCTCAAAACTCTCCTAACATTAATGGACAATCTTTCCCTATTTATTCCTAGCATTTCCATAATTGGTGAAACAATCCAATTTTCAAAGAAAAGGAAAGAAGAATGGGGAGAACTACTGTCCCAAACTTGGGTCCATCTTTGTATTGGCATGAAGACACCGAATTGTTCTTTGAAAAGCTCCAATTCTTTATCCATGAACTCAACATTATAGAAGAAGATTAAATGCATCAACAATGAATAATGCTTGAATGTAGGGCGGGGTGCACCACTCTGAATTTCAACTAGAGCATTATGAATGTGTTCAACCGCATAGCCCACATAATCATAATCTTTGTTAACATCTGGGTGTTGAATGTCCATAGCCATCATCAGTAATTCAACTGACACTATTGAATCTCCATTAAAACCCAACACTCTGCATAATCCATTGATTGTACAATGCATATAATGGTGGAAAGGCGTGATGTCAAATGGTGGTTTGATACTCTCTGGAATTATAACCGGCTTCCTATTCACCCAAGGGATGTATCTGGGAATTGCATGCTTCTTGATAACACCTTTGTATTTGTCATAATCCTCTGCAATCCACTCCAAATCTATATCTGTACATGCAACACCAGTAATCTGGAAAGCTTCAACAAAGCTAGCTTTGTTAATTGAAACTAGGGCAAACTGGTTCTTTCTTCTGATTACCCTAGATACTGGGCAATAGCGTTTGGCCAACTCTTTGATCAAATCCACATCAACATACACATCTGGCACAATTAACTTTGCCATATTTAAATCCCAAGGGTTTGACATCGGGACACCCTTAACCCTATTATTCCATAAATAATTAAACACAACAGAACTAGTCATATTAATCGTGGTAGGGTTTCTGCATTGGCTCCATAAATCTTTCCATGCCAAATCATTTGTATTCAAAGCAACGGAAGTCCCTGGCATCAAATCTACAAATTCTCCTTTGTAATTCTTAGCCATCTTTTCCTTGGTGGCACTGGCCTTGGAACCTCCAGGTCTTCCTACTCCACTTGTTGTGGCCTTGGGCTTGGGCTTGGGCTTGGAAGCTCCAGTTCCACTCGTCGCCTGGCTCATTTTAGCTCCAGGAGAAAAACTTAACCAATTTTCTAAAATTTTCTCACACCCAACACTCCGAATTCCCAACGTTGTTGCAGAGCTCAATTCACTGGATTACCTCGAAGATAGAATGCATTAATGCAATTATATAAAATCTTGGCTCGACCATGCAATTTATGGTATTTGGGTGTCGTCACTTCTCTAGGGTCTCAAGTCTCATTAATTGCCACACTTGCATGAACTAGCTACTGTGGCATTAATTCAAATTTCAAACTTCAAAGCTGAAGTATTCGAGCCAAATTTGAATTCATGCCTTTCTATTTGATTGCGATTGCCATTCAAAACTTTTACAGAACCCGACAAACAAGTCCATGTGTTAGCGACAATGCTACCAAATGCTCTTAATCGCAAGCTCGCAACCCCTTTTATGAATCCTCAAAGAATCTCGCAAGTGAGCGACAACCGTTGATATTCATCAAGCCCTTCAGTCACAACCTCGCAACAACAGTTGTAATGTTCTTTCTTTACCTGCGAGCTGGCGACCACTGCAAATCTAACAAAACAACTTATTTCATCGCAAGCTCACAACTAGAAACTTAACTTGACTTAAACCCTTGCGATTTCGCGACAACAAGACACTTAACCGCCATCGCATGCTCGCAACACTTTTTGACTTAAGACTTACAAACCCGCGAGCATGCGATGACCAAAAAATCAGACCAAAACTTACCCGTTGCCAGATCGCAACTTAAAATGCTAAACAACTTCAAAACCTGCGAGCAAGTGACAAAACCAACTAAGCTGTGATACCAACCACATCGCATGATCGCAAATTAAAATGACTTAACTGCGAACACCTCGCGACCTTGCAATAACATAAAAGCACACCCAGTCGCAACCTCGCAACATAAAATGGTATTTGGGCGCCGTCACTTCTCTCAAGTCTCATTAATTGCCATTTGCAGTTTGCCACACTTGCATGCACTAGCTAGTGTGGCATTAATGCAATTATACAAATGTCAAAATCTCGGCTCGATCATGCAATTTATGGTATTTGGGCGTTGTCACTTCTCTCAAGTCTCATTAATATTAATTGCCACACTTGCATGAACTAGCAATAGGTACTATGGCATTTGATTGGTGATTGCCATTCAAAACTTTTACAGAACCCGACAAAGAAGTCCACGTGTCAATCCCCATCTTTAATCGCACACTCGCAACCGGTTATAACAATTTGGAAAGGAACCGGCGAGTTAGCGAAAATGCTACCAAATCCTCTTAATTGCAAGCTCGCAACCCCTTTTACGAATCCTCAAAGAATCTCGTGAGTGAGCAACAATCGTTGATCTTCATCAAGCCCTTCAGTCGCAACCTCGCAACAACATTTGTAATATTCTTTCTTTACCTGCGAGTTGGCGACCACTGCAAATCTAACAAAACAAATTATTTCATCGCAAGCTCACAACTCGAAACTTAACTTGACTTAAACCCTTGTGATCCCATGACAACAACACACTTAACCACCATCGCATGCTCGCAACACTTTTTGACTTAAGACTTACAAACCTGTGAGCATGCGATGACCACAAAATCAGACCAAAACTTATTTGTCGCCAAATCGCAACATAAAATGCTAAACAACTTCAAAACCTGCGAGCAAGCGACGAAACCAACTAAGCTACGATACCAACCACAATTGCATGATCGCAAATTAAAATGACTTAACCGCGAACACCTTGCGACCTTGTGATAACATAAAATCACACCCAGTTGCAACCTCACAACATAAAATGGTCAAGTGCAAAACATCTTGTGAGGTAGCGACAACTAAAATCTCCCAGTACTCGCAAGCTCGCGACTTAAACTGACTTGATGATAAAGGACCTGCGAGCTAGCGGTAACCATAAAATCTCAAAACTTTTTATCTCTTGACCGCAACAACCTAGCGAGTACCAACAAAAATCAATGTTTTATGTTAATTTACCGTCATAAACAGGTGCGAGCAGTGGCACATAGACCATTAATGACTTAGTACTTACTCGCTAACTCTTGCGGCTATAATGCATGGCATCAAACCAATTCGAGACCTCGCGACCAAAGCAATTTCATTAACAATCTCCAGCTCGCTAACATAAAATGCTAACACTCAAAAAACTAGAGACCTTGCGATTTAAACCCAAACCAACATTCGCTAAGTCGCCACTTAAATTGTTAAACATGAAATTTATCTACGAGTTAGAGATGAAACATTAAACATGTCTAACCAACCGTTTGACCATACTTGATGTTGACATAGACAAATAAAGAGAGGACAACTCATATTTTCAATGCACGACAACTTCGGTTTACTAGCCAACTAAGACAAAAAAAAAGCACAAAACCCTAATCGGCATGAACATCATGTTAAGCATTTAATATAAAACAGTAGAAAGGTTCTAACAGTAACAATTATGCAATATGAATAATTTTATGGATCTTGTGACACAAATTGTTGCATTTCATGTTCAACATAATGTGGAACCAAATACCAATTTACTAATAATTCAATTGTTTACTAATAATTCAAATTCACAATTAAAAATATGAAATAAGTATCCGTTCTGATTGACAAATTCAAGGAATACAATATCAAAAATCATTAGTGACAACTATAGTATTGCAATTTTGCAAATTGAAATTGTAATATGACTCAAGAATTGTAGTATAATTATAAATACCTATAAACTGACTGCTAATTCACTTCAGTGACTCACTCCGAGGCTTCCATATCCCAAATGGAGTCAAGATCCGAAAACTGACTAGTACTAACAAGTTCATCTTCATTCTGAGTCGAGTATTCAAAAATGTCTTCGTCTTCATGCTGACTCTGAGTCTGCGATCCATCATATTCATTTGTCTCAGCACTAGCACTAGCAGTAACACCACCAGCTTTTAAAGTGTTGCACACCCCTCATCTTTCACGCATGGAATTCCAAATTGCCAGTGCCCTATCATATGGAAAATATCTAACATTATACTGGGTTACAAACAACCTCAAGCAAGTTTCCAAATTCTTGTTTAATTTGTTTCTGATCTTTGATTTCAAAAGCCCTAATGCACTGAAAACTCTCTCATCTTCCACCAACCCCAATATCATTGTTTGACATAAATCAACAAGTTTCAAATATTCTGGTATTGCAATACGCAATGCTTCACTTTGATCTATCCTTTTCCAAAGCCTTGTGATTGATCAAGGTTCAAATGGATTCTCCAAGTTAACCAACTGCTGTTTCATAACCAATGCAAACTATTTACATTGTTTTCTAAGATGATCTGAATTTAAAATTCTTTCTATTGGTTGTCCATTGCAATATGCATCTTTTGAAAATGTCAATATCAATTCCTCTAGTTTTTTATGATACATCTTTGTGTCATTTGGATTATCTCCAATTGAATGCCAAAATTGAGGATACACACAACCCATGGCTTCAAGTATTTCTTCTTGAGGGAATCTTTCACGTATCTCAGTTGAAAGTTCATATGCAATAGACTTCAAATTATCACTAATAGATTTAACAATCCTGTCAAAATCTTCCTTTTTAACTGGTAGTGCTCTGCCTCGCTTGCCCGTCTTAGATTGGTGCATTGGTATCTGAAATCCTTTTAAAAAGACACATAACTCATTTTTTGTATTGAAATGTAAAATTTTTCAGCATGATTCAAATCTGTAATTATCTGCCCTCTAAAAAATTTTGGGCTTCGCTGTTAGATCTGAATATAGACCATCTAGGCTCAAGCCTGTCATTTCACGTAGAGTTCTATACTCATTGATATACATAGTTCTGTCTTGGGATTTCTTAACAAGTTTGTTCATTGAATCCAACATGGGGAGAAGACTAGCTAAAGTTAACAAAGTCTCTATATCACTTAACTTATGTAAGAGATCAGGAGATTTGTCTACTGTGAGGCGTTGCTCATACAATAGTCCGATCAAGGATTGATATTCTGTTAGAACTTGTTCCGCTAGTCCATGCAAGGAAATCCATCTGGTCTTAACATCCCTGAGAAGCTTGTTTCCTCCTGTTACTCCCTCAACAAAAATCTAAAATTCTGCAAAACATTTAGGACTTCGGCAGAAGTATGAGTGGAGCTCGTGGACCAGACCTTCAACTTTTGACACTGTATGGAAATTGATTACAATTCTATATGCTAAATTCATTCGATGGGCCATGCAGCGAATGCCAACCATGTATGGTGCAATACTAGTTTGTAATCTTGCGCAAAGACCGATCCTTTGACCTTGCATTACTGCAGCTCCATCAGCTCCAACACACACTAACTTCTTGGCAATTGTCAAGTCATCCATACCAGCAATTTCATTCAAAGCTTTTCTTAACTTCCAAATATAAATTTTCTGTTGTTGAATTGCTCCTCATTTTATGAACACAGAGTAGATGAGCTCGACGGACGTGTTCTTTTACGGTATACACATGCATACAAACCCATGTAGTGTTATCTACTGCAGTAACTTCATCTATGGATAATGAAATGAAATTTGACTCTTTTACACTCTCTTGTAAATTTTTCTTTTCCACCTCAGCGAGACAGTTTGTCATTTCCCATCCAGCATTTATTGCCCAATGTGACATAGGATAGTAGGGAACATTCAAAAAGATAATAAATTACTAAATTCTGGGAAATCTTTCATAGGATGCCCTCTCGACATAATATGAAAAACAACACTCATCTAAACAATCTTTTCCAGGTTTGCATCTTTCGCTGCATGTTCAAGCCCAGCCTTGATTGCATTTCCAAATCCACTATTACCAATCAGTGTCGTTTTGTGGTTATGCTCTTCATATTCCGTGGCATACTTAACATGAAGACATTCTTCCTTTGATTTCCATCTTATTACTCGTGTTTCCTTTCCATCTATGATCTATTTTTCATAAACCTTACCAATATGCTTTTCTATGGTGTCAAGCTTTAGCTGCATCTTCTTCTCTCTTTTAGTTTTCCAGCTACAAATCTTACACCTGCATTTTGTTGGTTGTTCATCATTGTTTGGGACCGGTTCAATGAATGGGTATTTTGCTACCCAATCAATCTTAAAACTCCTTGTCATCTCCCACTCTCGCCCCAGTTTTACTTTCCTTTTTCTTTTCTTCCTACCAACATCATCTTCAGTACTAGTGTTTTCATCCGAGTGAATTATCTCATTGTGTGTATCCCTTACAACATCTTCTGCCATGTCGGTATTGTCATCCTCATTTGATGCATTTAACTTAATGACAATCCCACCTTGTGGTGGTGGTGAGCTACTGTGAATGGCTTCTGCAATTGCAGAAGTTGATGGACCAGAAACTTTGCCAATTCCAAAGAAAGACTTTATAATAGTATCTTTAAGTTTAGGTTTTGGGCATTTTTATGGCCTCTCAATCCCTTCAGTTTCATCGCCCTGAGGAGTCTTACCCTTGTCTGACATCCCAATCTCTTCACCACCTTGAGGAGTCTCAGTCTCACCTTTGTGTGACATCTCAATCCCTTCACCACCCCGAGGAGTCTCACCCATGTCCGACTGTGATATCTTGAGTCTTGACCTCTCACTACAAATTAAAAGTTAAAACTAATACTATCAAGTATGAAGAAATGATTACTCACCTTTACGCCTTCTCAATTCTCTGAATCAGGAATCAGGAATGCCTGGGCCTGTGTTGCAGGATTGTAACTCTGGCCCTCCACCCCGCCCTACAATGTGAATGAACTTCGACTTTCCAACTCAATTTGCGGAATGCGAATCGAGACTCGAGAGATCCTAATTTACTAATCAGACATGAACAAAGTGTAAGAAAGAGTGTAAGAAAGAGTGTATTTATAGCAATCCATGATTGCATTTTTGGTGAATTGTGTGGGGCTCGGGTGTCACATTTGCCAATAAACATTTAATTTAATTGCATTTTGGCGAATTGCGCGAGCATGCAATGAACATTTAATTTAAGTGGGGTGAAATGGGTCATCAAATGCTTATAATGTTTTAATTGATATTGGCGAATTTGGCCGACGCGTGCAATGAACATGTAATTTACCATTGGCGAATTAGAACCTGGGTACGTGGTCATTTTACTATTGTTGGAGAATAATAGAGGCGATCTAATACCCACATCTAAGTGATTCCAGGTGAATATTATAGGCATGCATGTCGACGGTGTGTGGTCAATGGTGAAGCCAAATTCTACAGTGTGCCATTAACCCCGAAATTCCAGGCGATTTGACCACGATGGTGCCCAAGACTATTTGCACAGAATTCGCCAATTGGCAAAGGTTCACCACTAAAAAACTCTCTAGTTTGAATATCTAGGGTTGATGTAGCCGATGGAGTTTGGGTAGTTCGAAGAGTGACATCAAAATTCAACTGCTGTTGCTTATGCAACTGTCCTAACCTATCACTCATCTCTTCTTCAAACTCCCTACCACCTTTATATATTTCCTCCATACCTTGCTTGGCAGCTATCTCTTTTAGTAGATCTTCTTGGTCTTTTGTAGTTAAGACCAATCTTTCATCTTGTGAATCTTCAGGCTCATTTCGTCCCTTCTCTCCCCCAAGTGGCTGCTTAGCTAGTAGACCCTGTTCAACAATGTTCATGGGGTCAATTGGTACCTGTTTCTTGAGCTTAGAAAACTTCTTTTCTTTCTTCCCTTCGGTCCGTCTTTGTACTAGTTGTTCCATAAGTTGCTCATCCTCTTGGTCAAAATCTGATTCAATGTTATGAATACTTACATTTTCTACAACAGGAAACAATACTGTAGTTACTTGAGGTAAGGTTGCTGACGTTGTTGCAAAAACATCAGATGACATTGGTAGAGGGGTTGTAGTGGTTGATGTCAAAATTGGAGCTTGTGTGGTTGCTGTCGATGGGGGCTGAGTGGACGTACTTGTCATATCGAGAGGAGGCTGGGTACTTTTATCAGTTTTCCCTTATTCATCTTCCTCTCGAGTGCCTTCTCTTGGCCTTTTCCCAATTGCTGCCCTGAAGAGAAGTACCTCTGCCAATAGCACAACTCCTAACCCTTCTCTAATTCCAAAATCAAGAGCCTTCTTCAAAATTTTGGCCTTCCTCATCTGTTCTTTGACTTGCTTGAGGAGTTCCTCAATACTTTCTTCGGGTTGTGCGGCCTCTTCTGGGTCCGTAGAGGTATTCTTTCTAGAGTTGGACCTTGTCCTGTGGGCATACTCCTTATGAGCCCTTGACGAAGGAACACCTGAGGTTGATTCCTTTTGCTTCCCTTTTGAAGAACTCAACCTAACCCTCAAACTTAGCCACTACCTAGTTCTATCTGTAATAGTTTGAGTTACTCTATTAATATCCACCTCTTCATGCCTCGACCATCTGATTGGAGAGAGGGGCTTCTTATAAATTTCCTATTCCTTATATGCAGGGTCTAATAAATCACCATCATCCCTTAACTCTTTAGGGAGATTGGTCTCTTTCAAAATTCTTAATTTGGGGAACCGAGAGTCGGGAATACTTTTTCTCTTTGACTTCAAAACTATCTTGGAGGTTGGCTAAAAAATCCTCCAATCTTGACATGTGTCCCTCACATGCCTTTGGCATTATTTGCTTTAGTTTTCCGTATGGGTCGTAATACTCTCTAGCATAACTGAATTTTTTTAAATTTAGGTCTTGCAACTCCTGCTCTGCTGTCTTAGCTACTTGAATCTTGAAACATGAAAAATAACCAATAGAAACCGAAAAATCCACACCTGTCTTATGTTTTGAAGACAAAAATGATTGCAACCCAAGCATCTGCCTGACATACTCTAATAATATAATGTGGTCATTGCAGTAACTTGGCAGAAGCATAGGGCTCTCTGTGAATCCACTGACTCTAATATACGTGGAACGTTCATTATGAATGAACCAATATGCCCATTCCCTGATTATGGCCATTTCTTCTGGGTTTATCCTATAACCTGTATCACCTGTGTTTTTGATGATGACAGGGAAAAGGAAGACATCGTTTATTCTTTTGTAATGTGCCTTTGCGCTGCCAAGAGGGAGTTGGGTGTAATACTCCCACACCTTCTTTTGTCCTTCCTCATCTCCAAGATGGCCCTCTATCTATAACCCTAGAAATATCCCTGCTCGAGCCACTACCCAGACAACATATGAAGTGAAGAAGAATTTCTTTGTTTTATACACATCTACTAATTGCATGTGTATATTATCTGATAAGATCTAAGCCCAATCAAAATATTTATTTTCAATCAGAACAATAGTCATGTAGTGAAACATCCATGGGTGGAAGTGTCAGCAATCTATCTTGCCGAAGGCCTTGCTTAGCATAATAATCAGGTCATATTGTGGCTCCTTGATATCAGCCCTTAGAATGTCGTTGGCCTTCAATCCTATTTTTCTCTCCTCCTCAAGCCAATTTTTTTTCATACGCCTTTTGCTCGAAGCAATATCCCCATCCCATACTTCGACCGCTTCTTTAATTGTTAACAACACCTCTTCCTCTCTTGAAGGAATAACAAACACATATCCCAGCATATCAACAGATAAATCTATTACCGTCCTTCCTTGGGCATCAGTTCACTTCCTAGTGTTTGCATTGTAGAAGTGTGCCATAGTCATAATGAATTCAGGGGCTTGGATGGATTGAGGAAAAATAGTTGCTTCTACCAACCCTGATCTCTTGATCCTCTTGTAAGGAGCCTCTAGCCTTGGTTTATCCAATTGCATCGCAATATCCTCTAATTAAACATGTCCTACCTTTGTGTTAGTTACCCATTTGATTTGTTCATCCAATTTTGAAACATAAACCTATTAGGATAACTGGTGAACCACTGAGAGGGGGGGGGGGGGTGAATCAGTTGTTAACAAATTATAACTTTAATCCACAATATAACCTTAAACAGATCAAGTACCGGTAAAGCACAAACAGATACCGATAGAAATAGATATCGATAAACAATATAACTTAGCAATTAACTAGACAATAAGTGCAAAGCAACCATACCACATAACACCATGATTTGTATGTGGAAAACCCAAAAAGGGAAAAACCACGGTGGGAAGCCTACCCACAATTGGATGATACTTCTATAGAAAGTATGTGTTACAATGAGGGGCCTGTACTTGCAGGAAGGCACACTACCTAGAGCGTACTGCTTATTACAAAAGAGTCTCACTAAATACAAAGAGGCTACAACCTTCTCAAGATAAATGGACAACAATCCAATAAAGTGAACTGCTGGAAATAACATCTACCATGCTTGATTATAGTCCTGGTTAAGCTCAATGCCAAAGGACTAAATCCTCTTCTCAATCCAATCTGACCACCAATGATCGATCAAAACCTCTGCCTGAATGATATTACAATATTCACACATTACATTCCTTGACCATGACCTTTCCAAAAACTAGATACTTTTACAAATAGTTTCTACCTCTTATTTATACAAACCCTAAGGCCTAAACCAATTAGGTCGGCCACCCAAAGATATTACATTAAGATCATTACATAATTCCTTATTACAATGATATGCCATGTCGGCTTAAGACCAAAACAATAATAACAAATCCATAAAACATCTCGAATCATCCAGGTAATGTGTAGAGTACACGCTAGCATGATATTGGTCCATAACCTAGATAGGTACCAGACTTATTCTGGGTCCACCACGCCAAAGCAATATCTTCAAGCAATTGAAGCACGATCAATGAACATCTTCAACATCCTGAAATCCTCGAAGAAGTTGCACCAACAACAATTGTGCATCCTGTCATGATTCCTTAATGAAAGCTCTGTAGGTAAAGCCTTAAACTAGTGCCGGTAAGGGTTTACCAGAGTGTATGATAACATCCAATTACCAAGCCAATACCAACTGACCAAAACATGCTCATGGAGTATACATGCTCATGGAGCATATAACTCATGAAATCCAATATACTTCATTGATCCAAACATGCCGAAAGTGTCCAACAGATAATCTCTTCTGTCGGTAACACTAGATCTTATACTAGTAACCTGTCTGCCGGTAACCATCCACATCAGTTAGTGATTTTATCAGTGATTTTATAGTATAGATTACTATTAACACTGCCTTTAGTAAAACCAAGCTTCAAAAGATATTTATCCAACCTTGCATACCAAGCTCTAAGAGCCTGTTTCAAACCATATAAAGCTTTCTTCAATCTGCAAACCATGTCTTTGTCATCTGTCAGTGAAAATCCATCAGGTTGCTCAATGTAAACTTCTTCCTTAAGCTCACCATTCAAAAATGCATATTTGACATCCATTTGATAAACCTTATAGTTCTTATATGCTGCATAGGCACGAAATAGTCTAACAACTTCAATTCTAGCTACAGGTGCAAATGTCTCACTATAATCAATTCCTTCCATTTGAGAATATCCTTTACAAACCAGTATAGCCTTGTTTCTTACAACTTGACCATCCTCATTCAGTTTATTTCTAAAAACCCATTTAGTTCCAATATCATTCTTATTTTTAGGTCGGGGAACTAAAGACCAACTTTCATTATTTTCTATTTGATCTAATTCATCTTCCATAGCCTTTAACCAATGTTTATCCTTACAAGCTTTAATAATAGTTGCCAGTTCAATTTGAGAAATAAGACATACCTCTTCATTTGCCACTTTTCTTGTTGTCATTACTCCCTTGTTTCTATCTCCAATAATTTTATCTTTAGAATGATTTAATAATACATACCTTGGAGTCTTTTGAACTTCAGGTTCACCACTCTGATCATCAGTCACAATTGAATTTTTTGATAGTGCCGATATATCTGTTTCAGCTTCCTATACTAGTTGATGCATTGATGGTTTTGTTATGATCATTTCCATTGCCGGATTCCTGTCATATGATATAGAATGATTTCTGTAATGTTCATCCACTTTCACATTAGCACTTTCCACAATTTTCTGCAATCTTTTCTTATAACATCTATATGTTTTTCTTTGAATTGAATAACCAATAGATATCCCTTCATCACATCTAGGATCAAACTTTCCAATTGAATCATCTCTTTTGATATAAAATTTAGTTCCAAAAATTCTGAAATACTTAACAGTAGGTGTATGTCCAAACCATAGTTCATAAGGGGTCTTACCGGTTTCACCTTTAATGTGAACTCTATTAAGTGTGTAGACTGCTATACTCACTACTTCTCTCCAGTAGATATGAGGCAATTTGGCTTCCATCATCATAGATCTAGCTGCATCCAAAATAGTTTTGTTCTTCCTTTCAACTAATCCATTTTGCTGAGGAGTCCTAGGTGAAGATAACTATCTCCGGATTCCATTTGTCTCATAATAGCTGTTAAATTCATGAGAAGTGAACTCACAACCATGATGTGATCTTAGACTTTTAATTTTCAATCTAGTTTCTGTTTCAACCTTCGCTTTAAAGATCTTGAATTTCTCAAAAGCTTCAGACTTCTCCCTCAGAAAAGTCACCCACATCATTCTATAATGGTCATCAATAATCAGTATGAAATACCTATCACCTTGAAAGATTCTAGTCCTTGTTGGACCACATAAGTCAGTGTGAATCAAATCAAGTGCATCATTAGATTTATCATGTATGCTCTTAACAAAACTTCTAACTTGCTTACCCAATTGACATTCCTTACATACCGGATTATGAGGATTCATAATCTTAGGTATATCTCTAGCTGCCTTAATTGAACTAATCTTAACAATACAATCAAAATTAACATGACACAACCTCTTATGCCATAGCCAACTCTCATCAATATGAGTAATAAAACATGTCTTATTACCAGTGTTCAGTTGAAAGATGTTACTTCCTGTTTGAATACCGGTTGCAATCTCCAAACCAATTTTGTTAATGATTCTGCATTTTCTATCCTTAAACTGAAGTTGAAAACCCTTATCAACTAATTGACCAACACTCAAAATATTATGCCTTAAACCTTCTACATAATAGACATTATTAGTGTTATGCTTGCCATCCAAAGAAATAATACCTCCACCTTTGATCATACATGCCTTGTCATCTCCAAATTTGACTTGGCCACCATTTTATTCTTGCAGGGACAAATTTTATTTTATCTCCAGTCATATGATGTGAGCATCCACTATCAATTACCCATTCATCCTTATCTTCAACTTTTATTGCAAGGGCCTTCTCTTCATTTTTGTTAGCCGATTCTGGTTCATCTTCCTTTAAAGCATAGAACACCCATTCTTTTCCTTTGCCGGATCCACTACCAGAGTCTTTTGCTGGTTCATCTCTAGAGTCATTTGTTACTCCTTCCTCATCTGCTATGTAGCATTGTTTGTTTTTCTTGAATCTATATATATTTGGGTTAGGCTTAAAATTTTTCTTAACTCTTTCCTCAAACCTTGCATTCCTTTTAGGACATCTTGTGAGATTTTGCCAAGATATAGAGGCAATGGAAAGCACAAATAAGAGAGACAAAATAGATGATATGAATAAACTGTATTCTATCAAGAGAAAATACTGATCAACTGGATCATCAATCATTACATACAATGAAAATGAGCCTGCTTATATAGGCAAGGCTATATGGATATGTGAGCACACAAACATGACATGTGGCCCAATAAGAAACAAGGGTAGGTAGAAATTAGGTGTGGGTAGGTAGGATAAACAATATAATATTCCACATGAGGTGGATCACCCATTGAATGTGGAGTGTAACAACAAGATCACACCATAAAAGGTGGAAATTCTCCTACATACACTATCCCAATGTGGCACAAACACCCAAGTGTCTCATACCCAAACTACTATGAAATGAATTTCCTAAGTAAACTTAAGTAAAGTGTAACAAAATCCATGATGAATAATTATTTACATCAACACCCCCCTTAAGTGCAACTTAGGGGAATGCACTTAAGTCTACAATGCAACTAAGCAATGCAAGATGGGTCCCAACTACAAGGCCATGTTAGGTACCCATGTACAAATGCAAATGCAATCTCCCATAAATGGAGAAAGAGAGAAAAACCCAATGGGAAAAAACCCTCCCCCAAAAGAGAGATGACGAAAGCACACAACGCTCTCAATGATGAATGAGAAGAACAAAAAAAATGTCCCCCCCATAAGAGAGAAGAAGAGACCATGAAGCCACCCCTCAATGTCGAATCTCTTGCAAGGATGGTCCAATGAAGATGACCAAAATACCTCCCCATGAGGAAGAAAGAGAGCCAATGTTGCACCAATAATGTCAAAGTGTGAGAAAACCACGTACCAAGTCGATGACGATGAATCACTCGCTGCAACAAAATGAAGATCAGGCATGGAGACAACCTACTGTGAGCATCATCTGGATACTAAGAAATAGTAGAAATACCGGTACAATCAAAGTCTCATGGGAGCCATGCACAAATGTGTACAATCTAAGTCTCAACTGGAGCCATGCACCAAGTCTCACAAGATATTCCTAATCTACGTGTATAAGAGGATTACATCAAATAGTCAACAATGACAAGATACAAAGAGGTGTGACACTTTATGATAGTGTGAGTACAACATTGCATGCAACATGATAGTACAAATCTGGAAACATGAAAATGATGTCACCAAGAAGCCCTGTAGAATACTATAAAAAAACACGCCTCCAATTGGGATGTGGCCAAGAGATATAAAGGAACAAATCAACCCCCCCCCGCTTGACTGCCAATTGGAAGCACTGCAAGATAGGTATGAAGTGGCAAGAAAAAAAGTGTTCCCAATTTGACTTATTAAATGATGTTTGTGTTTTTAAAAGATTTGAAAAATCTAGAAAAAACAATTTATCATGCCCCCAAAAAAAACTTTATTAAAAAATAAAGAAAAAAAAATAAAAAAAGGCGATAGTCATTTTTTTTTGAAAAAAAAATGAAATGAAAAAAACTTTATTTTTTTTTGTTAAAAAACTTATTTTAAAAAAAATAAGAAAAATCAATTTTTTTAAATTTATTAAAAAGATTTAAAAAAAATTAAAAAGCAAAATTACAAATACCCCCCCCACACAGGGAGGGGCCTGCACGTACACTGCGGGGTCGCAGTGCTTGCAGTGACTTGCAGGTACCCTGCGGTTACCCACAGACACTGCGGGGCCGCAGGTGGCCTGCGGGCCAAAAAGGACCCCCTCCCCCAAAAATTAAAAAAAGTTAAAAGATTTTTTTTTATGTAAAAAATAAAACAAATCACACCCCCCCCCCCCCCCTCAATAAAGTTAAATTTTTTAATTTTTTAATTTTTTGATTTTCTGAAAATAATTAAAAACAAAAAAAATAAAAAAATATTTTCAGACCTGTACTTGCAAGTTCGTACGGTGGGTCAGGAGGGGAGATTTTTCCAACTCGGGGTAATAGAGGTTGATTTTGACGAATTGACAATCAATCTTGGGGTTTTTGGGCCTTCTGAGCGCAATGGCGATGACATATTTGGCCAAAAATGCTCCAAAATTGCAGATCGGTGCCGGGACAAGTCACCACCCTTCACCTTCAAATGACTCTAGATTTGGCCTCGGATGTCGGATTTGGACAAAATAAAAGGCGATTCTTAATTGCTTGAACCTCCTCAATCCAATGGTGACCTCAAATCTGACCCAACAAGCTCCAATAATAACCTGCAATAGAAAGCTCCAAAATGGAAACCCCAAATTTCTCTCAATTGGCAAACCAATGACACTCTAATGGCTCTAATACCATGTGAGATTTTGCCAAGATCTAGAGGCAATGGAAAGCACAAATAAGAGAGACAAAATAGATGATAGGAATAAACTATATTCTATCAAGAGAAAATACTGATCAACTGGATCATCAATTGTTACATACAATGAAAATGAGCCTGCTTATATAGGCAAGGCTATATGGATATGTGAGCACACAAACATGACATGTCGCTCAATAAGAAACAAGGGAAGGTAGAAAATAGGTGTGGGTAGGTAGGATAAACAATATAATATTCCACATGAGGTGGATCACCCACTGAATGTGGAGTGTAACAACAAGATCACACCATCAAAGGTGGAAATTATCCTACACACACTATCCCAATGTGGCACAAACACCCAAGTGTCTCATACCCAAACTACTATGAAATGCATTTCCTAAGTAAACTTAAGTAAAGTGTAATAATATCCATGATGAATAATTATTTACACCAACACATCTAGATGCAAAATGACCAATCTTATTACATGCAAAACATTTAAAAGGTGCTTTTCCTTCATACTTACTTCCAGTTGGACCTTTAAGTACTCTTCTAGAAAATAAGGATTCAAGTTTCTCAAGCTCTTCATCTTCTTTCCTCATGTCTTCCAGTTTTTTTTCATATAGGGCTCTCTAGTCACTTTTGTCAGTAGATGTTGATGATGATGCATGAAAAGAAGGTTCAAACTTTACAACTCTAGAAGATCCAAAATCTTCAAGCTCTAAAGTAGATAATTTCCCAATCAGAATATCTCTGTTGACTGAAGTGTTTGCCATTGTTCTTAGCTCATTAATTGAAGTTGCCTTCATCTTGTAAGCCGGTGGAAGGTCTCTCAAGACTTTGGAAACTATTTCATCTTCACTTAGAAATCCTCCATAACATTGAATTCCCATAACAATCTCATTTACTCTTTCCATAAACACAACAATTCTTTCATTTTCTTCCATTTTCAAGTTTTCATACCTTACCCGGTAACCATCAAGTTTAGCAATTTTGACAGTAGGGTCACCTTCATTAAGAGTTTGCAATTTGTCCCATATAACCTTGGCCGATGATTTTTCAGTCAATCCTTTAATCTTCTAATCAGTAAGTGCACACAAGAGGGCTTCTCTAGCTCTGCAATCATTTTCAATATTCTTATCCAAGTCTGTAGGAACAGGATTGCCTGATGCTGGATCATAAGGTGTGTATCCTTTCTCAATGATCTCCCAAATATCCTTGCCAAGACATCTAAGATGAGTCTCCATTCAAATTTTCTATATCCCATAATTTGTTACATCAAGCTTAGGGATTTCTCTTCTGAAAATAGCTGCTAGTGGATTAGAAGTGTCAGCTACCATAGGATCTACCTCAAGCGGTTAAGCTTCTGCAAAAGAGGACCAAAGCTCTGATACCAAATTTTAGGATAACTAGTGAACAATGGAGAGGGGGGGGGGGTGAATTAGTTGTTAACAGATTATAAATTTTAATCCATAATATAACCTTAAACAGATCAAGTACCAGTAAAGCACAAACAAATGCCGGTAGAAACAAATATTGGTAAACAATATAACTTAGCAATTAACCAGACAATCAATGCAAAGCAACCATACCACATAACACCATGATTTGTACGTGGAAAACCCGGAAAGGGAAAAACCACTGTGGGAAGCCTACCCATAGTTAGATGATACTTTTGTAGAAAGTATGTGTTACAATGAGGGGCCTGCACTTACAGGAAGGCACATTGCCTAGAGCGTACCTCTCATTACAAAAGAATCTCATTGACTACAAAGAGACTACAACCTTCTCAAGATAAATGGATAAAAATCTAATAGAGTGAACTATTGGAAATAGCATCTACTATGCCTGATTACAGTCCCGATTAAGCTCAATGCGAGAAGACTAAATCCTCTTCTGAATCCAATTCAATCATTAGTGATCGATCAACTCCTTTGCTTGAATGATATTACAATATTCACACATTACATTCCTTAACCATGACCTTTCCAATAACCATGACACTTTTACAAATAGTTTCTACCTCTTATTTATACAAACCCTAAGACCTAAACCAATTAGGTCGGCCACCTAAAGATATTACATTAAGATCATTTCATAATTCCTTATTACAATGATATGCCATGTTGGCTTAAGACCAAAACAATAATAAGAAATCCCTAAAACATCGCGAATCATCCAGGTAACGTGTAGAGTACACGCTATCATGATACTGGTCCATACCTAGATAGGTACCGGACCTATTCTGGGTCCACCACGCCAAAGCAATGTCTTCAAGCAATTGAAGCACGATCAATGAACATCTTCAACATCCTAAAATCCTTGAAGAAGCTGTACCAACACCAATTGTGCATCATGTCATGATTCCTCAATGAAATCTCTGCCGGTAAAGCCTTAAACCAGTGCCGGTAAGGGTTTACCAGAGTGTATGATAACATCCAATTACCAAACCAATACCAAATGACCAAAACATTCTCATAGAGCATATAACTCATGAAATCCAATATACTTCACTGATCGAAACATGTCGGAAGTGTCCAACAAATAATCTCTTCTACCGGTAACACTAGATCTTATACGAGTAACCTGTCTGCCGGTAACCATCCATATCAACTATTGTAAATCTATCTCTCAGTAACAACTAGTGTTGACATTAATGACAAAACATCAGTGCCACACATAATCAATTCATCTGTAATGCCAACAAAACCTACCCATGATAATGGTACTTCATGGTCACGGGGAATCTATCCAATTCCTTGCCTTTCTTGCTGGAAGTTGGGTCCATCTGATTTTTCTGATTTGCAAGAAAGAGCCACAAATTAGCCTATCACATCATCAAATATATCAATTATATCACCCAAAAATTCTTTCTAAAACAACTGACCTCAGAACTGCGGGGTTCTGAGGTTCCAGGCTAGACTAAGACTAAAACAATAAACCCAAAACTTTGGGGTTCCGGGGTGGACTAAGTGTGCATCTCATTCGAAACTTCGGGGACTTGAAGTTATAGGGTAGTTCAAATAATGGCCTAAAAGATGCTCTGGAACTCTGGGGTTCCAAGTTAAAACAATGACCTAAGAGAAAAGAACTTCGAAACTTCAGGGTTCTGGGGTTCCAAGGTTAGGTGTAGTTCATCAATTGGTCAAAAGGGATGGTCTGGAACTTCGGGGATCCAAAGTTCTAGGGTGAAAGCACAATCCAGAAAATATCAACCTCGGGACTCTGGGGTTTCGAGGTGAAAACAACTACCGATCCCAGAACTCCAGAGTTGGAAAACCCTAAGGGACACAAGAAGAATATGAACACGCAAAACAAGAAAAAAAACAAAAAACAAAATCTAAGCTAAAAAACTAAAAGATCTAAACTAGAAAACACAAAGAGGGCAAATAAATCTACCAACTTGGTGAAAGAAATCCCTCAAAAACTCAACGATATGGAGGCGCGAAGTCGGGAGGCAGAGAAAGGAAATCGGAAAAATTGAATGCACAAATGAGCTTAAAAAGGTTCTTTTCCTTTATTTATACTCCCGATATCCGTCCGTATAGTCGCCTTAAACACGACCTCGAGAAACCGGGGTTTTGGATTTCCGAGTTGAAAACACAAAAAGCCAAAAACCATAAACAAACCTCGAAACTCCGGGGTTACCGGGTTAACAAATAAGAAAAACCAAACATACCTCAGAACTCTGGGGATCTGGGGTCAAAACAAGAAAAGCCAAATAGGGGCACCTTGGGAGTCCAGGGTTCCGAGGTGGACAAAGAGAAAAAAACAAAAAAAAACAAGAAAAGCAACTTCAGGACTCTGGGGTTGCAAAGATAACACAATTTCGGGACTCTGGGGTCCCCAAATGACTAGCAACAAAACATGAAGAACTGAGAATTACATGATTCTGGGATTCTGAGGCTTCAACGAAAAAAAGAGACAAGGCACGACTTCAAGACTTTGGGGTTTCAGGGTTCCGAGGTTGTGACAAAGACAAGAAACAAAAGCCCACCTTGGAACTTCGAGACTCCAGGGTTCCAAAGTAAGATCACAACCAAAAACAAGTGCCTACCTCAGGACTCCGGGGTTCCGAGGTAGGACTTCAAAAATAGGCAAAGGACACCTCGGGACTTCGGGGTTTCGAGGTTCCGAAGTGTCAAGGAAAAACTCAAAGACAAAGCTACAAAAAGCAAAAAGGAGGGGCCCATATTTTTGAGACAAGGAAACTAATGGGGTTAGGTATGTATGGCATAATAGTAAGCTTTAAAATGTTTTAAAGGTACTTATTTAAAGATTTGGTTATACAGTTACATGTGTAAGTTCTAAATATGTGACAAAAAGACTTTTCAATGGTTAATCATTATTGTTTAGAGACATGATTAAGAGATAAACACAATACAAGTTTTTCCCAATTTTGTTGAAAGTTTGTTAGTTTGTACACATAGATGTTGAATAGTTTAGATTTTATAATTTATTGCGGTCTGTGTGCATCAATTCGTTTTGATTATCATCCTTCTCTGTGTGGGGTATCCATTTCTAAACATTCAATTTCTTGTTAACATGGAATGCTTTGTTGATTCAAAATATCTTATTTCTCAATTGATATTTCAGTCTATGCTTTGGAATATTATTATAGGATTCATATTCATTAATATTAAATTTCTAAAAACATTTAATATGTCAAGTTCTATTGATTGAAAAGATTTTATTTCTCAATTGATATTTTAGTCTATGTTTTGGAATATTATTATAGGATTCATATTCATTAATAGTAAATTTCTAAATGCATTTATTTCGTTGTGAATAAGTGTTGAATGCCTTTCCCATAGACTTATAAAATAAAAAATATTCCATAAGGACAAATCTATTAATAGATTTTTGGCAACTTTGTTGGGGAATTAAATAGAGAACTACTAAATTAACAGTTGCCTTTTATAAAAAACCACTGTCTTGCCATACCATAATGATAATCCTGTGGTACATGTCAATCTTTAGTGGATTGACATTGTGCAAGAAGATATCATTTCACAATTGAATACTTTTCATTGGAGGTGCCTAAGGAGTGGTGTTAAATATCTTAAAGTAGGCAAAGTCTTAGATGAAGAAGAAGAGTTGGTTAAACTATATGTAAGATTCCTTCCAGGACAAAGGTTGGTTGTTATTGAAAGAGTTGAAAGATTCTTAGAGTTGTGCTAATAAGAAACCAAGGTCAACAACAAAACCAAGACCAATAATGTTGAGGCAATTAATCTTTGGAAGTTTTCATACTTTCTTAATTATCAAATCACACTAGAGTCCAAAAGGTATAGCAGAGGAGAACACAGTAAAGGTATAAATGAACCTATTTTAAAAACTTGCAAAGGGAAATCTTTTCTAGTTCTCCACCACCAAAAGAAAGTTCTAATCTAGAAGTAGTCTTCCTTCCCCACCTAAAGGTATCAATCACTCCCCAACTCGCCAAGCTTTGGTATTGCATAATATTGTCATTCCCCTAACTATCAATTTTAATTGTATAATGGCTAATCCACAACTAGTACCATGGGGTGACATAATAGAACTGTTGGCATTGTAGGATCAATTACATGTACCTAAGGGCTCTTGTAATAATCTTCCTAAGTTTAAAGGAAGTGACAAGACTTCCTAACATGGTCATATCAACACCTTCTTTGCTGCATGTGGAGAGTTGGGAGTACAACATGAAGATGTGGTATTGAGATTGTTTATTAAATATCTCATGGATGCAATAGCATAATGGTTTTATCACCTACCAAACAAAATTGTAGATTCATGGAATACTATGAGAAACAAGTTTGACTTGACATATTCAAAAGTGCAGAAGATGAACACTCACTATAGCATAGTTAACCCAATTGAAGAAAGTTCATGAGACCATGAGAGAGTTCATAGCCAAATTTACAAGTTGTTTAATAAAATTATTGGTAAAAGGCACACACTGGAGAATACAAAATGTTTCTTTATAAATGCTCAACCACTAGATATCAACTTTCACTTAGGAAGAACAAGGGCTGTTGACTTAGTTACAACATAATGCATGATTATTGAATTAGAGGATAACCTCATAATACCAGGAAAATGGAAAAGATAATTACAATCAAGTAAGTCTCAACCTTCTACATATTTAGATCCAATGATACAAATGGTAGAGAATGACATCATTGCCTCAAAAAGAAAAATGTGAAAGAATTAACAATTATTCCAATAGCCTTACCAAGATGTGGCTAGAAAAGGATATGCTTAGCTTTGCAGTAGCAATAGAACCATACCCTTACCCCCTCCACAACAAAGACTCACCATAGAAGAATCACTTGGTGGAGGTAGGGGTAATATGTGCAACTTTCATCTCACCACAGATCATGATGGGGCTACCTATCCAAAAATGAATAGATTTACATAGATGACAACTATGAGGGAAGTTATTGAGGAAATTTCTAATGAAGAAGATGTTCCTGATAACTATGACAACTTTACAATCATTTTCTTGGACTATGAGTCAAAATTTGAAAGAGGTTGAGATATGTACACCATGCTAGATGACTCTTCTTATGGTGTGCTTACTCAAGGTCAAAAAGACTTGAACAAAAAAGGTACAAATAAAATTTCAAAGTTCAATTATTGATCTAAGAACAATTATTCACCCCATAGATTTCAAAAGTTTTCAAATTCCATTCCTAAATTTTTTGATTCTTTATCTTCTATAAAGTTTGCAAATCCTTTTGACATTATTGGTTTTTGTAAAATTTCTAAAATCTAAATCTCACTTGTTGAGTCTTTGTAGCTTAATCTTAGCAACTTACATCATTTGGTAATATATGTTACATTTGAAAACACCGGGTTTAATCTAACAACTTATACTGAAATGGTCAATGCCGAAGCTTCTTCTTTTGGTTTTTCCTCATGAACCAATTTTTTCCCTCCTTCTAGTCCTAAAGAGAAACCAAAACCTTTCTATGTATCCATCTACATTAATGCATATATGCTAAGAAATTGCATCATAGATTCAAGAGATTCAAACAATGCAATGCTTGTTGAAGTTGCCCAATCTTTAAGATTGTCCTTAACATTTTTTTTTTTGGAAAATTGCATTCAATGGAGTATAAGAAAGTTCCTTTAGTAGGAAAAATCAAATATTCCCAAGTCCCTCCCATAGAGAACCTAAATAAGGGATTCATGCTAACCATTCTTGTAATATACATTCCTATCAGCTATGTCATATTGTTAACTAGGAGATTTTGTAATGATTTGGGTGGAGAGATACAAATGGATTGGTCTCATGATTTGATTCCCCTTGGCAATAAAAACGTGTGTTAATATCCAAAACCTAAAACTAAATCTATTTTATTGAATTTATATTTTTAGAACATAATGTTATTAGGGGTCATACCCTTGTAACATTTATATAATGTTCTAATATAAAATTATAAAACCTTATATATTAAATGCTTTATAAGTATATCCTGTTGGTATTTTTCAAATGAGTTTCCTAGAATAGTCTAAAGACTTGCCTCTTCTTGTGATCAAGGACTTATAGTCAAGTGGCTAACAAACATGGAAAAACCCTACTTAAACCCTTAGTTTTAAACCTTCTGCACTTTTGGCTCTGCTAACCAAGGAGGGTGATCCTATTGCAATTTCTATAGCTTTATACTTTCTAACACTGATATTTCTTTCTAAAAAAATATGCTCTCAAGCTTAAATCCAAAGCTTATATGTACTTCAAGGATGAATTGTATTGTATATGATTGACTTCAAGAAACAAGAGCATCAAATCCTACTTTCTACAAAATGGAAAGAAAATAATTGAAAGGAAAAAGATTGTTTTTTGAATTTTTAGAAATAACTTACCTTAAAAGTTTAATTCTGTGACATATTAGATTAGTGCCTTATAGGGTCATAGAGTTAAGACAAAACACAACCACTTGCCACCTTAATAGAATAATCTTTCAATCCTTTGGGCTAATTGATTTGATGCATTATAAAAAACCACCCATTCACCATTTGGAACAATTCTACTTGAATATCCCAACACAATGCTTAATCTCTTTGTGTTTTAACTCAGTATTTTAACTATTTCCTTGAAATAGGACCGAAATCAAAACACTTACATAAATGAAAAATTCAAGCCTTACTCAAAGATTTCAAAAGAGACCAAACATAATAATAGGAGTTGCACCAAACAACCTTCAAATCCATTCTCATTATTAGTTATGAAAATGTGCTTTGTAATGACAAAATGGTATATCTGTATCTTCTATAAGCAACTAGTACAATACTACTCCAAATCTTCTAGAGACTGAAATTTCAAGATAATGCCGAAGAAGTACACAATTTCTTTGATGTACCTTTTATAAGAACATGGGAGAAAAATAAGCTTCAAGCCCATTGTATGTGCTTGAATACTACATTGAATATCAATTAATACCCATCATCCTAAGAAATAGGATTATTGTTAGAAGCAGAATATCAAAATAGGAAAGGAAGTCAAAGAGTGGGAATCTTCAAACTTCAGCTACAAAATTACATTAAATTCTTGTTAATGGGAGAGAATGTTGAATGCTATTCAAAACATGTTGTTGACCTTGAATTCAAGACTACTCTAATCCATCATCCCACTTGGCAAAAGTTTCATCATCTGACCATGTGTGTTCCAACATCAACTTTAACTTTTACAAGTAAGTGTGATATCTTGAATCAAGTACTTCCTTTGAATCCTTCTGATAATCTTCACATACAATCTTGAAAATGGAGTCATCAAGCAATTGATTCAAATTGATAATACTGAGCTTGTCATTTGTATGGACCATGCATACCGCTTTAGCCAACAATGAACTTAATTTTGACTTCCATTGGTCCAATGACTTTTGTTGGTTGAAAATTTTGTAAACTGAGGAAGTTCACAAAATTGTGGTTTCAAACATAGTATGTGAGATTGAATCTCTCGTAATTGTAAGGGAAGGCTCCCACTTTGCTCACTACTCTCTCTACTTGAACCACAATTTTAACTAGGAATCCTATTCTAAACTTGGGCGGTACATCATCCTATTCTCCCTTTAGAATAGATGTTATTCTCTCTTCATTTTTTTAGGAAAAAAATTACAATACAAAGTAGTAATTATTAATAAAAAATCAAAGTTACAAAGGAATAACTTAAAGTATGTGAATGAAAATACAAATACAGAAGCAAAGTTTCTGTGAAGGCTCAAAGTCCTTCGTTGCTTCTCCGGGATGAGAAAACAATGTTCAATATGAAAGTCTTGTAATTACTATAATCTTATCAACCTTCTTCAAATAAATTCTATAACCCATGATGTGTACTAAGATAACAAAGAAAATGACACTTAAGGTGTCAAAGTCTTATTACAAAAATACATCTATAGCTCTAGAAAATATGAAATATACTAAGTGTCACCAGACACTCCATTATGATCTTGCTTCATGAATTCTTTGAAATTTTGCAAAACTGCCTTTATTTGTTCTTCATTAGGTCCCTTGGTGTGGCTTGTGATAACCTTGACCTGAGTGATGGAATCTCTGAGGCTCATGTAGCATTTCTTGTGCTTCTTTAGAAGAGAAGCCAAATAATGCAAATTGATAATTTGAATTTCTATCAACTTATCAATTGAAGATAATGAGAAAAATTCTCTATCCACCTATTTCCCAATAAGTAAATTGAACTCTTTGACAATAAAATCTTCATGAAGAGGGTTTTAATTTTTGTCAAGGAAAGTACAAGGAAGTGCTGATCTCTTTTCAATGATGTCTTTTCCTTTGCATTATATTCCCTTTAAGTTTTTCTGATATCTTTGACAAGCATTTCTAGGGTATTCATTTTATGTTCCAATACCTTCCTTTTTTCAATATACATATTCCTTGAAGGGAGTACTCCATTATAAAATAAAACATCCAATTGAAAATATTATAACTTCAACCATTAGTTGAAGTTCTTCTCATATGTCTCTAATTCATTTAAGAACATATCCAAACTTTTAGCTATCTCATAATTTACATCTTCTAGATTATTTATTAGAGTAACCACAAAATATAAGAGATTTGTACCTTGGCTCAATATTCTGTCCATCCATTCACCAACCGACCTTCCCCGCGAATTGACTTGTTCAACTTGCTTGATGATATGTTCATCAATCGATGCAGTGACTGGTTCAATTACCTCTGATGATTTTGTTATCTTGATCAAGATATCAATAGGTTGCTCCACCCATTTCTTCAATTTGTCCTTCTTGATCTTATCCTCATTATAACTTGTCACAAGATTGTTAAAAGATGCTTGAGCATCTTCCACTATTCCTTGACGTTTCTGCTTACCTAGATCAATCCCATTGATAACATTATCTGTAGGCTGAACTTTATCCAAATCTATATCCGAAGGAGGAATTGCCATTTCTACATATTTATTCTTTGACTTATCCACCTTTACCCTAGATAAGGTCTTGGCCTTCTTAGTCCCCCTGGGTTTTATAGTAATCAATTGACTGTAGTCAATGTCATTTGGGGAGATGGCTTTCTTTTTCCTTTTAGTAGATTTTGAAACTAACCAAGGTGGTAAAGGTGTATCATCTTCTACTTGAGTGGCCAATACTTGAGATGCAAGTTCTTGATTTTGTATGGTTGTAGTCATAATAGGAGTGGAAGTCACAATGGTAGGTAGATTTTCAACAGTTGAAACCTTAGGAGGAAGTTCAATTTCTAACGTAAACATCAAAATATTCTAACAAAGAAGAAGTTACTTCAGACAAGTTAGGAAGAAACACATTTTCAATGTTGTCATGCTGGGTGTCAAGAGCTGACTTTCTAGTTGTTGTTGATGGGATAATGTGAATTATAGGAGCCTGGGATGAATATGAGATAGTAAAACCAAAAGGAACAGTGTTAGAAACTAAAACTAAAGTAGTACCCTTGACATCATATGACGTAGGAGGAATACCCTCTTGTATCTCTTGAGACTGGGAAGTACTAGGAATTTTTGGTAATCCTTCCTTGTCAAATTATTCTTGTTCCTTTTCCAGTTCTTCCTCTTCTGTGTCATCTTTGGACCCAATTTGGAAAGATTTCAACTGAATACCTTTTTGAGTCAACTAGACATTAGTATTGGCAATAATGTTTTGAAATATGGTCCTTATTGAAGTGTTTTCCTTTTGGGACCATTGAATAAGAGGCATGGGTGAATCTGCAACCTTATTCTTCTCATATGTAGGATCTAAAATGTTCCCATCATCTTCAAGATCCTCAGGGATATCTGTTGGCAATTGTTGTCATTGATGTCAACTAGGGCAGAAGAGATCATAAGCATAAATGATGAATTACAGAAAAGCAAATGTGTTGAGTTCAAGTGTTGCAGTTGCAAGTTGCAGATGGGACACAAATAATATTGATATGTAGAAAAAATGGATTGATGATGTGAAAAAGTGTTGTATTCATGTATCTTAGTCCTAAAGTTAATGTTCTAAATCTGCCTCTCAATGTGCTGGATCCATCACTTTTGCTTTATGCAAGTTACATATTGAAAAATGTCAAAAATCTACGTGGTTATTGTTTTTTAGAGATAACATTTTTTGTCTCATCGACATGTTCCTATGTAGATGAGACATGCATTATCGGCAAGACCTCTTTCTTGTCTCATTGGCCTTTTTTGACTTACACCGATAAAAATTCTTTTCAGTGTAACATGGTTCAAGTCTGGGTGACTTCCTTCATTTCAGTGTGATAGGTATTCTGTCTCAATGACATAGGTCTCATTTCATTGTAACAAGGCCTATCGACATGACAAAATTATTCTCTTATCGACCCTTCTATGATACACCAACAAGCTTTTCGATGTGACATGCTTCTTGTCTTGGCGACATGAGTTGGATTTTATTATGACTTCCTCTATCAATGTGACTCATTTTTTCTTCTTGGTGGCTTGTGGATTGTATACCTATATGTGGTGGCCACTTCACCCATGTGTTAAAAGTTATCCTATTGGTGACAGTTTATTGGTCCACCCTGGTAGTGAGATGTTCATGTGGGGCCTAGCCAAGTCTCTTATCGGCCTACCGCGTCCGACTGAAAAAGTAGAAATGGGTTTCTTTCGTTCCTAAGTTCGTGTCTCTCCCAATCCTTCAATCTCTGATGTGAACCCTACCAAGAATCTCATGTCTTATGTTGTGTGATCACAGATGACTGAAAAAATTTAAGTCATTTTGTTCTCAGTTCTGACTTCTGGACGTTCTCTGATCTCTAATAGTCAGGCCCACTTTGTCCATATGTCAACATAAATGAGGCAACTTTCAATCCAATCAAAGTAGGTCAAGGAAGAATGTAGCGACATTTAATGGAATACATGTTACAGTCTATTGTGTGGCTCAAGATGTATAGAAGATCTTCAGTGAATCAAATCTCAACACCATGAGAATATAAAAAATTCCCTAACTGACATGACATAAAAACATAGAGTACAATTTTGTTTGATGGGTACCTAGGAAGCATGAAAGGCTCTCTATCAAAACATCCAATTCTAAGATATGTAAAAGTGGGGAATTAAAGGAATATGCATCCATACTGATTCACCACATTCCAAGCTTCATTTGATACTCTCCTCTTTTGTAGATCTTTATAAAAAATACACATATATTGAGCGAAGAAAGCATCGTTAACCCTCTTGAAATGTTGCAAACTGTTCTTAAGAGTCAACCTTGTGAAATATTGATAAACACGAACTTGACTCATGTCGCTTGTGGTAGAAAAACCTATAAAATTCCTCATTGAGGCAATTGCATACACTAGATATGAAGTCATGTATAACTTCAAGGTTGTAGGAACTTTGGTCAAATGTTCACACAATGCATTAGATATATGTTTACCCCAATAGATCTTCTTCTTATTTTGTCAAATAATATGAATGTATTAATGCATCCACTTATGGTAGGTATGTGAAACAAGAAGACCTTTTACTCTACTAAGAAGATTAATCAAACCATTCACCTCATCAATGAAATCACTACGATGAATAGTCTTAGGCCATCTTGCAATAGTGGGCCTTGAGGTCTTCAACTAGTTTTCATTGATGTTCCTTCTACACTTGTTTGAATCGTTCTCATAATATGTTAATGCTGATTTCATGTCAATATTAGCATATTGATCTATATGCGGACACTTGAAAATAGTGTCAAAGAAATCCTCAGCCAGTTTGATGAGAGTCTTCTTTCCCTTTACATACTTAACTGACCTGCTCACTGGATCATATCTACTAGCTAAAGCTAACACAAACTTAGTATTATGTCCTGACATGAGGAAAGCCACAACAAAATGAATGTCACTGTTGATGGTTGCCTCCGTTTTGTAGTATTGTGGCGTCTCTTTGAATATTTTCAAGAAATCTTCAAGATCTACATGCCCTATCTTTGTGTCTCTAATGTTGTCAATGTTAGAGGACACACATGGAGGCGAGAAGACCGAATGAGGGTTTTGTTTCTTGAAATTCATTCCTTTCTTGCTCGGTGATGGTTATGTCATTTGAGTGTGATTGCACTGTAACATTTGAAAAAGATCATCACCAAGTTTAAGCACATTAGAACCTTCACATTAGGTCCTTAAAATTCTAATTGAAAGAGTAAAATGCCTCATTGAGTGCAAATTGGATTTATATTTTCAATTTGCAAGTGTGTGCATTCAATGTAAATCGGACTTATAAGTCTGACTTGCACTAAAAACTAGTGAAAAACACAAACAAAGTGCATATCAGACTTATAAGTTTGATTTATAGTTAGGAAGGGTCAAAAATCATAAAGGTGCATATTGGGATTATAAGTTTGATATGCACATATGAAAAGAACAAAGGCAAGTACAATGTCTTAGGTTCTAATCGAGGTTATAACCCCATATTACACCTAAGAAAGCACCATGATGCAAGTCGGGGTTATAACCCCGATTCGGACCCACATTAAGCACTTAGAAATAATGTAGTGAAAGGAATGGTGCATAGAATGATGTATGGTGGAGCTAGGGCCTCGACATGCACCATTGGGTAAGTCTCTGGTGCATGACAAGGCCATGACTCCACCATCCACCACTCAGGTAATATGTTCAAAACATAGTGATGCGAGTTAGGGTTAGGGAACCCCGACACACATCAAAAGCTAGGGCTTCAGTGCATGTCAATATTGTAACCTCGACTCACATCAAAACCAGGGCATCGATAACATGAAATACATTATGTATGTCGGGTTTAAAAACCTAACACATCCTCATTCATCCAAAAAACATCAAAAGGAGATTTAAACAACAGTGTAGGGCGATGCAAAAATAACTGCATACATCCAAAACTAGCTTGAGTGTATGTTGGGATTATTATCCCAACCTGCACTAAAAGGCCATTAAATCCAAGGCCGAACAAGCAAAGAATACTGTGAAAGCATGAATGAAGATGGAGAAAAATACATACGGGATAAAGGATAGGCTCAACCTTCAACAAAAAATCTTCGAGTCTAATGAACAACTCCAAGCAATATGATAAGAAGCAATAATAAAAAATAAAAAATAAAGGGAAAAGAAAAAAAAGTGAAATCAAACACTTGCAAGATATTAAATGCAAATACGTGCATAATAATGGCGTATTTAAGACTTACAAGTCCGATTTGCACCATAAGACCCAAAAGAGGTATATGTTGAACTTGCAAGCCCGAAATACACCAAAATGAGACCACTAAGTGCAATGTTTGGATCTAAGTCCGACTTTGCACCTAAGAACCAAAGATGGTGTAAAATCGGGTTTAGAATCTAATTTTGCACCAAAATATAAAAACTCATTTTAAGTTAAATTTTTGAATTTTAACAAAATAAGATTTCGAAAATGAATACAAAGTATTCAAAGACTGTAATCCCCCGCTAGGAACCCTAAAGGAAAACAACACAACTAGGCAACTAAAGGGTGAAATAATTTTTTTTAAAGATTAAGTGCACTAACTATAACCATTGCACATTTAATAACACATCGGAAGTCTAACATATGATTTCCTAAGGGTTACCAATAGAGATTAATTTGTAGATTATATTAACACCACAGTTAATCCAATTGTCCATTTAATTAGATAAATTAAATGCTTAAGTTTAAAACTACACATACATCCAAATTCCATAATGAAGAAATAAAAGTATTCCAATATATCCAATTTCCATAAAACATTTAAACATAAGATCAAACCAATAACATACATTCCAATGACATACTATTTACAATATCCCCAAATACATGGCTTCCAATAATGCCACAGATTTACAAAGTTACAATATCAAGGTTACATAAAAGTTTGACACAATGATCACAAGGTCTCAACTGAACAATGATCTCGAACAAGAGCTGGTACATAAACCACGAACCAAGAAACACCAGCGAAGCCTTTCCTCGCCTGAAGATACAATCCAGAACATCCGATGGGAAGTGGCACTACCACCCGACCATGTGATCCCGAAATGGAACCACGCCACCGTGCTAGGAGATAGTAGAAAATCCTTAAGAAAGCAAAGTAATACAAGTACAAAAGGACTACAAGACTTCACAAACATCCATGTGAATCAACTCACAAAACACTAGTGACTCTAAGGAGAGAGTGTCATCGCATGTCTTATGGTGGATACCATGGTACAACCTTTATAGGTCCCGACCCCCATCCTAGGTTTCTCCTGGTAACCTCTTCCGAGCCTCCGGTTCCAACTAAGTCTCATGTGGACCCTACCAATCCTTTTGTGAAGACAAGGTGGTAAGTTTGCCATTCCAGGCCTTCTCATAACATTATGAGCCCTGCACAAGCACTCACCTATGCATGAGGTACATTATCTTAATTAATATTTATCTCACTCCCCCCCATATATTATTAGGTTATCACTTTTTAACTGACTTTTGACGGGTTATCTTGTCAACCACTTCGGGCACGGCCCCCGCTCGAAAGCCACTCTCTCTCATAGGACACTAACAGGAAATGTCTCTCTACAAGAACTCTATGGCAAAACAAACAGCCATAACTAATTTTGACAAAGCACAGGTGAAGGATACACAATCACTAACCCAAGATTGACCATTTGGACAAAAACACACAATGGCTCATATCAAAAAGGTTATACAACAACACCTGGTCAAGGAGATATAGCAACATAAGACACAATGACAACAACACAACCAATTTTTCAATGAAATTAAGCTTGACCGAGAATACCATTTACACAAGATCCTATTACAAGCAATCTTTTCTCAACACAACCAAAGCATGAATTACTTGCAAATAAAGATTTCCAAGAAAATAAGAAATACAACTATATTTAAATAAATCAATTTTATCATTTGTTCAATAAAGTTAAATAAATTCACATATGAATTGATCTCCTAATGTGTTTACGAACATAAATATGGAATCTTAAATTATAAGCTTTCCTGAAATAGCTAAATTTGAATTATTTACTTATATAAAGTAAAATCTTCAAATATCAATTTCCACATTTATATTTTACCAAAACATAAAGAAATTACTTTAATTAAAAATAAGTTAAAGTAAAAAAAACTATATATATATATATATATATATATATATATATATATATATATATATATTTAAATATATATATATATTTAAATATATATACATATATAATAAAACAAATATATATAATTTTATTTTATTTTATTTCTTTAAAACAAAATTTTAAAAAAATATTAAAATAAAATAAAATTAAAATTTTAATTAACTAACAAACCTAACGCTACCCTAAGGTAGCGTTGCTACCATATGGCAGTCAACGCTACCCTTGGGGAGCGTTGCTACCCTATGGCAGCAGCCACTACCATAGGTAGTGCCGCGTGGGTAGAGGCAATGCCTCCCCACAAAATTTAATAAATTGAATCTTATTTATTTATTTATTTTTTAATATTTATTTTTTTAATATATATTTTTTAATTTAATTTTTTATATATATATATATTTTTTAATAAAATTTTAACATTAATTTCAATAAAAACAATATTTTTCCAATAATTCCATTTTCACAGAATTTAATCCTTCATCATATATATAATTAACCCAAATAAATTTAATGTATAATTAAATTTATTTTCTTAAGGTAATAAAACCATTTCACAGAGATTCCATTAATAAACAAAACTGCCATAGCCAAAACAAAATCAAACGAGAGAAGATAATTTTTCAGGTAAATACCCTTTCTCAAAAATCATGCAATTCTCCATGCATCATAAAATCTTGATGAATTTTCTATAATATTTTTCCTAATTTTTTTCAAAATTACATTCTTCCCATAAACTAGAAATACACGTCAGGCATGGATTTTAAAACAAAACTTGAATTCACCAGAAGAGGGTTTGTATTTGACAATAACTTTACACACTCACATCAATCAGAGAAAAATAGAAATATTTACTAAAAACCCACAACTAAGAATTCATCCAACCCGGTATAGCTTTCCTAGAAGAAATCTGTAGAAGAGCCCTAATCCTTTCAATAAACTTCCAATAATTTTCTTCACCTAAAATTCTTGACCTGTTTCCTATGTAACTAAAATAAAGACCTATTCCCCTATTTAAACTAAAATTCTAGGTTCAATAGCTTTTTCTCAAAAAAACTAAATTTAGAATAATAGGAATTTTATTTTCTTTTCTAAATTTATCACAAAAGATAAGCTAACATGCAATACTTAAAAATCATTGTTCTTTCTTTTCTTTTCTCATGCAAATTAATTAATTTTCTAACTAAAGAATTAAAACAATATTTTAATTCTAATTAATCCTGTTATTCATTTATTTAATTAAAATTTTAGGAAATAATAAAAGCAATTAATCTAATTTATTTTTCCATTAAAATAAAAAATATATTTCTAATATCATGCAACTTGCAACTTAATTTAATAATTTCTTTTAATTAACTAAATTTATAATCTCAATGCATAAACAATACAACTATGAGATAATTCCATAAACTTAATTAATTAATTAATTAATTCCATTAAAACACTCAAATTAAACAAAACTCAAGCAATTACCCATAAAAAGATCAAACAAAAAAATACGAAGGCTGAACAAACTAACAAGACGACCAATTGACGACACTCACACGAGTGTAACTGAGTAAAATAGGGTCAACTACTATCTCCTCCACTTCCATCGAAAAATATAAGGCACGCTCAGACCTGTGAAGCCAGGTGGAGACGATACCCTGTACCTACTTGGTACTTGTACCTGCAATAATCTGCATCATCGAACGACACATGCATATATATACAATATAGAAAACATGGCATAGACACCGATGAAGGAGAATCATGATGTTCCCTGTCTCACCGAAATGAGTGAAGGAAAATCATCACCTTGCATCCAATACACTCGCAAACACACAACATAAATTACACATTGCATAGATAAAGTAAAATGTCAGTACATAGCAATAATCCATCAAATGCCATAAATCACAAGTACTGAAATACTGCAAATAAATTATACATCTTATCTCCAAATAAAGCATAATGTCATAAAAATCTGAATAACATATCATGGTAATGTATCCACTGAAAACAAACAATAATAAAATATGAGTCTAATGAGTTCAAACAAGTAGGGGTACTACATTCTCCCCCCCAAAACTAGGCTTACTTCTGGAGGCCTAAAATAAATAAGAATACAACTCTCTCATCTTCGCTGCATCCTCCCAAGTCACCGAGGTCTCATCATTTGGGTCCCATAGGACCCTTACCTGGTCGATGGTATGACCCCTGAGGATCAAATCTTGACGCTGAAGAATGCACACGGGCTCCATGGAAAGCTGCCCGTCCTCGACCTGCAAAGAGTTCCAATCAAGAACATGTGTCACATCCAGATGATAAGGTCGAAGAACTGAAACATGAAAGACATCGTGGATGCAAGATAGACTCGGTGGCAAGGCTAGATGGTAAGCAACGGGTCCTATCCTCTCAAGGATCTCAAAAGGTCCAACAAATCGAGGCGCCAACTTAGAACCCTTCCCATAATGGATCGGACTCTTCCATGGATGCACTCTCAAAAACACACGATCACCAACAGAAAACTGACGATCTATCCTATGAGCATCTGCATACTTTTTCTATCTATCCTGAGCCGCTACTAAATGCTCACGAATCCTATCTACCTGCTGCTCCATCTCTCAAAGAATATCCGATCCTATAAGCACCCTGTCCTCTAACCGATCCCAACTCAAAGGATTGTGGCAAGGATGACCATATAATACCTAAAAGGGGGACATACCTATGGAGCTATGATATCCATTGTTATAAGCAAACTCCACTAGATAGATATAGTCCTCCCAGCGTGATTGTTGGTCCATTACATACATGTGAAGCATGTCCTCTAATACTTGATTCACTCTCTTTGTCTGACCATATGTCTCTGGATGATAAGTTGAACTAAAATTCAACTGAGTCCCCAAAGCACGCTAAAGTGAGGTCCACGATGTTGAGGTAAAGACAGGATCTCTATCAGATATGATCCGCCTTGGAATCCCATGTAATCGCACTACATCTTCGAAGAAGACTCGTGCCACCACTGCTGCTGTGTAGGAAGCTTGAATAGGAATAAAATGAGCAACCTTAGTCAATCTGTCAACTATGACCATGATGGCATCATGACGACGTGAAGAGACAGGCAAACCAACAATGAAATTCATGGAAATGATATCCCATTTCCAATCCGGTACTAGATTAGGCTGTAAAAGCCCTGCTGGGTGCTGATGCTCTGCCTTCACTCGCTGACATTCTAAACACTTTGACACAAAATCAGCAATGTCACGTTTCATACCCGCCCAATGATAAATCTATCTAAGATCTGTGTGCATCTTCTTGACACTTGGATGTGCTGAATAAGGTGCACGATGGGCCTCGGTCATGATAAAAACATGAAGACCTTCCAAAAGAGGTACATAGATCTGTCCATGGTGACGAAGAAGTCCATCTACCTCAAGGTTATATCCAGAGAATCTACCCTCTAAAGGCCTTCTGGAATCTATCACTGCTCTAACATCCTGATACCAAGTATCATGAGGAAGAACTTCAAGAATCCTCTCTCTCAAGTCTATTCCAAGGGACATTGTTGAAACTTCATGCCGCCTACGACTCAAAGCATCCACCACTACGTTCTCTTTCCCCTGAATATAACGAACCTCAAAATCATATTCGCAAAAGAATTCCATCCATCTCCACTATCGAGCATTCAAATTTGGCTGTGTGAATATATATTGCAAACTGAGGTGATCACTATGCAGCTCAAACTGACGTCCTAACATGAAATGCCACCATCTAACCAAAGCATGAACTACAGCTGCCAACTCTAAATTGTGAACTGGATAATTCAACTCGTGGTTCTTGAGTTTACGAGACTCATAAGCAACCACATTTCCATCTTGCATAAGTACTACACCTATACCTTCCAAAGAGGCATATGTGCATACCATAAAATCTCTAGATGGATCAAGAATTGCCAAAATCGGAGCACTGACAAGGAGTTCCTTCAAGGTTCTAAAAGCTGCTTCACACTGTTCTGACCAAACAAACTTCTTCCCTTTTCTCTAAAGAGAAGTAATCGGGTGTCCTATCCAGGAAAAGCTTTCAACAAAGCGACGGTAATATCCGGCCAAACCCATAAAACTCCTAACTTCTGAAACGTTGGTCGGCGCTAGCCAATCAACAATGGCTTGGATCTTTGTAGGATCCATGAATATACCTTCTCCCGAAACCACATGACCAAGATAGTTCACCTCAGTCTGGAAGAAGTCACACTTTGCCAAATTTACATAAAGTTGATTCTTCTTCAAGCACTGCAAAACCTGACACAAGTGACCCTCATGCTCCTCCATAGATCTAGAATAAATTAGAATGTCATCCAAGAATACAATGATGAAACGATCAAGGTAGGTGAGAAAAACCCCATTCATTAAGCTCATGAAAACTGAAGGTGCGTTTGACAACCCGAATGGCACCACTGTGAACTCATAGTGACCATAATGAGTATGAAATGCTGTCTTATGAATGTCTGCATCCTGAATGCGCAACTGATGGTATCTAGACTTCAAGTCAATCTTAGAGAACACCTTGGCTCCCTTAACTTGATCAAAAAGGTCATCTATATGAGGTAATGGATATCTATTCTGGATGGTTACCTTATTTAGCTGTCGGTAATCAATGCATAATCGAAGAGAACCATCTTTCTTCTTAACAAAGATAATAGGCGCACCCCAAGGGGAAACACTAGGACGAATGAATCCCTTGGCCAATAATTCTTCTATCTGCAATTTCAATTCACTCAACTCCTGAGTAGTCATCCGATATGGAGCTCTCGAAATAGGTTCTGCACCAGGAACCAAATCGACACGAAAGTCTATGTCTCGCTTCGGAGGCATACTAGTAATATCCAATGGAAACACGTCAGCATACTCTCTAAGGATAGGGTGACTATCAAGAGTGATTTCTCACCTCTTTGACTCATCCAATTCCTCAAGAGTAACTGCAAAAAGCTGACATCCTCTACGCATGCACCGCTTAAGTTGCATAGCAGAAATAATACGCAGGGATATCGGCCTCTGTACGCCAACAATCTCCACTTCTCTGCCAAGGTCATCTAAACACTCCATTGTCTTCTTGTGACAATCTACACGAGCACTATGAGATGATAGCCAATCCATCCCCAATACAACTCCATAAGAACCCAAAGGAATAACTCGAAGGTCAGCTGAAGTGACTATGGTTCCTAGTATCAACTCACAACTAGGAACAAAGGCATCTACAAAAACATGGACACTTGTAGCCAACTCTACTTGTCACCTATCTGCCTGCTTAGCAGACGTGAGTCCGCACTGCTCAACAATGGATGAAGAAATAAAAGAATCTGAAGCACTAGAATCAAAAAGTACAGAGATAGGGGTTTCATGCAACATACCTGCTACCTCAATGACTGTACCCTAATGATCAGCTTGGCGGTCATCTACCACTACAAATACTCCATGGGATCTCCCTGCATCTCCCACTGTAGGTTCAGATGCTATTGGCCTTTGACTACCTGTGTTGTGGAAATTTTGAGGGCACTGCGCAGCTCTGTGACCAAACTGCCCACAAGAGAAGAAAGCTCCTCTATTACTTGTCGGTCCACTTGACTGCTGGAAGCTTCCCTGACTAGGGGCGTGAGATGCACTCTGTGAGGTCTTCCCTATAGGGCCTTGTTTGCCCCTCTGCCAGTTCCTGCTCTTCTTATTCTAAAAATTGCCACCTTGTTGGCCCTGGAACTGTTTTGGTTTTGACTATTGCTGCTGCTGTTGCCCACTCTTAGCGGGTGCTTGAGGAGTCCTAAATGGTGCAGCTGACTGGGACTGATTTCCCTGAGCTTTATTTCCACTGGTAGGTGCACTCCCTATCTGCACACCTATCTGACCACCAAGTGCATGGCTAAGGTTCAACTCAACCAATCTGGCTTTCACCATTTCTATCTCTACTGAAGGTGGCTCAAACACCCTCACTCCTCCACTGATATGGTCATTCAAACCTCTCAAGAAATGTTGGACAAGCATAGCCTCGTCATTACCAATTCCGGCGTATTGTTTGAGCTCATAGAACCTGTGCTCATACTGATCTACTATCATCCCATACTGATGCAAGGCATAAAACTCATCTGCTCGAGTTTGCCTCCACTGGGGTGAGAGAAATCGTGCCCTGAATCTCTCTAGAAATAGTTCCCATTTAATGGTGTTAATGCATACACCGATCTTCTCCTCCTCTAATCTCCACCAGATTGAAGCAAATTTATTGAGACACATAATAGCACATCTCACCTTGGTGTTTCTACTGTATGGAAACATAGCGAAACACCAATCCAAACCGATGAGACAAGTCCCTGCCTCAAGACTAGTACCAATACCATCAAAGTAAGGAGGATTGGACCTCATCAAGTCCTTTATGTGATCCAAGGAAGGTGGATCTTGGACAGCTGGAATCTCCCCTCTCCTTGGTGATCTCTCTCTCCTTTGGAACCTGTTGAAGCAGCTCCTCAACCTGAGCATGAATAGGCTACTCAAACTTAGGCCTTTGGCCTAACCTAGCTAGAACCTCCCGAAACATCTGTCTCAGCTCTTCCCTTTCAGGAACATGTTCTCCTGCATGCTGAGAGTTCTGATGAATAGATTGTTCCTACTCCTAATGAACTGACTGTTCCAGCTCAACACTCACATGAGTGGGTGGTGGTGAAGGACTATGATGGTCAAAACCACGGCCCCGTCCTCCACCTCTGCCTCCTTTGCGACCACCCGTATGGCCACCTCCTCTAGCTTTCCTAGCCATGACCTGGTACCATAAAAGAGAAAATGGTTCAGATATATAGCAAGGATAAGACAAGAAAGATACAAACATTATGACCTAAGCAAGATGGTCAATGAAAGGCACACTACAAACCCATAGTACACAGTGTTGAAACTTGGGCTCTGATACCAAATGTAATGCACCGCCAATAATCCTAAAGGAAAACAACACAACTAGGCAACTAAAGGGTGAAATCATTTTTTTTAAAGATTAAGTGCACTAAATATAACCATTGCACATTTAATAACACAACGGAAGTCTAACATATGATTTCCTAAGGGTTACCAATGAAGATTAATTCGCAGATTATATTAACACCACAGTTAATCCAATTTTCCATTTAATTAGATAAATTAAATGCTTAAGTTTAAAACTACACATACATCCAAATTCCATAATGAAGAAATAAAAGTATTCCAATATATCCAATTTCCATAAAACATTTAAACATAAGATCAAACCAATAACATACATTCCAATGACATACTATTTACAATATCCCCAAATACATGGCTTCCAATAATGCCACAGATTTACAAAGTTACAATATCAAGATTACATAAAAGTTTGACACAATGACCACAAGGTCTCAACTGAACAATGATCTCGAACAAGAGATGATACATAAACCACGAACCAAGAAACACCAGCGAAGCCTTTCCTCGCCTGAAGATACAATCCAGAACATCCGATGGGAAGTGGCACTACCACCCGACCATGTGATCCCGAAATGGAACCACCCCACCGTGCTAGGAGATAGTAGAAAACCCTCAAGCAAGAAAAGTAATACAAGTACGAAAGGACTACAAGACTTCGCAAACATCCATGTGAATCAACTCACAAAATACTAGTGACTCTAAGGAGAGAGTGTCATCGCATGTCTTATGGTGGATACCATGGTACAACCTCCATAGGTCCCGACCCCCATCCTGGGTTTCTCTTGGTAACCTCTTCCGAGCCTCCGGTTGCAACTAAGTCTCATGCGGACCCTACCAATCCTTTCGTGAAGACAAGGTGGTAAGTTTGCCATTCCAGGCCTTCTCGTAACTATGAGCCCTGTACAAGCACTCACCTATGCACGAGGTACATTATCTTAATTAATATTTATCTCACTCCCCCCCATATATTATTAGGTTATCACTTTTTAACTGACTTTCGATGGGTTATCCTGTCAACCAATTTGGGCACGACCCCCGCTTGAAAGCCACTCTCTCTCATAGGACACTAACAGGAAATGTCTCTCTACGAGAACTCTATGGTGAAACAAACAACCATAACTAATCCTGACAAAGCACAGGTGAAGGATACACAATCACTAACCCAAGATTGACCATTTGGACAAAAACACACAATGACTCATATCAAAAAGGTTATACAACAACACCTGGTCAAGGAGATATAGCAACATAAGACACAATGACAACAACACAACCTATTTTTCAATGAAATTAAGCTTGACCGAGAATACCATTTACACAAGATCCTATTACAAGCAATCTTTTCTCAACACAGCCAAACCATGAATTACTTGCAAATAAAGATTTCCAAGAAAATAAGAAATACAACTATATTTAAATAAATCAATTTTGTCATTTGTCCAATAAAGTTAAATAAATTCACATATGAATTGATCTCCTAATGTGTTTACGAACATAAATATGGAATCTTAAATTATAAGCTTTCCTGAAATAGCTAAATTTTAATTATTTAC
The DNA here is from genome assembly GCF_030272615.1 of Cryptomeria japonica. Taxonomy (NCBI): domain Eukaryota; kingdom Viridiplantae; phylum Streptophyta; class Pinopsida; order Cupressales; family Cupressaceae; genus Cryptomeria; species Cryptomeria japonica. Next base: position 622,522,077 of record NC_081408.1, on the reverse strand, counting down.
TTATATAAAGTAAAATATTCAAATATCAATTTCCACATTTATATTTTACCAAAACATAAAGAAATTAGTTTAATTAAAAATAAGTTAAAGTAAAAACAACTATATATATATATATATACATATATAATAAAACAAATATATATCACTTTATTTCTTTAAAACAAAATTTAAAAAAAATATTTAAATAAAATAAAATTAAAATTAAAATTAACTAACAAACCTAACGCTACCCTAAGGTAGCGTTGCTACCATATGACAGTCAACTTGGGGCAGCAGGCGCTACCTTTGGGTAGAGCTGCTGCCCTAGAAATACACGTCAGGCAAGGATTTTAAATCAAAACTCGAATTCACCAGAAGAGGGTTTGTATTTGACAATAACTTTACACACACACATCAATCAGAGAAAAATAGAAATATTTACTAAAAACCCACAACTAAGAATTCATCCAACCTGGTATAGCTTTCCTAGAAGAAATCTGTAGAAGAGCCCTAATCCTTTCAATAAACTTCCAATAATTTTCTTCACCTAAAATTCTTGACCTGTTTCCTGTGTAACTAAAATAAAGACCTATTCCCTTATTTAAACTAAAATTCTAGGTTCAATAGCTTTTTCTCAAAAAAAAACTAAATTTAGAATAATAGTAATTTTATTTTCTTTTCTAAATTTATCACAAAAGATAAGCTAACATGCAATACTTAAAAATCATTGTTCTTTCTTTTCTTTTCTCATGCAAATTAATTAATTTTCTAAATAAAGAATTAAAACAATATTTTAATTCTAATTAATCATTTTATTCATTTATTTAATTAAAATTTTAGGAAATAATAAAAACAATTAAGCTAATTTATTTTTCCATTAAAATAAAAAATATATTTCTAATATCATGCAGCTTGCAACTTAATTTAATAATTTCTTTTAATTAACTAAATTTATAATCTCAATGCATAAACAATACAACTATGAGATAATTCCATAAACTTAATTAATTAATTAATTAATTCCACTAAAACACTCAAATTAAACAAAACTCAAGCAATTACCCATAAAAAGATCAAACAAAAAAATACGAAGGCCGAACAAACTAACAAGACGACCAACTAACGACACTCACACGAGTGTAACTAAGTAAAATAGGGTCAACTACTATCTCCTCCACTTCCATTGGAAAATATAAGGCACGCTCAAACCTGTGAAGCCAGGTGGAGACGATACCCTGTACCTACCAGGTACTTGTACCTACAATAATCTGCATCATCAAACCACACATGCATATATATACAATATAGAAAACATGGCATAGACACCGATGAAGGAGAATCATGACGTTCCCTGTCTCACCGAAATGAGTGAAGGAAAATCATCCCCTTGCATCCAATACACTTGCAAACACACAACATAAATTACACATTGCATAGATAAAGTAAAATGTCAGTACATAGCAATAATCCATCAAATGCCATAAATCACAAGTACTGAAATACTGCAAATAAATTATACATATTATCTCCAGATAAAGCATAATGCCATAAAAATCTGAATAACATATCATGGTAATGTATCCACTAAAAACAAACAATAATAAAATATGAGTCTAATGAGTTCAAACAAGTAGGGGTACTACAAAGACCAACGAGGTGACCAATATTCCTCGTAAAACTAATTCTTAAAGAAATGAGAACAACTTAAAAAAAAAAAATTCGTAGGGGGTTATCTTGTTGTCAGCTTAAACGAAAACAAGGATAACAATTTTGGACTCAGTTAGTCATCCCTTATACTTGATAAAAGATTGCACCCCATCGGCTCAATGATCCTAAATTTGTGCTCTAATTGGACCTTGAACATCATTGAAGATGCCACTACCTCTTTTAAGACCTTGACACTATCCAAATTATGCTTCAACTCTGGTGGTTTTTCCTTGTTGTGATTTGACCTCATCACCACGTCCACCAAGAGTTGGGTCTTAGTGAGCCATTTCTTTCTAATAGGAGATAAAGCCTCCATGCCTTGTTTATATCTCAATTTTTCATTTACAAGGTCACAATAACCCTTATATGCATCATCAATTCTCTGACTAATTCTTGATAGTCTGTGACCTACCAACCTAGTTATTATCTCTGATGAGAGGCTCTTGTTAAATTATACCTCCCTTTCCAAGTTCTCTTTCAAATCCTTAATTTATACCATTAATGAATCCCTATCTTCTAATTTAGGGTCTTGAATAGCAAGTACTTGAGTAATAGGGGAAACTGCTGCCTCAAGTATCTCAATCTTTGTCCGAAGTTGTTGATTATAATTAACCTGCTACATGTGAGTCTACTCTAGCTTCTCAAAACTAGTGTAAATATTGTCAGTAGCTACTTTACTGAATAGTACAATATTCACCATCAAATCTGCAACCTTTGAAGTTGAAGTGTTAGCAACTCTCTTTACTAGTGCATTTCCCTTGAATTGGTCATAGCTCTTGAATATGATAGGCTTATTAGTATTTGGTTCAAGAGCCCCTACTGACCACAATCCAAAATCTAGGCTAAAAATAGAGCCAAAAAATATTGCTCCACTTCCTCCTTTGTGTTATGTATCCCTTGTTATTTCATAATAGTGTGGACTACTAGAGCAGTAGCAATATCCCATCCAGGTAGCAACAAAACACTTGCATGCTTCACCATTTGCTTACCTTGCTTAGGGGTGATATTATCAACATTGATGTCAAATTGTTTTGTCACCTTGTCCCCTATCTTCAATTGTGGCTTCTTATTTCCATCTCCTAGTCACTAAACAATCTTTGAATTCTTGTGTTTTGACAAATTCATCATCAAAGATGAATTGATTGCAAGCTAGAGCTCCTATGTCTTTAGTAGGATCATCTTTGATTTCTAGACTCTCCATGGTCGTATTGGAAGGAACCACATGCACAATATCCCTTACTATCTAAGATGGAGGAGATGGGGGAGATGGGGTGTAGTCAACTAGAGATGTGACTTCCTCTTCAACTCTTGTTGTTGAGGGACCTTGAGGCTGTACTCTCCCCACAATCTTTATTCCAACTTCATTTTGGAATTTCTCCTCAACTCTCACCTTCTTAGTAGGAGGCTCTTCAGACAAAGTTGTCTCCTTACCCTTTTTCACCAATTCCCCCTTCAACAGGGCTTGGGAATTGAGCATCATCTTTTCAATCTTCACAAAGTAAGATTTCTCATCATGGAAAAAACTAGGGAAATCTAGCTCACTCTCCCTCCTTATGGGCTCAACTCTCTATATCATGTGCCACTTCTTCCTATCTTGGACCTCATTAATTGAAGTGAAATTCATGATAATGTCCTCACTTATCAACTCTTCATGGTTATAACTAAGTCGCAATGACTTAGTAAAACCCTCCAGATCAAATTTTTTGTGCTCCTCTTGCTTTATCTTATATGGATTCAATACAAAATATATTTGATCTAATGCATCATTGTTTCCAGCAATGAAATCTAAAAACTTGCATTGTGTTGGGAAGAGGGAAGATTTATGTGGCTTCCTAAATGCTATGTAATCCATTTCACTTAATTGCCAAATAACTTATAGATAGGTAATTCTTAAAGTCACACCTCTAGGAAACACATGAGGCTGTATAAGCAATCCATGAATCCTAAAATTAGTGGATTTTAAATGGAGGAATCTATTGGCAGTTTGGTGAGATTGTTGGAAGAATGCTACAAATATGTTAAGAGATATTTGAGAGAGGTGTTGTCATTGATGTCAACATATTTATCTATCTATGACAGTATTGTAGTGAAGTACAGTGAGTTGGTTTTTTCAACATGGTGAAGATCAGATTTTGTGGATCAAAGGGTTTTTTGATGGTTGTCTATAGTTGATTCGGTGCAATTTTTAAAGGTGCGCATGAATATTTGATTGAGTTATGGATATCTGTGTTGTGGCTGGTTTTTTAGTTGTTCAGTGATGATAGAGTGTCAGTATTTTGATCTGCATAGCTCTGCATTGTAATATCTTGTTATGTAGATTTGGAGATATGTTTGGGATGTTTTTGCGTATCCTCAATTCAAGTGGTTCATGATTTGAAGGTTCACTAGTGATTTTTCAAGGTTGACAGTCATTGTAGTTAGTGTTTTTGAGGTTCGATATAATGATGATGTGATTATAGTAATTTGTGTTGGTGTGGATGTTGCTATGGTAATTCATGATGCTTGTGGATGTTTCTAGATCATGTGCCTTCTATGTTGGTGGTCCACATTGATCACTGTGCTCATGATTGATGATTTTATTTGGCATGTCAATGTTCTTCATGTTCTTGGCCGACTGGTTACTTGTAGCGTGTTGTAGATGTTCAAGGTATAATTCTTGGAGGTGTAGCATGTTTGAGGCTATTGATTTTGGTCCATGCTATGTCTTGGTCAAAATTGCTTGGTCTGCATGTGATATTGAATCGTGTGTGGTTATATTTTTGTAATTAAGTGTTGAATGCTGATCCAACCTTGATGATATTCAAAAGGTTGATGTCATGTACAAATAAATGTAATATCTTTGTAGTTGAGTGTGATGTGGATGAGAGAGAGAATAATGTATTGATCTTTCAAAAGTAGAGAAGAAGTATGTAGAAGAAAGTGAAAGTTGCTATGTGCTTAACCGAAATTGTAACTAGGAATTAAAGATGCTATTTCTTAGTTCATAATTTTCAGATGTGATATGAATTTGCTTGTAAGATAGTGAGCCTTCACTGGGTTGTAACCCTTCTTGTTTTTGAGCAGTGAGCTCTAGGAAGTATGCCTGAATGTATGTGCATTCCCTATTTTAATACTTCTAACATAATATACCTATTTTGTGGGTTCATCCCCACCATGGTTTTTCCCCTAAAAGGGTTTCCACATCAAAAATCTTGGTGTTATGTGTGTTTATGATGTGTTGTTGATTTATGAATTCATGTTTATTTATCAGATTTGAGAATAAGGTTAGGTTGTGTAGGTTTTTGGTGACAACTGATTCACCCTCCCTCTCAGTTGTTTGCTGGTATCAAATCTATTTTATCAATTGGTATCAGAGCAAGTTCCTTTGAAAAAGCTTGAGTTCTTGAGGTGATTCAAGATGTCAACCTTTAAGAAGGACAACCCAAGATTTGATGACACTAACTACTCTCTTTGGAAGAATCACATGGAGTGTCACTTGAGATGCATTGGTGAATCTTACTCGACAATTACCAAAGACAAGTATACCATTCATCAAAATGGTCCTTCAACTCCAGATGAGATAAATGAATTTGAATACAATATTAGGGCTGAGGAAGCATTGCTGAGTGCTTTGACTGATTCTGAGATGACAAATGTTATGGAATTAAAGACTCCTTATGAGATCCGGAAGAAGTTGGAAACATTGTATGAAGGTGACAACTATATGAAGATTGTCAAGGGTAATCATGAGATGTTGAAGATGAGAAAAGATGATAATATCACTTCTTTCATGCAGAAGGTGAGTGAAATTGTGTGCAATGTCAGATGTTCCGATGGAACATTGGAAGAATCAAATATTGTTGCTAAAGTGTTTAGATCCTTACCCATATCATACAAAGACAAAGTTGCTTCTATTGAAGAGATTCAGACTATGACTAATATGACTAGGGACATGTTGATTGGTAAGATTTCAACCTTTGAAATGAGTGAGTTTGGTGACTACCTTCCTAAGACAAAATTTGCATTCAAATCTAGTGTTTTTGAAAAGGGTAAGCAAAGATATGATCTGGAAGAAAGTTCTTCAAGGAGGATATCCAGATATGAGAAGGAGATGAAGGAAATTGAAGAAGGGTGATATCTTGAGGAGCTTGAATCCCTTATTGCCAAGAGATTACGCAAAGGAGCTGTTACGTATGAAGGAAAATTGCCTCTTAAATGTTTTTCTTGCAATAAGATAGGTCATTTTGCCTCAAGGTGTCTAGAAAGAGTTCCTAAGCTAGGACCTAATAAGCCTATATTTTAGAAGAGATGTTATTATGCTATTGATGAAGGTGTGAGAAATGATGAATCTGATAAAGGAAGTTCAAGTGATAATGAATAGGTGTTTATTTCTATCAAGGAAGATGATCCAAAGTCCACTGATTCTGCTAGTTGCATAAATGTGGAAAGAGCTTTAGCTGCACAAAATGAAAAGAAAGATGAATGGGTGATTGAAAAAGGATTCTCTCATCATATAACAAGTGATAAGAGTAAGTTTGTGAGTTTGGAAAAGTATGAAGGTGGCATTGTAAGATTTGGTGATGATAAAGCTAGTATAATCCATGGTAGAGGTTCCATTTCTCTTGATGGTAAGCACAATACTGATGATGTCTTGTATATAGAATGTCTAAAGCATAATCTTTTGAGTGTTGGATAGATGGTTGAAAAGGCCTATGATTTGCAATTCAAGAATGGCAAGTGTAGAATCTTGGGTAGTTCCAGAATTGAGATTGCATCAGGTACAAAGACAAAAGGTAATATCTTCCACTTAAATGCTACTGATAAAAGTTGTTTGATTGCTCAGATTGATGAAAGTTGGTTGTGGCATAGAAGGATGTGTCATGTGAATTTTGATAACATTATCAAGATAAGTTCTACTTAGGAAGTGAGAGATATTTTAAGTTGATGAATCCTACTAACCCTGTATGCAAGGAATGTCAGTTAGGGAAGCAAGCCGGAATTACTTTCAAGAGTAAGAAGCATTGTTCAAGTGGATTGTTGAATCTTGTGCCTATTGATTTGTGTAGTCATTATAGAGTCATAAGTTTGTAGGGAGACAAATATTTCATGTTGCTTATTGATGATTATTCAAGTATGATGTGGGTTACTTTCTTGAGGGAGAATTCTGAAGCTCTAGAGAAATTCAAGATTTTCAAAGCTATGGTTGAGACTAAGACAGGTTTGAAGTTGAAGTGTCTAAGATCTGACAGAGGTGGTGAATTCACTTTCGGTGAGTTTAAATTTTGTGAAGAGAATGGGGTAAAGAGACAATTGTCTTCTCCTATAACTCCTCAACAAAATGGATTTGTGGAGAGGAAGAACATAACCATTCAAGAAGCTACTAGATCGATGATGTTGGAGGGAAATGTTCCGCATATCTACTAGAGAGAAGCTATGAGTACTACTATTTACACTCTTAACTGGGTGCATATAAGAGGTGATACCGGTAAGAATCCTTATGAGATATGGTTTGGTCATGCTCCTACTATTAAATATTTCAGAATTTTTGGAAGTAAATGCTATATCAAAAGGGATGAAGATCTAGGGAAGTTTGAAGCTAGATGTGATGAAGGAATATTTCTTGGTTATTCTACCAAAAGCAAGGCTTACGAGTGCTATAATAAGAGATTGAGAAAGATAGTTGAAAGTGAAAATGTCAGTGTTAATAAAGGCAAGGAAAGAGAACCCAGATCCTTCAGATATGATTTAGATAATTAGAATGACAATTCAGATAAAGGGAAGCAAGTTCAAACTCAGAACCAAGTGCAGATCATTCCGGAAGAAGGAACAAGTGCAATTGTTGAAGAAAAGACACAAGAAGCTGAAGTTTAAGAAAATCCTAAAACTCCCAAGTATGTAAGATTGAATCATTTTAAAAATCAGATCATAGGTGTATGCTCAGATTGTGGTACCTGGACAAGAGACACAAACAACACAAACACACCAATGGGACATTGCATTAGAGGTTAGAATCAACAAAACAAGTTAGTTAATCAAATACTCTCAAAATCATCTCATTGTCCTCTATCTCCATGGATCCCTCAGGTTCAAGGTGGCTTTCATCTTGGAAGAGCCCTTGATCTTGGGATGACTACTCAAAGAATGAGAGATAGTGTATGATCTAAGATCTAAATGGATGCAACTAAGATCTTAGTGATATGCTATGGATATGAAACTAGATATGGTGTAAGATAACAAGATAAGTAAGATATTAAGATAGTATGAGAGTGATATGAAGATGATATAGAACTAGCATGAAATTAAAACTAGCACGATACTCTAAACATGATAAAATCTAAGCTATGATGCAATTAAAATGATCTAAATTCTTGAAGATGACAAAATGAGCTCCTTGATAACCCGCACAAGACAAATCAACTATAACTTGGATGCAAAATAAAGATGAGATCCTTGGATTGAAGAAATGGGCTCTATTTATAGAGGAATTGGTCAAATGGATGGCAAAGACTGAATAATATTAACAAGGGATAGGATTGAAAGTTATCAATCCATGTAGCGTTTTCAATCCAATCTCATGTTGACAAGTGTCACCATGAGAAGGGTTGAGAGGAGGCTAAGTAAGCATTAGATTCTTAACAATCTTTGAAGGTTAACCTCAAGAGGATGATTCATTGGATAAAACTAATATCCAATGAGGAAAGCTATTATCCATTGGTTTAATTCTTGTGCAAAGTCAAATTTGTACAAAGGGGACAAACCATTAAGGTTGAGGTGTTGAAAGGATGATGTCTTGTAAGAGTTTTAAAGGCTCTTTGAAGACTTTGGAGGTTTAGCTTGTGCGAAGGGAGAAACCTTCAAGGTTTTTCAACAACCTTTAGTGTTTTGGAAGACTTTGGAGACAAATTTGTAAGATCCTTATAAATTTGGGGAACAAAACAAGTTAACTTGTTGAAAATGATAGTCTTAAATGCATTTAAAAGACTTTCTCCCAAATTTGGAGAATTGGCTTCCCCAAATTTAGGGATGTGACAGGATTAGAAGAATAAAGGCTAGTTAAGTGTGATTTGAGATGTTCTAGAAGAATCCTCATGATGCAAGTGGATTCTGTAGAAGGATGCAAGTGGGAGAAAAGGGGAATTTTAATTAAAATAAAAAGATTTATTTCAACCAAAATGAATGCAACTTGTATTTGTAGGAAAGTGCAAGTGGGGGGTTTATAAATAAATTTGATTTATTTATATGCAATAAAGGATTTTAATTAAATGGTGGAAAATTAATTTAATTAAATAAATATAATTTATTTAATTAATGGAAGAAAGGGGATTTAATCAAATGTTGTATTTAATTAATTAAATCTTAGTTTAACTAATAGGTGAATAAGAAATAATTAAACAAATAAAATTCATTTAATTAGATGTGCAAGTTTTAGGTGTCTACATTTTGCCCCTCTTTGAAGTGACGTGTGACCACATGTTGATTCAAAGAAAAACCACTCTATATGTCGCCAAAATTTCTAATTTTGTTGCTGTCGCCAAATTTTTTGATATGATGCCTTAGATATGAATACTGATACTGATATAATGTCAATATGATGATGATACCCCCTCGGGAGATGAAATGAGAAAAAATTGATGCTTGGGGCAATTTGTTGAGTTTTAACGATTTTTTTGATTTTTGTGAATTTTAAAATTTTTTCGATTTTTGTGGATTTTAAAATTTTTTTGGTATTGATCTGCCGATAAAAAATAATTAAATTTGTTGAGAATATGGTGTGAGCATAGCGCGAACATGCCCCACACATCCATCTAGGCAACATGCCCTGCTTACATCACCACATGCTATATAAGCCTCCAAGGGTGCCATTCCAGCTCATTTGTGCACTTGGCATTTGAAGATTGGGGCTTGGAGAGAAGAAGAGAAGAAGAGAAAAATGGAGCCCCCTTATAATAAGAACATATTCGAGCGAGTTCGTCTATTCGACAGGCCAACAGAGTATGGCCCATCGGTAAGTGGATTTTTGACCTTGTTTGAGTGATTTTTACGTATTTTTAGAGAGATTTTTCAAGATTTTAGCCGGTTTTCATGCTTTTTTTTATGCCCTAGTTTGTAGGTTTTATTTTAGTGCATTTGTTTAATCATGAAGCGCATATGATTTTTATTTTGGCGCATTTGAATTTTTCAGCGGTGCATATGAATAATTTTTTATCACATATGTTTGAAAGCTTAGCACATATGATTGATAAATTAGTGCATATGATTGATATATTAGTGCATATGTTTGATAGATTAGTAGGTATGTTTGATAGATTAGTGCATATAAATATTCTTTTAGAACATTTAATCACTGTTATGGCACATTTGATTTAGCATATTCAAAACCTATTATGGCACATACAAGACAGTGTTGATTTTGAGAAATTTTGTGAATTTTTGGAAGTTAGTAAATTTGATATTTAGATAGTGGATAATGTTTGATACTTATTTTGATGATCATGTTGTCATGTTTGCGTTCGATTTTTTGAGAATGTTGAATTTTGATATTGATAGGACTTGGTTTTGTGTCTGTGTGTTTTTAGATAGATAGAGTTTAGGGTTGAAACTCTAGATTGATAGTGTGACTTGCATCATTGATAGGAGAGGTCTATTGGATAGTGTATGATGGACACTCAAAGTGTTTGATAAGTTCAAATGACTAGGTTGATGATAGGATAGGTTGAGATGAACCTTCTCTTGTTGATAAGAGTTTAAGATCGAAACTCTAGAATGATAGTGTGACTTTCATCATTGATATGGGTCAACTTGTTTTTTGTTATGGGACAATTTGATTTGGATATGGATTCGTTATGGGTCTTTTGATTCGATATGGGTTCATTTGATTTTGATATGAGTCATTGATATCGATAGGGGTTGCTTGAGTCGATAGGAGATAACTTTGTTGTCGATATGGGATAACTTTGATTTGATACAGGATAATTTTGATTTCGATATAGTTCACTTGTATTTCGATAGGAGTCATTTGGTCACTAATATGGGTCAACTGATGTGATAGGATAGGCTAAGATGAAATGACTTGTATTGGATAACGTGACTTGTGTCACTGATAGGAGAGGTCTATTTGATTACCGATAGGATATGCTAAGATGAACCCACTCGATTGATGAAGAGTTTATGATTAAAACTCTCGAATGATAGCGTAACTGATGTTACTGATAGGGGCTCAATGAGATTGTTTAAGATCTAACACTGAGGTGAGAGAATATTGTTTGATTGAGTCATGTTGATTGATCCATGTGATAGATAGAACTGATATGGTGTTGATATTGTGATGTAGGCTCAACTTGGTGTGTTGATGCTTTAGGAGCGATACCCAAAGAATTTGGCTATGCGGGAAGATTTGACTGATGGGGATAGAGAGGTTATTGCTGCATGTGGCTTGCCACATATCCTGTTAATGCCTTCCTATCAAAAGAACATGGCCCTATTGACTATGTTAGCGGAGAGATGACATAGTGAGAACAACACCTTCCATCTACCAACTAGAGAGATATCGGTGACACCTGAGGATGTTTACAGGATACTGTGGATCCTGATCACTAGAGAGTTAGTGCAGTACGATGTGGATGATTAGGGTGGGACTGCTGCATTGTGGGAGGTGCTTGATGATCCACACTTTAGTGGCTATTCAATTGTGTGGTAGGACATGGTGGGTTAGTATGCCCCACTATCATTTATACTAGTAGGTTTTATTGGTGATTTTTGAAGAGGGGAAAATAGATTTGAAAGGTAAATTGATCAAAACATAACGAAATAAACATGCAGAATGATAAAATATCATAAAAGACCATTTCACCTTGCTATTTTACCTTCTCCTTCGGATTGAGCTTGATGAAGTGAAGGCGCCCCTTGATAATGCTCCACTTGATGTGCTCCTTTGATTGTTGGATGTGGATGGATCTCCAATATTGTGCACAAATGATAAGGATGAGTGATAAGGATGAGATGATCAAGTTGCCAAGATGATTTCCTGGGCTCAAAAGGGCAGCATAAGCTTACTGGATTTCAAGATGTTTTGAATGAAGGGATGGAACCCTATTTTATAGGAAGAGGAGAGGAAAATGGATGGCTAGGATGAATTCGAGATGAAGGGCTAAGATTTACTTGTGAGGTCACACAAGGTCCAAGAGAGGGTGTGGAGACCAAGAAATATGCCTTTAAGGCATTTCGTATCTCCACACTCTACAAGATGCATTGGAGGAATTAAAAATTCTCCAAAAACGGATATTATGGGGATTAGAAGAATAAAAAGGAATTAAAAATTCCTTGGGAGAGGGAAATGCCTAGAGGAATGTGAGATTTCGAAAATCTTACATTCATCTAGAAAAAGAGCATTTAAAGCTAGTGGTTGGACAAAAGGACAAAGAGTTGACTTTGTGGCTAATCATGATGATTAGTCATTAACGACTCATTAGGAAGGGAATTAGAGGAAATGTTAGGTGGGATTTATATTTGTAGGAGAATTTGACTAGGAGAGAGAATGAGTGGAGGGAATAAAAAATTAGAAGAATAATGTTAAGTGAGTTTAGGGAGTTTCTAAAAGAATTTATTAGGTTAATGATGAATTAAGAAGATGATTTGTAGGAATCATGTAGGTTAACTAATTAATTGAAATTAATTAGCTAAGAGGAAGATTTGTGAGGATTTGATTTTTTAGAAGAATAAAGAAAGGGATTGATTTATTAAATAAATCAATCATATGCTATAGTGACAATATTAATTATATTTAATTAATATTGAGAAGAATTTTAATTAACATAATTAATTAATTAATTATGTGAGGAATTAAAAATAATTAAAATAATTATTTTTAAGTGTCTACAATTTTCTTTGCTCGGATAGGAGATCACATGGGTTCTCACTTGGATGGGGATGAATACCCTGACAAATGGTTAGGAAATGAACAAAATATGCATGGGGATATGTGTTTTGGCTCACTTATACCACGAGCTACATCAGATTGTGTATGATGAGGGTGCTATCCTAGCAGTGGGGGTCACACTATTATAGATTTGGGCCTGGCAACATATAGCAGTGTCGTGCCCAGTAATTGAGAGATCATGACGGGCCGGGCTACCTTATCTATTTATGTATTGACAAGCTGCTTCTCAGCCCATGCTTGGGAATTTGGAGTAATGGAGATGGGTCTTGGATGACATAGACTCTATGGTTTGGCACCCATACAGAGATTACGAGGCTTGGGTAGAGGATGTGACATAGATTCTTGTTCTATTTAAGAGATGATACTTGATAGGGAGGAACCCCTATATTGAGATTCATCTTGCCTCGTGTACTTTGGCAGTTTGGTCATACTTAGGCGATGCCACAGGGGATGGACATTTGTGCCCGAGTGCACAAGGAGAAGAAAGAGTGGGGTCCCCCTTTGGATTTTGATACAGCATGGGCTGATTTCTAGGCTCTTCCTCATGTATGGTGGGATATGCGACTAGGGGTGGCAGATCTAGGTATGACTGTGCAATATGCCCAGTATCTGGCAGATCATTCATTTCCATGATTGAGAGGACCTAGGGAGCCAATTCCACTTTTGGATGAGGGTGATGATGATGATGATGAGGGAGGAATTGGGGGACAAAGGGGTGGGAGAGGAGGCTGAGGTAGAGGTCGAGGAAGGAGAGGTGGAGGGGTAGGGAGAGAAAGAGGACAAATTGGTCGAGAAGGAGATGGAGGAGGTGGGGATGGTGGAGGTGGAGGAGATGTAGGATGAGGGGTGAGAGGGGGAGGGAGTGGGTGGAGAAAGGATCTAGGCCGGGGAGGGCCATTGTAGCTAGGGGCCGTAATAAGAGGTGGGGATGATAAGGGTTTAGAGTCTGAGGTATTTGATGAGGAGGATGGATCTTTTGAGGAGATAGAGTCAAAGGAGGAGGGTGAGGAGGTGATGGGTGGGATGGGAGGGGTTGGATATGATGATGATGATGAGGAGGATCCACATCCCTTGGTCAGACGGAGGAGGACGAGGATATTATTGCCAACAACTTCTGTACAGGTTAGTGCAATACAGGTTCCACCATTACAGGATCCACAACCTTCGCAACTTCTCATAGTTCAGATTATCATGCCCCCTCACCAGTAGCAAGAACACATAGCTTCTTTGTAGACTATGGTGCGGAGCTTGTAGAGCCAATTGGTTTAGGAACAGGGATGGTTAGCTCAGCTACAGGGTGTGCAGGGTCAACTAAAGTAGGTTCATACATAGATTGCCTAGCTGTAGAGGTAGATTGCTCAGTTACAAGGACAAGTCACTCAATTGACAGTTGTGCGTGATATAGAGATAGAGTGACGAGGCCACGTAGAGTAGCTCACACAAATGATCCAGCAGACCTCTGCCTAGGGTTTGACGAGTGATACCATTAGGGATCTCATGCGATTGTTTGAGATGGACGAGAATTGTCAGAGCTTGTATCATTAGACCATGCCACCAGAGTGATGAGTGCCATCATTTGTACCTAGCTTGCAGGGTGGGGTCTCATAAAGACAGGAGGGCAGCCAAGGAGTCATGAGACCTAGGAGAGATCCTGGAGTGGTGATACAAGTGCCATGCCCACAGATTGAGGAGGCAGTCATTCTTAGATTGTGCCCTATGATGTATTTTATTGATGATACGATGTATATTTTGATATTCTTTTGATCATTTGATAGGATGTACTCATTGATGTATGATTGATCTTTGGATAGTGATGATCCCGAGCTCTTTATTGATGTTCATGTATTGATATTCAGGAACATTTGGATATTATTCTTTCTCTTTTGATTCCTTCTAACTTGTATCAGTGCTTTTCCTTTGGATTGTCATGGGTCACACATGCATGATGATATGATATTGATATGCTTATACATTATATGGATGTATTTTTTTTGATGATATAGATGCTTTGATATGCAGATCTATATTATTTTGTTATTCTTTATGTGATGTGTGTGATGATGTAATTTTTGATGAGATAATCTATATGTTTTGAAGATGATATATGCCTAAATGATTTTTTCTTACTTAGATGTAGATTTTTATGATATGCAAATGAGTTGATGATATGGATTTTATATGCGTGATGAATGTATGTTTGATTATGCTCTATGTGATGCACTGCAGGCTTAAATGTTATGCACGTGTGATGTTTGATATAGAAATGCTCCTAACATTCTCCTTAATGATGATGTGATAGAAATGTTGTGAAATATTTCTATATTCACTAATGATTAAATGATATATAAATGAGTCTTATGCAATTTATATGAATGGATCTATGATATGTAATTAACTAGAATGTTAAATGATATTAGAATGAGCTAAACGATATTCAACTATATGATTTTGAGACCAAATGATAATTCACCTTTAAATGATATGAATGATAATGCAACTAATGCCAAGTTAAAATGATGATGAAATGATAATGCAACTAATGCAAAGTTAAAAATGACATGATATGAAAATGCAACTGTAAATGATATGAAATTAAATGATTAATGATATTAAATGCACTCTAAATGAAAATGGTATGATATTAATGATATGATATGAAGTGCTAATGTATCTAATGATATGGAATGCTACAAAAATAATTAATGACATGAAATGCACTCTAAATGATATGACAATGAAATGATAATGGAACTAATACAAAGTTGAAATGATATGAAAATGTAACTAAATGCAAAGTTAAAATGATATAAAAATGGTAATCCAAAGTTAAAATGATAATGAGATGTATCTTAAAAATGAGAAGTAGAATGATACTAATGCAACCTTTAAATAATGTTAACCGGGTAATGATATGCAGTGAAGTGGATATGATTTAATTAATGCAACTAAATGTAGGTGACTATGATATGAAATAATCCTCTTGTTACTGATATAGTCATCCTTTTGATCACTTTCTTTTTATAGTGCTTCCCTTTTATTATGATTGAGTCTTTGATATGTTGAAAGTTGATACAAGCATCATGGTATAATTGAACCATAATGACCTAAATATAACTTACATGGAGTTTGATATTACAAGATGACACAACTGTTGAGGTATAATTGAACCAAGATGACTTGAGTGTTGCTTTCAGCGTGAAATAGACCAGATTTAACCTATGTCCACTAATACATTTGGCCTAAAATTTCGATGGAGGTTTCCGACGAAGAAGGTATATTGTGACAAAATTTGATATATATTTTTTTAAAATGCCCAAATTCATCAGAATTTCGCTGATAATTCCATACTTGGTTTCGATGGAGAAGGAATTGGCAATTAAATTTGTGTTTTTTGAAAAAAAGTGCCCGCGTTTGTCAAAATTCCGACAACTGCGGGCATTACTTAAAAAAACAAACAAAAGAGCAAGTCATTTGATAAATCATTAATCCCACCTAGACTTCATCCTGTCGACCTCTGGCATCCACAAAGTCATTGGGCATTACAAGGAGGGAAACAAAATGTTCTGGATTGAGGTCACCCAGGATAGGTAGATAGGGCCTCCATAGCTGGGGGTGGGGGGTGCCTCCAAGATCCGGTTGAAGAAAAAAGGTAGGGGTAATCAACCAATTCATTCACATGTCTCATTTTATTATCCGCCAAGTTAAATAAGATGTTTCAATTTCTTTAATTTGTTGTCTATGTTGTATTCAATTTAAATTGTGAGCTAGGTTTTCTTTTAATTTTCTTGTGGATGTAGAAGTTTAATAGTTTAGTGCTTACTTTCTTGAAGCCCACAAAATATTAAGAGCCTTACATTTGGATGACTGAAGTTTTGAAAGAAAAGCTTTTCAAAAAAATCACAAAATGAGAGCATGATATTGGTATCAAAGATTGGTTTCGTATATATGACCGACATGGCTAGATTATCTTCTATAGCAAAGTTTGAATGTAATGTTATTCATATCTTGTTGAAAAGACAAAAACAAAATTTACTCTGCTCTGGGCTTTCTTTCTTTAGGTATTTTAGTCTTCCAAACTTTCATGCAATTGGTTTACAGATCTGCATATCTCAGGTGATGTTTTTAGAAGTTAAGTACCTTGGCACTTCTTGTTTTGGATTGGCTGATATTCTGTAAGTAGAAATATATTCATGAGTCCATCTATAGTTTTTGGTTTTTTAAGTTGGGTATGACTTTAATCTAAACAGTCAGTAGTCGGGCTCTTTATATTGAGTGGTTGGCAAATTTTTTTTTTCTTTCACTAGAAAATTTGGGTTGAATTTAACATACACTTAATTAAACTTAATTTGGGATTATATGATGCCACACACAATGAGGATGGATCATCCATCTTGTAGTGCTTCAAGAGGAGCACATTCACATGAGGGACAAGATGAGTCATATCACTTTGAGAGTTTTCACCAAGATGAGTAGCTCGAGTATGGACCTCAAATCTTACAAGCTTTATAAAGTTTTATAGGTGTGATACAGGATAGGTTTTCATACACAATAGAGACACCTCATGAGGATCCACTTGTAGTAGAGGAGCTTATACTTGCATCTTGGGAGCTTATTAGGAGTTTGACTTAAATTTGGGAAATACACTTAGAGGATATAGAAGATTTATCAATACACATTACCTAGCCCCATCATACATAAATACAAGAGGTATAGACTATAGAAATCACATATCATGAGCCAAAGGATCATATTCGAGAGTTGCTTCATCTCCAATCCTCTAGATTTTTAAGATCCACAAATGGGGTTGAGGCTAAGTCTTGGTTACTTAGCTTGGACTTATTCTTTGGGTTGAATCTATATGTGAGAAACCTAAAGGCATAATTTGCAATACAATTTTTGAGAGGACTTGCAACCACCTTGTGGTACTAGGAGGATAAAATTCACCAACTCACATTGGAAACCCTCTCATGGGATACCATTTTGGAGTGCTTCAAAGTGTGTTCTATTTCAAAATATTTTTGACAGAGATACATAGATGAGTTTCACAATTTACATAATGAGGTTTCGTAGTGGCTCAACATGAGAGTTAGTTTTTGGAGTTCTTGTAGTTTGTAGATTACATTCAAGACAAGTTACTTGTTAGTTATTTCATTAGGGGTGCAAAGCCCAAAAATTCACTTATCCTACACATGGCCAATCCAAATGACTTTAGGGTTGCTATGAAAAAGCCTCTTGTGGAAAAGGAGGTACATGGGAGGACACAAGAGGCACGAGAGAACTTTGTAACCTTGATCAAGGGACTAAAGTGTCCATAGGCGTCCCCATCCTTTAAAGGAGAATTTAGACTTACTATAAGATTTCAAAGAAAAACCCAATAGTATCAATATTAGGGACAAAGGTCTAGAGAACAGTAGGGCCCATAGGGTAGTCACATGTGACCATCATCGACACAATTATATTTTAGGTATGAGAGACTATAAGGCTATCAAGCTAGGCCTTTTATGACTCAACAACCTTTTAGGGGAGAATCTAGTGTTTTTAGTAGTTAGGATCTTCTAATTATGGTGGGGCCTAGCCAACATAGGGTTATATGAGAGGCACATGTTATGAATATGTTAGTATCAGACAAAGAGTTCCCACAAGGTTTTAGAGTAGGTGGACACCATGTTAGAAACTTGATCAGTCCCAAAGACATTGAGAGGGGGGGTGAATTAGTCTCTAACCGGTGAATGAAATATTTAAACTTGCTTGCAACTTTATAACCCAAATTAATATACCAGTAAGAAAGCAATAATGCAATAAAGAGAAATAACAGTATAACCATCAATGCACACCATAACACATATTTTTGGCGAGGAAACCCCGTAGGGGAAAAACCTTGATGGGATTTGTGACCCACAATATTTACTCATTGGCCAATATGAATAAATATTACTTATACAATAGGGGCCTACACATGCAGGAAGGCCAACAACCTAGAGCTCACTGCTCAACACAAAATAGGAGTCCCACTAACTACAAAATTGGATAATTAAATCCAATGAGAATGTACTGCTCAAAACATCATCTACAATGCTAGATTTAGTACCAGTTTAAGCTCTATCAAATACCTCTGCCATAAACCTTTCTTCGCTCTTCTATGCTCTTATTTGCTCATAAAATTATTACATCATAATACAAATACATATATTTGCTCTCATATTCATTACCTATACACATTTCTTACTTCACTTACATACCTATCATTACTTACAAAATGACCTACAAGATCTCATACATATATGACTCTTTACAATTCATCATGTCGGCTATACAATATATTTACAATACAAAACAATATAATTTCCATGTCGGCTAGGGTGCTGGTAAGATCTTCTATCGCTGTAGACTGGGTGTCAGTTGTGTATAACCTTTGTTGTGCCTACCGGTAGATGATGTCTATTGCTGGTGTAAATTGTGAACCATGTTACCAGTTGGTTGCCATCAATGACAACATCAACTATTCTCATCTAAGTGTATAATTCCAAAAATCTCCCCCTTTGGCATTGATGGAAACACTCATGAGAAAAATCCAAAAGCTGATATCCAAAAATGAAGTCCAAAAACTGATCCAAGAAATAAGAGTGCTCCCCCTGAGCAAATGATCTCGTCTATACATTTTTCTCCCATACTACTACTCCCCCTTTGACATCAATGACAAAGGATGTCAAAAAGAATCAAAGAATTCAAAGATTCTACCTCATAGCCTATAATCGGTTGTGTACAATTTGGAAGATATCTGCTAAAATCAGATTAATACTCTACATGAATTTGGTGCTATCAAAAATAATGGTTTCAGTCTGTTGGATCATCCTGGTCAAATAATGCATCTATTGCTCGAGTGATCTTTCTCCTTGAATTTTTGCTTTAGACAACTCAATCAGCTGAGTTAAAAGGTTGTCCAATCTAGGACCAAGTTTATTTTGTTAGGTCCCAGAGACAACTGAGAGGGGGGGGGTGAATCAGTTGTCCAATAAATTCAAACCAAGATTAACTTATCCAAAACTTAATGCTTAATGCTGGTAAACCAAACTTTAATGTCAGTAGATAGTTTAGTAGTTAAGTGTAGTACCAATAAAGTTTAATGCATGAAACATAAACACAATAACATCCACAACACATAACACAAATATTTGTATGTGGAAACCCTGTAAGGGGAAAAACCACGGTGGGAAACATTACCCACAATCAACTACTACAGATAGTATGTGTGTACAATATGGAGTTTGCACATGCAGAAAGGCGAACTGCCTAGAGCTCACTGCTCAATCACAAAATGGGAGTCACACTGACTACAATTGGATGATTAAATCCAATGATAATGCACTGCTTAACATAGCATCTTCATATGCTGGATTCAGTACTAGTTAAGTTCTAATATGTCTTCTTCAAATACCTTCCTTCAATCTTCAAATGATGTTTGCATGTATAGCTCTGCTTATTTTTGCATATACCTTATTTTTCCAATCGCATATCAATCTCACAAATGAGATCTTACATTTATACCATAACCTAAGACCAATTGATTAGGTCGGCTTACTAAAGATATTACAATAAAATCAATTAAAAATAAATCAATATCTGATGCATCATGTTGGCTCAATGCATTTACAATAATAATAAATCATTTCCATAACGTGCCATGCTAATTTGGAATAGATATGCTTGCTGGTGCATAGCTTGGACCTATTTGCTGGTAACAACAAATATGCAAACCCAAATAGAACAATAACCAATTTGCCAAAACCAAATGATCAAATCATGTCTTCAACATAACTAAGTAGTCTCCAATTCATTCCAAGTGCCGGTCAACAATATAACCTGCCGGTGAACCAGATGCCAGTGACTGCGCATAAATCACTGAACATGCCAGTGAACATAATCAAGAATCTCCAACTGCTGATAAGTGTTAATAAGTGTTGACATAAATGACAAAACCAATGCAACACAACCAAAATACCAACATATTTTTCAGCTCCCATGCCTTCATTCTTATCCTTGCTTTTTATTTTTCTAGTTTTTCAATCTTTTCCTAAAAAACTGCCATTTCTTGATAAAAAACTGAAGTAAGTTCCGAAGAACCTATCATGTTTTCTTCTATATCATCAATCTCTTTTTGTGTTTTCCTTATCTCCTCATCAATGTCTTCTATTAGTTTGTGAGGCTTGCATGCTTCCTTATACAATTCTTTATATTCCAAAATAGTGGAATTAAGTACCAGTAATAAAGAATCAATATGCTCAGTACAGTCCTTGATAGTCTTATCAAAGAATTCACTTTTCTCCTTATTCACCCTTTCCTTAACAATCTCTTTATTTATTTTATCTAAAGTTAAAATATTTGAAGCAATGAATTTGGACAATGTGTCCAATTTACCTAAAGATCCAGAAATATGATCTATCTTACAATCCGGTGCAATCATTTTCAAAATAGGTAATGTATCATCAATGACCTTAAATTCTAAGGCATTGCATTCAGTGATCTTCTTTATGGAATCTAGAAGTACACCATTCACATTAGTAGGTTTGTAATCCATGGTGGAAGTGCTAGACAGAGTGTGATGTTCTGCAGTAGGTTTCTTATCACCTCCAGATGTCTGCATATTAACCACTTTTGATGTCTTGTTTTCAACATTGACCTCTTCTTTGTTCACTGTTTCTTCCTTATGATCACTCTATTTTTCAATTTTGTTTTCATCCTTATTGTCTACCTTGCTGACTGTTGGTTCACCTATACTCTATTCTTGTCCCTTACCTATTTCAATTTGTGCTTCTACTTCTTCTTTTGTTGGTTTTCCAGTGTTTTGCTGAGAGTCAACAGTGTTGACCGATGGCTTAGAGATCTTAATGTTTGTGGCTTTAGTTTTCTTAAGCTCTATAGATTAATTATCCATGACAATGTTGAAGTCCTGAGTGTCCACATTCATAGTAAAAAGAAAGTTTGACTCTGGATTAGTGTCATCTTGTGTCATTTCCTCTGCCTTCTCTTCTAGTTGACTGTCAGTTTGTGTCGGTGCCTCTACAGTTATTGGTGAGGTGTCCTGTGCCAGTCGAGGAAGGTTATCCTTGACCGTTATATCAGGTATACTACCAATTTTACCTTTACCTTTATCCTTCTGATATACCTTGGCAAAAGACATCCATTTTCTGTCTATCCTTTTCTTCTTTCTTCTCTTTTTCCACAAAAAATATATCCCACTTATCTGTCGTTTCATCTGCAATTTCATTTACTCTGCCTGCCATAAGGCTAACCTGCCGGTGACCACTCACAAAAACTATTTTGTTTGCCTCTGATATTAAGTCATCAATTTCCTACTTGGAGTTAACAGGATGTGCAACAAGTAGAGCCTCTACCTTTAATTTCTTGTCTAACTCCATTACCGACATTCTTTTAGCCTCTAACATTAAGTATAAGTCATTTGGTAGATCATCTACAACCTCAATAAGAACTTTCTTGTATATGTCTAGGTACAAAATAATACTTTCTTCTATAGTGTCTTTATCCGAATCCTTGAAAGAATGATAAATTTTATTCACATTACTAAGGTTACCTTCTTGTGTAATTTCATTGATCAACTCTTCCGGTGTAAGAGTATCCGGTGCCTTAGGTTCTTGTTTTTTCTTTGGAGTTACTTTCTTCTTCGGACCACTAGGCTCTCTTACAGCCCATTGTTTCTTTCTTTGAGCTCTTGTCTTTTTGGGAGATGGAGTAGGTGCGGGTGAGTGTTTTCTTTTCTTCCTGTCCACTCTCTTGAATTCAGCTGCCCTATCACTGTTAGAATCAGATGTAGTAGCTACAGGTGAAATGTGAGCTATCGGTTTCTGTTCTAATTGACTTTCCATCATACCAACAATACCGCCAATATTGATCAATCCTTCTGTAAAGTGGAAAATTGCGATCGAACCCTAGTTGCTCTCCCCTCTTCCAACTCCAAGGAGAGAGAAGGGAGGTTCACTAGGGTTGATGGTTTTCACTTAGGGGAGAGACTTTACATTCAAAAGAGGGGTTGAAACCCACAAGATCCAATCCCACACAATGCAAGATTGGATGCTAAATGTGTTTCAAGGGTTAAGAAAGCAAGGCTACCCTCTTTTGTAAAGAATGTTGATAGAAGAATTAAGCTAGGAATGCATAGAAAGTGATGAAGATTCGCTTATAAACTGAGATAGGGATATAGGATGAAGATGCGGACCTGGAATTAGCAATAAAATGTCGATACGGCGTTGTCCTGCAAATTTGAGCAAAAGTTGTCGGGACGATGGCGCCCGGAGTGCACACGGTCCTCCAAAAAATCCGCGAAACGAAGGGGGATCTGTTCGTCTCTGCACAAGGATTCCAGATCTTCAATTTCAGCCGCGTACCTGCAACCTACACATAGAAAAGCAAAGACGATTGGGGGGTTAGGGATTAGGGGTTTGCCTTTAGGTCAAACCCCGGTTTTGGAATTAACCAAGAAATGAGAAATTGCTGTAAATGTAATGTAAAACAAGTACTAATACCTTGTTGTAAGGATGTTTGTATCCTTATGTGCGAAGGTATAGATGTTTTTGTTTGTTGTATTGTTGTATGTTGTATGTAGCATGTAATGTGTTGTAAGTGATCTCCTCTTCAATGGTTGAATCCTTGTCTTGAATGCAACACTTAGCCTTGAATGGAGACTTGAAATGATCAATTACTTGAAGGAATGCTTGAATGCTTGAATGCTTGAATGCTTGAGTATAGTTTCCACGCTTGTACACATATGTCCTTCTTCTTTTCGACCTCCAAAATGGGAGAGGAAAAGTAGTTTATATACTTGTCAATTAGGGTTAATAGACTGATTTTCCCGACCTTAGGCCGACCAGGAAAGATAATTTCCAATTTGCAAACAAAAAGACCCAAAGTCCCATAGGAGACCGGGCCCAAAATAGGGCCAGGGACCAGAGCGCCTAGCGCCCTGGTCCTTCAGGACAAGGGCGCTGAGACCGGGCCCAAAATAGGGCCAGGGACCAGGGCGCTGGGCGCCATGGTCCTGGGGGACCAGGGCGCTGGGCGCCCTCGTCCTGAAGGACCAGGGCGCTAGGCGTTCTGGTCCCACCTCTCGGGACAGCAGAGTGCAAAGGAGGTTCAGGCCAGGGTGCTTGAAAAATGCAGTTTTTGGTGTCGTGAGCAAGTTTCGGGGTCTCCATTCAGGTTGCGTGTTGCATCGCCATCGTGAAGACCGAAATGCAGTCAAAATTGCAAGTGTCACAATTTTAGGATGCTACATTTAGCCCCCACTTTAGCGGGAGTATAGGCGTACGCTCATACTTTCAGTAAAGTACAAGGAAACAACATTGATAAACTTTCACCACGTCAAGGAGGCAAGATACACCAAGCCCCCAGTGGACTAAGGATCTTACGACTTCGATTGACAAAGTAAAAGGGAAGATCACGAGGGAGAACCATGACTGTCAGTAGTAAGGCTCCCTCACTATGAGTCATGTAAGAAAGATATCAAAAATTTTCAAGGCAAAGCTAAATTTGCCAAGAAATTCTCAAGTATCTTGAAAAGATATGAACGGGATGTATGCCCCCCTACGTTAAAGCGATCGCACACGCCTCACCGGGGGTGATTGCTTTAAGGTAGTGATACATATAAGAATGAGAAAGGAGCACGTTATCACAAGGATTTAGCCCCCAAGTGTGAGATAAGCCCAAGGATAATAGACACAAAACACAAAGCACAAGGTGACTTCACTTTCCTCGGGGTCAGTATGCTGTATGATAATTCATGTATATCATATGTATGTATGCATAATTGTTCTTCATTCCCCAATCAAGGAAGGTCACCTAGAAGAAGGGAACACATGTGTCTTTTGAGTCAACGTGAGAGAGATCGAGAGATCTGAATGCTTTGCATCATCCTCAAGTAGACAACACTAAGGACAACAAATAGAAGAATGAGAATAACACATAGAAGAAGTAACGAAAGAGAGGAGGAGAGAATCTGCTATGCTAATGAAACTAATCTAGCACGTCATCTACCCCCCGATCTTGCTGATCAATGTTTTGGGAAGGTAGGGAACACGCTAGAGGAGGAACATCCAACACAGCAGATGGAGCTATCACAAGATCCAAACAAGGGCTATGTTCATATCCCAAGCCGCGGTGTTCTTGTCTAGGAGCTAGGATAAGTGCTTTAGAAAATTCGTTAGATAAATGGTTATCAATATCAACAATTTCATATTCACTATCAAAATGAACAAGAGAAGTAGCATTTTCATCATGAATAACATTTTCATCTATATCATCATCAAGATTTATAAAAATAGGATCTTTAACTCGCACAGGATCAAGACCATCATGTATCTTATGTTTAGGAGATTTTGGCTCAATTTCCAGCTAAGGAGAAAATGGAATAATGCTTGTTGAAGGTGTTTTTGGAGATTGCAAATTTTGAGCTCTAAGACGATGCTTTCGTCAGCGTTCACGTGAAGAATGATTTCGTCTAGTCTTAGTAGGAAGTTGCGAAGATTGAGGAGGAGGAATGTTCTCATCCTTATCACTTGGGTGTTTAGGTTGTGGTCTCTTAGGCTGAACAATAGGATAAGAGGAAGGTCTCTTCTCTCCATAAGAGGAAGGAGGAGGAACTGCTCCATATAAAGGAGGATTATTTGGTTTTGGAAGGAGACCAAGTCCATCATGACGAGGAGGGATAGGTCTACTTTTAGGAAGTTTATTAATCATAGGCATAGTCACATCCATAGGGATGGGTCGGGAATCTTCTTGAGGAAAGACATTAGTTTTATCTTTCAAAGGAAGAACTTCCTTCTCAAGAATGATAGGAATGTCAAGTTTGGGTGTTCTAGGTTCACTTAGAGATAGGATCATATCTGTTTTCCACTTTTGATAAGATTTGAAAAGATGATCACTTCGGAGAGGAAGAGATTGGAATTGTTTAGGCCAAAAGTAATCAAGAGGAACGCTAGAAGTTCTTTCAGCTGGTTTAAAGAGACTATGATTGATAGTAACAACTTCACCATTATGGGGAAATTTCAAACACTTGTGAATAGGAGAAGCAATAGCTTTCATGGAAGATAGCCAAGGATATCCAAGCTTCACACGAAATTGTTTGGAAGATGGAATAATAGCAAAGTTCACATCAAGGGATTTGTTACGGACCTCAATAGGTAATGTAATAGAACCAATTGCAGGAGAAGAAAATGCATCAAATAGTTTCACAACCACATCTGTTTTGTCATAGATAACTTGATTCAATTGCAAAGTAAAAAGAAATTCTTTAGTAATGACATTAACCATACAAGAAGGATCAATAAG
The DNA here is from genome assembly GCF_030272615.1 of Cryptomeria japonica. NCBI lineage: Eukaryota > Viridiplantae > Streptophyta > Pinopsida > Cupressales > Cupressaceae > Cryptomeria > Cryptomeria japonica. The sequence continues at coordinate 622,496,138 of NC_081408.1, read as the reverse complement.
CACTCCACGGCAAGGTGTGTTCTTGACTTTTGCAACTATATATAAAGGACCATCAGGTGCCCTGATAGTTTCACTGGAATCAAATGTGATGAAAGGTTCTTTAGGGATTTTCTGTTGCTCTACAAAGTTAATCACATTCGGAGTCATGGACACAAGATCATCAAGTGAGACAGAGGAATTAGTAGTATCAATCGCATTAGAGGTATGAGAAGGTAATGGATCAGTGAAAATCTGAAGATTTTGGTTAGGAGGAGCTACAGATGTATTGCCTTTATCATTCACTCCAGAAACAGAGATAGTATTATTATCAATTAAATCTTGAATTTTCCCCTTTAAAGCAAAACATTTTTCAGTATCATGCCCAGGTTGACGATGAAATTGACAAAAAGATTTGTTATCAAAATAGGGTGAATTAATCTTTGCAGGATCAATTTGCCTTATAGGAGGAAGAGCAAGCACATTTTGTTCCAATAACTTATTCATAATACTATGCAATGATTCATTCAAAGGAGTAAACTTTCTTTCTTTCTTGAAAAACTTAGAAATAGGAGACACACCTGATGCTGCATTCACATTGTTGTTGATGATGTTTTCATTGAATTTAATGGACTCTCTGTTCGGTTTAAACTTCCCAAATGGTTGTTGACTACTATCACCCTTATCACTCAGAGTCATAGGATGTGATTGTTCCATTTGACTCACAGTCAGTTGATAATTGTGAAGAGTTGCGCACAACTGTTGGAAAGAAGTAAACTCAGAAAACAAGAGTTTTTCTCTAATGTCTTTTTGTAAATTAGAAATAAAGATTCTTTGAATATCATTGTCAGGCACTAGAAAAGAAATTTGAGCATACAAATGCTTATATCTACCAATGAAATTAGTCACTTTTTCTTTAACACCTTGTTTACAATGCATTAAATCAATCAAAGTAACTTTAGGACTTATATTGTTTTGAAATTGTTGAATGAAAGCATTTGCAAGTTGTTCGAAAGAAGTAATAGAATAGGAAGGCAACGAGCAATACCATTGTAGGGCTTTGTCTCTTAATGTTCTAGTAAACAATTTTGCAAGCAACCTTTGGTCATAAGCAAAATCAGTACATATTGTTTGAAAGGTCTTAACATGTGTTAGAGGATCACCCTTACCATTATAAAGCTCCAGATGCAGAATTTCAACATGTTTAGGGGGAATAGCTCGAAAAATGTCAAGAGAAAGTGGACTCGCAACATCAAATGTGGGCACACTAAACTTAGATTGATTCATAGAGGCAATTTGTTGCTGTAAAGAAGAGACAGTTTGTGCAAGATTGTTAATGGTCGCTTCAGCCGAAGAGTTCATATTAGACGTGTTAGATTGTGATGGAGGTGTTATGTTATTGAAAGAAGGTAGAGAGTAAGGTGGTGGGACACTATGATAGTTAGTCATAGGAGATGATTGGACAGGAGGAACACTACAAGGAGGAATGGAATGATTAAACGAGTTGCCCCCTTGCGTCATGTTCATTTGTGGTGATATAATAGGAACACTCATTGAAGGAATGAATGAAGAAGTTGGATTGAATGAAGGAAGAGGGTTAATTGAAGAAGAGGGATTGCCCCCATGACTGGTGATTATAGGTGGAATATCTTGTGTTGAAGTAGTCATTATGTTTGATGTAAAAGTAGGTATACTAGCAATAGGAGTCGTCAAAGGAATAGAATGATTGTCTTGAGTAGGAGGTTGTGTATAACCTAAGGTTTCGGCACAACTCTTCATAGGCATCACATTTGAATCCACAATGTGTGAAATACCACGCAAAATATCAATTCCATTCTTATCACTTTGAAGCATACGTTTTAGACCCTCAATTAAAGGAAGAGCTTGACTATCAGGGTATTCTTGAGACATCCATTGTCGAAAATCATCAAATTGGTTATCTAATTTTGAAAGTTGTTCTACAGAAACCTCATGGAGAGCTTCTTCATCATTAAGAGGATTAGAGGAATTACCCATGTCCTCGTTAAAAAGACCATTCAAATTAGGTTCCATCTCCTCAGTAATTAAACCTTGGAAAGACTTAATTCTAAGGCTTCGTCTAACGGGAATAGTGTAAGTAGGGATTATTGTTGTAAAACTCATGCACTAGAGAAAGAGAGAAGATTTTGAATTTTAGAGGTAGCAAATTTCAGTAGAATCAGCCAATTTTCCAGATTTAAGCTGTTAAATGCACTCAGGACAATCTCCCAAAATTTTGGAAAAAATGTCCGGGACCGTGGCGCTCGGGGTGCACACGGTCCTCGCAACTTTTTTCTAAATTTGCAGGGATGAAAGTTATGATGATTTTATAGCTAACTTGAAAAAATTGAGTGATTTTACGATCTGTAGATAGGCCAAATTAAAGTTGCAATCTCGAAATTGAACCCTACCCAGATTGTCGAAAAATGCAAAATTTGAATTTTGAAAAAGAGAGGGAAACTGAAATTTTGAATTTTATGATTTTAGAGGGAATACCAAAAGCAATGTAAGTTTCGAAATTTGAAGGTTGACTCAATTTCACGCAAAATTCAATTTTGAAAGCGGAAATCAAAGTTATTGTAATTAAGCACTTAATTTCAAAAGTCACAAATTGCAAAAAATTTGGATAAATCACTAAAATTTTGAATGAATGCTAACACACTTTTCAGATTTAGGACTGTAAGAAACACAATTTTGACACAAATTTCAATTTCAACAATTTTTTGAATGATTAGAAGCCTTAATCCAAGCAATCACAAGACCAACTTTGACTGTAATTTTGAAGGTGTTAAAATTGATAAAATCGGCCAAAATTCTGGATTTTAGCAGAAAAATACAGTAAGATCTAGCTCCCGAAATTTCAGAAAAAATGTTGGGGACGATGGCGTTCGGGGTGCACACGGTCCTCGCAACTTTTTTCCAAATTTTTAGGGATGAAAGATATTGTGATTTTATTGCGGAATCCAAAGTTACAGCTGATTTGGAGATGTTTTGATCAGTGAAATTGTCAGTCAAAGGTTGAATCAAGAAGGTTTCAAAAATTAGGGTTTTGCCACTTAACCACTTAATTTTCAGAACTAGAGCACAAATATGAATTGACAATTTGCAATAGAAGGGCAGATCTGAAACAAGCATCAACAATTAAACATTTCACAAGCTTAATTACTAAAAAGAAAATTTAGGGTTTTTATGCAATTAACCTCTAAAATTTTGCAAAAGATCAAACATGGAAATGTAATCAAGGAATCAATTTTCAGATCTAACTATGAATAATCAGAAAGGATGTTCACGTCAGGTTCACCAAAATGTAAAGCTGAAAATCGCGATCGAACCCTAGTTGCTCTCCCCTCTTCCAACTCCAAGGAGAGAGAAGGGAGGTTCACTAGGGTTGATGGTTTTCACTTAGGGGAGAGACTTTACATTCAAAAGAGGGGTTGAAACCCACAAGATCCAATCCCACACAATGCAAGATTGGATGCTAAATGTGTTTCAAGGGTTAAGAAAGCAAGGCTACCCTCTTTTGTAAAGAATGTTGATAGAAGAATTAAGCTAGGAATGCATAGAAAGTGACGAAGATTCGCTTATAAACTGAGATAGGGATATAGGATGAAGCTGCGGACCTGGAATTAGCAGTAAAATGTCGATACGGCGCTGTCCTGCAAATTTGAGCAAAAGTTGTCGGGACGATGGCGCCCGGCGTGCACACGGTCCTCCGAAAAATCCGTGAAACGAAGGGGGATCTGTTCGTCTCTGCACAAGGATTCCAGATCTTCAATTTCAGCCGTGTACCTGCAACCTACACACAGAAAAGCAAAGACGATTGGGGGGTTAGGGATTAGGGGTTTGCCTTTAGGTCAAACCCCGGTTTTGGAATTAACCAAGAAATGAGAAATTGCTGTAAATGTAATGTAAAACAAGTACTAATACCTTGTTGTAAGGATGTTTGTATCCTTATGTGCGAAGGTATAGATGTTGTTGTTTGTTGTATTGTTGTATGTTGTATGTAGCATGTAATGTGTTGTAAGTGATCTCCTCTTCAATGGTTGAATCCTTGTCTTGAATGCAACACTTAGCCTTGAATGGAGACTTGAAATGATCAATTACTTGAAGGAATGCTTGAATTCTTGAATGCTTGAGTATAGTTTCCACGCTTGTACACATATGTCCTTCTTCTTTTCGACCTCCAAAATGGGAGAGGAAAAGTAGTTTATATACTTGTCAATTAGGGTTAATAGACTGATTTTCCCGACCTTAGGCCGACCAGGAAAGATAATTTCCAATTTGCAAACAAAAAGACCCGAAGTCCCATAGGAGACCGGGCTTAAAATAGGGCCAGGGACCAGGGCGCTGGGCGCCTTGGTCCTGAAGGACCAGGGCGCTAGGCGCTCTGGTCCCACCTCTCGGGACAACAGGGTGCAAAGGAGGTTCAGGCCAGGGTGCTTGAAAAATGCAGTTTTTGGTGTCGTGAGCAAGTTTTAGGGTCTCCATTCAGGTTGCGTGTTGCGTCGCCATCGTGAAGACCAAAATGCAGTCAAAATTGCAAGTGTCACAATTTTAGGACGCTACACCTTCTTTAACATCTTTTACCATTTTAGAAGCATCTTTCATTAGTTTCTCTCTTTTCTTCCTCTGCTTCATCATAGCTACATCACTTTCAATGGTTTCAACATTTCCAAATATTTCCTCTGTTGGTTCCGGTGGAGCATCTAAGAGTATTTTAGCATAAGAGTCTAAGATGTGAGAATCCACCTCATATTCCATTTCAGTAATCTAGATAGTTATGGGTTTAACTGCTTCCATCTAGATTTCATCTCTTTTCACTAAAAAGCATATCTGTTTATGATATTTATCTACAATGCTTTGGGAAATCCTTTCTCTTTGTTTCATCTTTGTTTGGAAATTCTTAAAGTAGTCTTTTACTAGCTCATCACCACTAGATCCCATACCGATAATTGCCTCCTTTATCTGTTTTCCAACAGAAATATCATAGGCAAAATCCTTATGTCCCATACCGGGGATCTCTTTTGAAAAGTAAATCATTAAACACACTAACAAATTTCCATATTTGAAGGTTACTTTCTTATCACCTTTTATCTTATCCAAATTATCTAGTAGTTCATCCTTTAACCATTCACATATGTCAATCTTTGAATTGTTTATAATCATCTCATGTGCACTATGTATGCATGAACTTGACATAGAATTCAATTTATTTGTATGACCAACTTTATATCCAATGACCATGCTAGCAAATTTAACATTTTTATCCTTTATGTCATTGACCCTAAGTGATCGGTTGTTATATGTAGCTTCGGTTAAGCTCATAACTTCCTTGTTAGGGATTTTCTTCTTCTTGTCAGGTCTAGAACCGGTGGAAGGTGAACCAGTGACAAACTTGATAGATTCCTTGGTAATCTTAAATACTAAGTCCAACCACATAAATTCACCATGAACCCTGCTAAGGATATAGCGGATGACTTCATCTGAGAATTCCAACATATGGAGGATATTTATGAAACCTAAATCCTCAATTATCTTATGTTCCGGTTTCACTACCCCATCCTTATTAGTGATTACATTCATGTACATGTTCATTAAATCTTCAGATCCTAAACTTTCTATGTTGCAATGTATGTATGCCCTAGGGTCTTCAGCAAACACAACTCCCTTCCCAATTCTAGAAAATGCACCAATAGAATCATCTTGTTTTGCTATCTTAGGAATGATCTTGAAAATGGGTCTAGGTCATTTTATGTTCTCCACAATGGTAGGGTTTTCTACGAATTCAGGAACAAAAGATGAAGATGCCATTGCGAAAGATAAATACCTTTTAACTGTGAAATCCTTGAATGCTCTAAAAAAGACTTTGCTGCTTCGCCTTTAGAATGCCTTTTCTCAATTTCACTCTCTTTGAATGCTTGGATTCTTGGTGGATTGAAATGAGAAGTTATAATGCCTTTATAACAAAAAATTGACTTTCAACTGCAATAAATGCTTCACCGATGAAGTGAAAAACTCCACATATCTGCCGGTAAAGAAGAAATATAACTTCTTACCATCAAATGAGGGTAAATGCATAATTTTCAATTTGTTGCCTTACCCCTAAGGATTATTCCTTAGTTGGATGAAGATTCTCCTACCAGTGCAGGATTACCCTATTTTGTCGATGCAGTGACAGATTCATCTTCTTTGATCTCTCTTCCTAATCCATTGTTTAAAAAATTCTTGCTTGATTTCAGTCACCTTTTCTTTGCCTTTGTTATTGGATCCTTTATTGTTTGCCGGTATAGTCTTGCTTCTACAAAATTTTGCAATATGCCCAATTTTGTTACATGCATAACAAGTTACATTGTTTCTCTGAATAGCCTTTCCATAACCTTGACTGGTTTGAGTTCTGCATTGATTAGATAAATGTCCAAATCTACCACAAACATAGCATTTCACATTCATTCTGCAATTGTCTAAGTTATGGCCATTTTTATTGCATTTGGAACATTGACCAGTAGGTAAGTTTGTATTCTGATTATTCCTAAATTTGTTGCAATTAAAACATTTCCCATTAAATTTATAAGCATTAGGTTGCCTTACTGGTTTATTGTGATCATGATTGTTTGCAGTTCCAGAACTTTCTCCACTTTCAAATCCAAGTCCATCAGTTTCTCCATCAAGTTTCTGACTTTTCAGCATATCATCAAGATCATCTGAACTCTTCTTGAATTTGTCTTTGTATTCATTTTCAGTGACCAATTCACCTTCCAAAGTGCTAACTTGTCTTAGAAGGTCCTCTTTGTCATGTTGCATATGGATCAAATCTGTTTTAAGCATATCATTTTCATAACAAGCCTTTGAGATTCATCTGATCTTTCATTAAGTCTTCTGGCCAAATATTCTTCATTCCTCTTTCTATCTTCAATATCATTGCATAGTCTCATGGTTAAATATTGCATCTCATTCTTCATGTTACTGTTCTCTCGTCTCACTTTTTTCTGCAATATCTCAGAGAGTTTCTTTTTCTTCATTATCTTGATTTTGCAATTGCACATGTAATTCTTTTCTTTTATTATTTGCTATAACTAGGTTATCTTGAAGTGCTTTGATGAATTCCCGAGCAGTTCCGAGTTCATCTTCCAGTGTGATATTCTTTAATTTTTTTGCATCAAAATCTTCAAGAGCTCCTTCCAACTTTTGTCTCAAACTTTCCATTGGTGCCAGTTTCAGAATCTTCCTCAAGCTGTTAGGCTTTTGCAAATAGAGGACTAGGCTCTGATACCAATTGTTAGAAACTTGATGAGTCCCAAAGACACTAAGAGGGAGGGGGTGAATCAGTGTCTAACCGGTGAATGAAAGATTTAAACTTGTTTGAAACTTTATAACCCAAATTAATATACCAGTAATCAAGCAATAATGCAATAAAGAGAAATAACAATATAACCATCAATGGTCACCATAACTCAAATATTTTTGGTGACGAAACCCGATAGGGGAAAAACCTCAGTGGGATTTGTGACCCACAATATTTACTCACTGGCCAATATGAATATATATTACTTATGCAATGGGGGCCTGAACATGCAAGAAGGCCAACAACCTAGAGCTCACTACTCAACACAAAATAGGAGTCCCACTGACTACAAAATTGGATGATTAAATCCAATGACAATGTACTGCTTAAAATAGCATATGCAATGATGGATTTAGTATCGGTTTAAGCTCTATCAAATACCTCTACCATAAACCTTTCTTTTCTCTACTATGCTCTTATTCATTCATAAAATTATTACATCATAATGCATATAGAGATATTCGCTCTCATATTCATTACCTATACAAATTTCTTACTTCGATTACATACCTATCATTACTTACAAAATGACCTACAAGATCTCATACATATATGAGTCTTTACAATTCATCATGTTGGCTATACAATATATTTACAATACAAAACAATATAATTTCCATGTCGGCTAGGGTGCCGATAAGATCTTCTGTTGGTGTAGACTGGGTGCCGATTTTGTATAACCTTTATTGTGCCTGCCGATGCCGGTAGATGATGTCTGTTGCCGTTGTAACCTGTGAACCATGTTACCAGCTGGTTGCCACCAATGATACCATCAACTATTCTCATCTGAGTGTATAATGCCAACACACCATCCTAGGATGTCAAAGTAGATAGTTGATATGTGGGTCTTTACCCTCCCAACCACTCAACATACACCACCATGGGTCTTCACCCTCCCAACCACCCAAAGGTCAAAGAAAGATTCACTACTGCAACACTCACTTTTTGTGACAGTCTCAAGCACTTAGGACAGTCACTCTTTTCATGGCCATTATTCTTCACAACACTCTCTAACATTAATTATGATGATAATGTACCTCCTTAAACCTTCCACCAACACCAAAATCAATACCAAACTTTTTCCCAATCTCGCTAATGGACTAACATAAGTCACTGTCAAATTGTGATAGTCAATGCAAGGTTTAGGACAGTAGTTATGATCTTCTAATTATGGTGGGGCCTAGCCAACATAGGGCTATATGAGAGGCACATGTTATGTATATGTTAGTATCAGATAGAGAGTTCCCACAAGGTTTTAGAGTAGGTGGAAACCAGCCTAGGATGTCAACGTACATAGTTGATTCCCCCCATGATTCCATGATTCCAGAGAGGGAGTAGAAGGACCTGATTTTGGATGCCAATGAGAGAATTGAAAGGAAAAAAGGAAATACGCCACCAAACGCCAAAAGAAGAGATTATATACTATTAAGAATGTAATCATGTACTAATTAATTACTCTTTATATTTATATAATAACATATTTCAAACTTTCCATAGGCTGAGTGACAGGTCAAAGGCAACCAAGGCAAGACAAGAAAAGCACAGGCAACACAAAGTTGGCTCTGGTGGTTATATGAAACTTTCCACATGAATTGTAAGTATCCGTAAATGAAATATCGCATCAAAATATTTATAAATTGCAAACGATTTTTTTTTGGATCAAACAATGCAAGCAAAATTCATGATACCAAGCAAAAATGTAGGGCTCTGAATTCAATAGAGTGCCCACAGAATATGACAAGAGAATTGCCTACCAATAAGGTTATACAACCGTGGTTGATCGACTATGAGAATTGAGTGGGCAAACATAAGATTCTGGTGCATTCGTCACATAGGTAAATACACTAAATGAAAATTGTTTCAAATTGAATACTTTACCAATAATTTAATTGATGTTGATTTCCAACATAAAGTGCCTGTTGGCATATGCACACTCCAATGAGACATTGTATGTGATTGAAGGTTTTGTCATTGATGGCAACCTTACAATCCTATGGCACCGACAAGGCATTATACTGACAAGGCATTACACCAACAAGATAGTGCACTGGCATCAGCAGATCACACTCTACACCGGCACTCAGGACACCGACACCGACACAAAAGAAAGGAAGTATACCGGCACAGAGGCCGACAAGATTTTGTTATATTATATTTTGTTTATTATTGTAAAACTTTGTAAGCCGACTTGGCATATTGTAAAATGACTCTTATATATAAAAGAGATCATTGTAGACATTTTGAAATGAAGTAAGGAAGAGAAGAAAGTAATGTATGTGAAATATTAAGGCAGACCTATTATGCAAAATATAGGTTAAAGGGTTTATGTAAGAACTAGAGAAACAACCGGTACTGGATCAGGCATTATAGATTCTATTGTAAAGCAATACAAGATATTGGATTTGTATAATCCACATTGTAAGTCAGTGAGACCTCCTTTTTGAGCAGTGAGCTCTAGGCAGTTGGCCTTCCTGCATGTGCAGGCCCCTATTGTAAGTAATATTCTCTTATTGGCCAGTAAGTGGATATTGTGGGTCACAAATCCCACCGAGGTTTTTCCCACACTGGGTTTCCTTGTTAAATCCTTGTGTTATGGTGTGCTTTTCATGTGGATGTTCTTAATTTTGTTTATTGCATTATTTCTTGCATACCGGTACACTGTTATAATATGTTTTGCATGTTTTAAGTTAAGAAATTCTATGCACCGGTTAGATACTGAGTCACCCCCCCCTCTTAGTATCTGTGGGAATCCTAACAATTGGTATCAGAGCTTGGTCCTCTATTTTCAGAAGCCTAACAGCTTGAGGAAGATCTTGACACCGGTAAAGATGGAAAATCTGATGAAGCAACTGGAAGGAGCTCTTTCAGACTATGATGCAGAGAAATTGAAAAATATCAAACTAGAAGATGATTTAAGGGCAGCTGAGGATATCATTCAGGAACTTCAAGAGAATCTTACTGTTGTCAGAAATAAGAGAAGAGAACTTTGTGAAAAGTTGCAAAATGAGAATGATGAAAAGGAACCACTTAATGATCAAATAAACAAGCTGAAACAAGAGAACATGACAACAAAGAATGAGATGCAGGATATGACTATGAGATTTTGTAAAGAGATTGAGGATAGGAAGAAGAATGAAGAAGAATTGACCAGAAGACTAAGTGATGTAGCAAATGAGAACACAAGACTTAGCTATGAAAATGACATGTTGAAGACAGATCTGATGCACACTCAGAATGACTCAAATGAACTGATGAGATAGAAAGAAGTCTTAGAAAGAGAACTAGAAACTCCAAATCAACATAAGGAGAAATTCAAGAAAAGCTCAGAGGAACTTGGCACCTTGCTGAAGAATAAAAAGCCTAAAGGTGACACTTTTGGAATTGGCTTTGAAGTTGGTGAAAGCTCCGGTATTGCAAATACTCAGGATCACAGGAAACCGGTAAGACAACCTAATGCTTATAAATTTAATGGAAAATGCTTTAATTGTAATAAGTATGGTCATAGAGAAAATGAATGTAGATCTAGAAATTATCAGAATATCAACACACCCACCGGTTAATGTTCAAAATGCAACAAAGTTGGTCAAAACTCAGAAAATTACAGAATGAATGTGAGATGTTATGTTTGTGGAAGATTTGGACATTTATCTAATCAATGTAGAACACAAAATGGCATAGGTCATGGGAAAGCTATTCAGAAGAATAATGTAACTTGTTATTCATGTAACAAGATTGGGCATATTGCTAAATTCTATAGAAGTAAAGGATAACCAGTAGACAACAAAAGTTCTAGCTTGAAAGGTAAAGAAAAAGTTGAAGAGGTTAAGCAAGAATTCTCAAAACAATGGATTAGAAAAGCTGATCTAAATATTGGGAATATCCCTCCACCGGTAGAACCAGTCAATGCTTCACCGACAGGACAAAGTGATGCTTCACTGGCAGGACAGAGCAGTGCTCCACTGGCAGGAAGTTCTTCATCTAATTGAAGAAAGTTTCTTTGAGGGTTTGTCAATCTAATGACACATGTGCTATTATTCCCTCGGTTAGAGATAAGAAGTTGGAAATTACTTATTACCGGCAGATAATGTTAAGTGAATACTTAACCGACATGCATTTAATGTGGTAGATGGTGAAAAGACACTATAAAATTGAGGTTTTGGCTTCGTTTCATTTCATTGAGATTTCAAAACCTACGAAGAGCGCTAAGATTCCGAGCTAAGGCATTTCGAGCAAGAGGAAAAAACCCTTCAAGAAATCATCCATCCTAAAGGCAGAAAAAGGTATTTTATCATGGCATCCACCTCTGCAATTGAATATATAGCAAACCCTACTATTGTAGAAGTTATAAAAAGACCTAGGCCTGTATTTCAATTAGTTCCCGAGGTAGCAAAGAAAGATGATACCTTAGGTTCTTTTTCCCAAATTCCTAAGGGAGTTGTTTATGCCAAAGACCCCAGAATTTACATTCACTGTAACATTGAGGAACTAGGAGATGAAGAGATTAAAACCATGTTTAAAAATGTGATATGTGATAAATCTGGCAATGTAAAAGATGAACACAAGATTATTGAAATCCTAGGATTTACACAGATCCTTAGCATTCCTGAATTCCCCAAGGATGTGATTAGGATAGTCCTAAGAAAGGTACATGGTGAATTTTTCTGGCTAGATGCAATCCACAAAATCACTAAGCAAGTTGTGAAAGCTGTCCCGGGGTTACTGACCACCAGTAAAAGGCCAGACAAAACTAAGAAGGTATCTAATGAGCTAGTTACAAACCTAACTGGTGCAACATCTGACAAAAGGTCCTTAAGAGTAAATGATGTAACAGACATTAATGTGAGATTTATCAACATGATACTAGGGTATAAAGCTACTCATGCAAATAGACTTAATTCAGTTTCAAGTTTATGCATTAAGAGTGCTTATGATATGGTCACTGATAATGTAAAGATTGATATATGTGAGTGGTTGAAGGACAAATTAATTGACAACTTAGGCAAGATTAAGAAGGACAAGAAAGGAACTTTTAGGTTTGGAAATCTGCTAGTATGTCTGATGCTACATATAACCAAACAAGTTCCTGGTATAGGCTACAAAGAACTTGGATATGATATAGCGGTAGGTAAACAATTAATAGAACTATTCAATAACATGGGAGAAGACAAGGAAAACAATATCCATGATTTCTTTCAAGCACTTAAAGACAAAATGAAGAAAAGAATCCAACTATCACAAAAGATTGTTGACAAATATAAGGATGAAATATGCTTTGTAATCAAGAAGGATGAGATCTGGATGGAAGCAATCATCTCCAGGACAGTTGGGTAACAGAGATGGGCTACAAAATAGATGATCATATAATTGAAACTTATGCTAAAGCACTTCTGGAAGCCCCTAGAGAACCTAAGAAAGAAATATTTGGTAGTACAGAAACTATTGAAAGCCAAATACAATCAAAGAAAAGAGTGAAAAAGGTTGAGGCAATTGTAAGAAAAGGTTCTAGACAAGCAAAGGCTATTAAAGAAGATGTGTTAAAGAAAACTGGTATAACAGAGGATGAGTTAGCTGCTCCACAACCTGAAACTCACCTATCACCGATAGGTACTTCTTCGGAAAGTGACATGCCTGCAACTTTCAAGAGAGTTGTAAGGAAAAGAGATCTCTCACCGGCAACCACCCCCTCACCCAGGAGGACAAGACAAAAACAACAGGCAGTGAGATCTCTGGTAAGAAAGGCTACACCAAAGAAGAAGAAACTGACACCCAAAAAGAAGAAGAGGATAAATAAGGACTTGGCCCCTCTAGACATACTGTTGAATGAAATAACAGAGGAAGGGAAACTAAAAAATATAGAGAAAATATATGACACTCTGACAGCTGATGAAAAAGAACAAGTGGAAAATAGTGTTATATTACATATGGATATGTATAAGAAATTTTTGATGGAAGTAGTAGATGAAGTACCAGATGAACTATTTAAGAGACTAGAAGCAAGGAGACAAGCAGTAATAGAACTGGACAAGAAAATAAAGATTGAAAAGCTACTTGTTGTATATCCAGTGAATTCACCCAAAGAAATTGATGACTTAAATGCTCAAGCCAACTGACCAGTATTTTCTACTGCACACCGGCACATTGCTTTAATGGTCAGGAGAGTTAATGAGGTGACTGAGGAGACAGAAAATGCATGGGACATTTTCCTAGTGGAAAAAGAAAAACAGGAAGAATACATGAGCCACAAACCTATAAAGGTATATCAGAAAGAAAGGGACAAAGGTAAAGGTAAAGTTGGTGGACCACCCAGCATCAAGGTTAAAGACAACTTACCCCCACCTCCTTTTATTACTCCACCGGTAAAAAAAAAAGCTACAAAAGATCAACTGGTAGTCGAAAGTATGGATGTAGAGGATGGAAATCCTAATCCTGAAGTCTTATATATTGTGGATGTTGATACTTAAAAGATAAACATTGTGGTAGACAAAGATACAACTGATAAAACTGAAATGGCTAGTGAGCCTCTGGTAGCTGAGCAAACTGATAACACACAGGAGAAACCGACAGATGACAAAGAGAAAAAGGTAGAGACTCAGACTAAGACAATGCATCAAATAGAGAAACAAACATAGCAAAAGGCTCCTGAATAGGAACAGGAACAAGTTCATAAGGAAACAGTGCCACTGGCAACTGGAGAAGTAGAAAAACCATTGCTTAGGGAAATGCAGACACAAACAGACCTACTAGAGGTCAATACAAGCTTGGTTACTTCCACTGACCGTATTCAGAATGTTGGTTCATCATTAGGCTACAAATAAACTAATGTGACTGAGGTACTATTAGATTCAATTAAAAAGATAACAGATTGCAGCTCACAAACTTATAAGGCAATTAATGACACCATACCAATTTTGAAGGTAATTGCTCCTAACTGTAATATAGACAATAAAGATTCTTTAGGGAAACTTGATACCTTGTGTAAATATATCACAGAAAACATTGAGAAAATAAAGGAAGAGACATTGAAGGATAAAGTAGAAATTGAAAAGCATAAATTCTTTGATGAGCAAATAAAGAAGTGTACCAGAGATTTTGACACACTTCTACCAGAATTGTGTAATTTATTGAAAGATTACAAAACTTGTTAGGATTCCCATAGATACTGAGAGTGGGGGGGGGGGTGAATCAGTATCTAACTGGTGTACAAAATTTCTTAACTTAAAACATGCATAACATATTATAATAGTGTACCAGTATGCAAGAAATAACGCAATAAACAAAATTAAGAACATCCACATGAAAAGCACACCATAACACAAGGATTTAATGAGGAACCCTGGTGTGGGAAAAACCTCGGTGGGATTTGTGACCCACAATATCCACTTACTGACCAATAAGAGAATATTACTTACAATAGGGGCTTGCACATGTAGGAAGGCCAACTGCCTAGAGCTCACTGCTCAAATAGGAAGTCTCACTGACTTACAATGTGGATTATACAAATCCAATATTTTGTACTACTTTACAATAGCATCGATAATGCCTGATCCAGTACCGATTGCTGCTCTGCTTCTTACATAAACCCTTTACCCTATATTTCGCATAATAGGTCTGCCTTAATATTTTGCATACATCACTTTCTTCACTTCCTTACTTCATTCCAAAATGTCTACAATGATCTCTTTTATATATAAGAGTCATTTTACAATATGCCAAGTCTGCTTACAAAGTTTTACAATAATAAACAAAATATAATATAACAAAATCCTATCAGCCTCTATGTCGGTATATTTCCTTTCTTCTGTGTCAGTGCCGGTGTCCTGAGTGCCGGTGTAGAGTGTGATCTGCTGATGTCGGTGCACTAACTTGTTGGTGTAATGCCTTGCCGGTATAATGCCTTTCCGGTGCCATAGGATTGTAAGGTTGCCATCAATGACAAAACCTTCAATCACATACAATGTCTCATTGGAGTGTGCATATGCCAACAATCTCCCCCTTTGGCATTGATGGCAACACTCATGAGAAATTTCAAAAAGTGTATCAAAAAATGTGAAGTCCAAAAATGTTACCAAAAATGTGTGTGCTCCCCCTGAGCGTATGATTCCTCTGATATTGAATTTTCTCATCCATTACTCCCCCTTTGGCATCAATGACAAAGGTTGTCAAGATGTCAGTAGAGTTTGTAGGTTCAACCTTGTAACTGGGTAATTACAATTTGAAATAGATCTGCCAAAATCAAGTTTATACTCTCCATAAACTTTTTACTATCTCTTATTGCTATCTCTGTTCTCTTAGCTATACCGGTGAGATGCTGCAAATGCTCTGTCAGTGTTTTCTATCCCTATATAAGTGCCTCAGATACTTCCTTCTGCAGTGATGCTAGATAGTCCACTCTTGGACCCAGTTTTAATCTCAGATGCTTTGCCTTATTCACTATTCTCTCCTTTTCTCTTTACAATTTAAGTAAGTCTTCCTCAAAATTTGTTATTTTCTGTTCAAAAATTGATAGTGTATCAGGTGAGTTAACAAAATTATCTGCAAGTTTGTTGATTTCATCCTGTACCTTGGTCATCTTCTTATCAATATCTACAGTCAAAAGGTTTGTCTTACAGGTGTCTTTGTACAGAGTTTTGTACTCTTTCAACAAATTACACAATTCTGGTAGAAGTGTGTCAAAATCTCTGGTACATTTCTTTATTTTCTCATCAAAGAATTTCTGCTTTTCAATTTCTACTTTATCCTTCAATGTCTCTTTATTTTCTTAATGTTTTCTGTGATATATTTACACAAGGTATCAAGTTGCCCTAAAGAATCTTTATTGTCTATATTACAGTTAGAAGCAATTACGTTGAAAATTGGTATGGTGTCATCAATTGCCTTATAAGCTTGTGAGCTACAATCTGTTATCTTTTTAATTGAGTCTAATAGTACCTCAGTCATATTAGTTGATTTGTAGCTTGATGATGAACCAACATTCTGAATATGGTCAGTGGAAGTAACCAAGCTTGTATTGACCTCTGGTAGGTTTGTTTGTGTCTGCATTTCCCTAAGCAATGGTTTTTCTGCTTCTCCAGTTACCGGTGGCACTGTTTCCTCATGTTCCTATTCCTATTCCGGAGCCTTTTGCTGTGTTTGTTTCTCTATTTGCTGCATTGTCTCAGTCTGAGTTTGAGTCTCTACCTTTTTCTCTTTGTCATCTGCCGGTTTCTCCTGTGTCTTATCAGTTTGCTCAGCTACCGGAGGTTCACTAGCCATTTCAGTTTTATCAGCTATATCTTTGTCTACCACAATGTTTATCTTTTGAGTATCAACATCCACAGTATATAAGAATTTAGGATTAGGATTACCATCCTCTACATCCATACTTTCGACTACCAGTTGATCTTTTGTAGCTTTTGTTTTTACCGATGGAGTAATAAAAGGAGGTGGGGGTAAGTTGTCTTTAACCTTGATGCTGGGTGGTCCATCGACTTTACCTTTACCTTTGTCCCTTTCTTTCTAATATACCTTTAAAGGTTTGTGACTCGTGTATTCTTCTTGTTTTTCTTTTTCCACTAGGAAAATGTCCCATGCATTTTCTGTCTCCTCAATCACCTCATTAACTCTTCCAACCATTAAAGCAATGTGCCGTTGTGCAGTAGAAAATACTGACTGGTTGGCTTGAGCAATTAAGTCATCAATTTCTTTGGGTGAATTCACCAGATATACAACAAGTAGCTTTTCAATCTTTATTTTCTTGTCCAGTTCTATTACTGCTTGTCTTCTTGCTTCCAATCTCTTAAACAGTTCATCTAGAACTTCATCTACTACTTCCATCAAAAATTTCTTATACATATCCATATGCAATATAACACTGTTTTCAACTTGTTCTTTTTCATCAGCTGTCAGAGTGTCATATATTTTCTCTATATTTTTCAGTTTCCCTTCCTCTGTTATTTCATTCAACAGTATGTCAAAAGTGACCAAGTCCTTATTTATCCTTTTCTTCTTTTTGGTTGCCAGTTTCTTCTTCTTTGGTGTAGCCTTTCTTACCAGAGATCTCATTGCTTGTTGTTTTTGTCTTGTCCTCTTGGGTGAGGGTGTGGTTGCCAGTGAGGGATCTCTTTTCCTTAGAACTCTCTTGAAAGTTGCAGGCATGTCACTTTCCGAGGAAGTACCTACCGATGATAGGTGAGTTTTAGGTTGTGGAGCAGCTAACTCATCCTCTGTTATACCAGTTTGCCTTAACTCATCTTCTTTAATGGCCTTTTTCTGTCTAGAACCTTTTCTTACAACTGCCTCAACCTTTTTCACTCTTTTCTTTGATTGAATTTGGCTTTCAATAGTTTCTGCACTACCAAATATTTCTTCCTTAGGTTCTCTAGGGGCTTCCAGAAGTGTTTTAGCATAAGTTTCAATTATGTGATCATCTGTCTCATAGCCCATCTCTATTACCCAAATAGTCCTGGGGATGACAGCTTCCATCTAGATCTCATCCTTCTTGATTACAAAGCATATTTCATCTTTATATTTGTCAACAATCTTTTGTGATAACCTGATTCTTTTCTTCATTTTGACCTTTAATGCTTGAAAGAAATCATGGATATTGTTTTCCTTGTCTTCTCCCATGTTATTGAATAGTTTTGTTAACTGTTTACCTACCGGTATATCATATCCAAGTTCTTTGTAGCCTATATTGGGAACCTGTTTGTTTATATGTAGCATCAGACGTACTAGCAAATTTCCAAACCTGAAAGTTCCTTTCTTTTCCTTCTTAATCTTGCCTAAGTTGTCAATTAATTCATCCTTGAACCACTCACATATATCAATCTTTGCATTATCAGTGACCATATCATAAGCACTCTTAATGCATAAACTTGAAACTGAATTAATTCTATTTGCATGAGTAGCCTTATACCCTAATATCATGCTGATAAATCTCACATTAATGTCTATTACATCATTTACTCTTAAGGACCTTTTATCGAATGTTGCACCAGTTAGGTTTGTAACTAGGTCATTGGATACCTTCTTAGTTTTGTTTGGCCTTTTACCGGTGGTCAGTAACCTTGTGATAGCTTTCACAACTTCCTTAGTGATTTTGTGGATTGCATCTAGCCAGTAAAATTCACCATGTACCATACTTAAGACTATCCTAATCACATCCTTGGGGAATTCAGGAATGCTAAGGATCTTTGTAAATCCTAGGGTTTCAATAATCTTGTGTTCATCTTTTATATTGCCGGATTTATCACATATCATAGTTTTAAACATGGTTTTAATCTCTTCATCTCCTAGTTCCTCAATTTTGTAGTGGATGTAAATTCTAGGGTCTTTAGCATAAACAACTCCCTTAGGAATTTGGGCAAAAGCACCTAAGGTATCATCTTTCTTTGCTACCTCGGGAACTAATTGAAATATGGGCCTAGGTCTTTTTATAACTTTGACAACAATAGGGTTTTCTATATATTCAATTGCAGAGGTGGATGCCATGATAAAATACCTTTTTTTCTTCCTTTAGGATGGATGATTGCTTGAAGTGTTCTTGCCTCTTGCTCGAAATGCCTTAGCTCGGAATCTTTTCACTCTTCGTAGGTTTGATGTCTCGGTGAAATGAAATGGAGACAAAACCTCAATTTTATAGTGTCTTTTCACCATCTACCACATTAAATGCACGCCGATTAAGTGTTCACTTAACATTTGTCTACTGGTAATAAGTAATTTCCAACTTCTTATCTCTAACCGAGGGAATAATAACATGTGTCATTAGATTGCCATACCCTCAAGGAAACTTTCTTCAATTAGATGAAGAACTTCCTGGCAATGGAGCACTGCTCTGTCCTACCGATGAAGCATCACTCTGTCCTACCGATGGAGTATTAACTGGTTCTACCGGTGGAGAGGTATTCCCAATATTTAGATCAGCTTTTTTAATCCATTGTTTTGAGAATTCTTTCTTAACCTCTTCAACTTTTTCTTTACCTTTCAAGCTAGAACTTCTGTTGTCTACCAATGATCCTTTGCTTCTACAGAATTTAGCAATATGCCCAATCTTGTTACATGAATAACAAGTTACATTATTCTTCTGAATAACTTTCCCATAACCTATGCCAGTTTGTGTTCTGCATTGATTAGATAGATGTCCAAATCTTCCACAAACATAACATCTCACATTCATTCTGCAATTTTCTGAGTTGTGACCAACTTTGTTACATTTTGAACATTGACCGGTGGGTGTGTTGATATTCTGATAATTTCTAGATCTACATTCATTTTCTCTATGACCATACTTATTACAGTTAAAGCATTTTGCGTTGAATTTATAAGCATTAGGTTGTCTTACCGGTTTCCTGTGATCCTGAGTATTTGCAGTACCGGAGCTTTCACCAATTTTAAAGCCAATTCTAGAAGTGTCACCTTTAGGTTTTTGATTCTTCAGCAAGGTGCCAAGTTCCTCTGAGCTTTTCTTGAATTTCTCCTTATGTTGCTTTGTAGTTTCTAGTTCTCTTTCTAAGACTTCTTTCTATCTCATCAGTTCATTTGAGTCATTTTGAGTGTGCATCAGATCTGTCTTCAACATGTCATTTTCATAGCTAAGTCTTGTGTTCTCATTTGCTACATCACTTAGTCTTCTGGTCCATTCTTCTTCATTCTTCTTCCTATCCTCAATCTCTTTACAAAATCTCATAGTCATATCCTACATCTCATTCTTTGTTGTCATGTTCTCTTGTTTCAGCTTGTTTGTTTGATCATTAAGTGATTCCTTTTCATCATTCTCATTTTGCAACTTTTCACAAAGTTCTCTTCTCTTATTTCTTACAACAGTAAGATTCTCTTGAAGTACTTGAATGATATCCTGAGTTGCCCTTGAATCATCTTCTAGTTTGATATTTTTCAATTTTTTTGCATCATAGTCTGAAAGAGCTCCTTCCAGTTGCTTCATCAGATTTTCCATCTTTACTGGTGTCAAGATCTTCCTCATGCTGTTAGGCTTCTGAAAATAGAGGACCAAGCACTAATACCAATTGTTAGGATTCCCACAGATACTGAGAGGGGGGGGGGGGGGTGAATCAGTATCTAACTGGTGTATAGAATTTCTTAACTTAAAACATGCAAAACATATTATAACAGTGTACCGATATGCAAGAAATAATGCAATAAACAGAATTAAGAATATCCACATGAAAAGCACACCATAACACAAGGATTTAACGAGGAAACCCAGTGTGGGAAAAACTTCGGTGGGATTTGTGACCCACAATATCCACTTACTGGCCAATAAGAGAATATTACTTACAATAGGGGCCTGCACATGTAGGAAGGCCAACTGCCTAGAGCTCACTGCTCAAAAAGGAAGTCTCACTGACTTACAATGTGGATTATACAAATCCAATATCTTGTACTGCTTTACAATAGCATCTATAATGCCTGATCTAGTACCGGTTGTTGCTTTGCTTCTTACATAAACCCTTTAACCTATATTTCGCATAATAGGTCTGCCTTAATATTTCACATACATTACTTTCTTCTCTTCCTTACTTCATTTCAAAATGTCTACAATGATCTCTTTTATATACAAGATTCATTTTACAATATGCCAAGTTGGCTTACAAAGTTTTACAATAATGAAGAAAATATAATATAACAAAATCCCATCAGCCTCTGTGTCGGTATACTTCCTTTCTTCTTTGCCAGTGCCGATGTCCTGAGTGTCGGTGTAGAGTGTGATTTGCTTATGCCGGTGCACTAACTTGTCATTGTAATGCCTTGCCGGTGCCATAGGATTGTAAGGTTGCCATGAATGACAAAACCTTCAATGACATACAATGTCTCATTGGAGTGTGCATATGCCAACAAAACTCTGTACAAAGACACCTGGAAGACAAACCTTTTGACTGTAGATATTGATAAGAAGATGACCAAGGTACAGGATGAAATCAACAAACTTGCAGATAATTTTGTTAACTCACCTGATACACTATCTATTTTTGAACAGAAGATAACAAATTTTGAGGAAGAATTACTTAAATTAGAAAGAGAAAAGGAGAGAATAGTGAATAAGGCAAAGCATCTGAGATTAAAACTGAGTCCAAGATTGGACTATCTAGCATCACCGCGGAAGGAAGTATCTGAGGCACTAATACAGGGATAGAAAACACTGGCAGAGCATTTACAGCATCTCACCGGTACAACTAAGAGAACAAAGACAACAATAAGAGATAGTAAAAAATTTATGGAGAGTATAAACTTGATTTTGGTGGATCTATTTCAAATTGCAACTACCCAGTTACAAGGTTGAACCTACAAACTCTACTGACATCTTGACAACCTTTGTCATTGATGCCAAAGGGGGAGTAGTGGGATGAGAAAATTCAATATCACAAGAATCATATGCTCAGGGGGAGCACACACATTTTTGGTAACATTTTTGGACTTCACATTTTTTGAATACACTTTTTGAAATTTCTCATGAGTGTTGCCATCAATGCCAAAGGGGGAGATTGTTGGCATATGCACACTCCAATGAGACATTGTATGTGATTGAAGGTTTTGTCATTGATGGAAACCTTACAATCCTATGGCACCGACAAGGCATTATACTAGAAAGGCATTACACCGACAAGTTAGTGCACCAGCATTAGCAGATCACACTCTACACCAGCACTCAAGACACTGGCACTGACACAGAAGAAAGGAAGTATACTGGCATAGAGGCCGAGAGGATTATGTTATATTATATATTTTTTATTATTGTAAAACTTTGTAAGATGACTTGGTATATTGTAAAATGACTCTTATATATAAAAGTGATCATTGTAGACATTTTGAAATGAAGTAAGGAAGAGAAGAAAGTAATGTATGCAAAATATTAAGGCAAACCTATTATGCAAAATATAGGGTAAAGGGTTTATGTAAGAAGTAGAGGAACAACCGGTACTAGATCAGACATTATAGATGCTATTGTAAAGTAGTACAAGATATTGGATTTGTATAATCCACATTGTAAGTCAGTGAGACTTCCTTTTTGAGCAGTGAGCTCTAGGCAGTTGGCCTTCCTGCATGTGCAGGCCCCTATTGTAAGTAATATTCTCTTATTGGCCAGCAAGTGGATATTGTGGGCCACAAATCCCATCGAGGTTTTTCCCACATGAGGTTTTCTCGTTAAATCCTTGTGTTATGGTGTTCTTTTCATGTGGATGTTCTTAATTCTATTTATTGCATTATTTCTTGCATACTAGTACACTATTTTAATATGTTCTGCATGTTTTAAGTTAAGAAATTCTGTACACCGCTTAGATACTGATTCACCCCCCCTCTCAATATCTGTGGGAATCCTAACAGTGACTATATTTGTTTTAAATAAGAAAGCAATGATAAAAATGTGCATGACATTGGAATGCAACCTGCTAATTATGAAACACAACCTGCACATGAAGGTCCGGATGTGCATCCCAGTAGTGGAGGTATTCATTTTCTATTCAAATTTATTTATGTAATTATTAATACAATTAAAAATCTTAATTTGTAATTAGAGTAGTAATTAATGTAACCTTTTTTGTTAATATTTTAGAGTATGTAGTCGGTGGTGACCAAGTGGAGCATGATCTGGGTACAAAACATCAGGAATGTGATGTTACCCAATTGGGTAAAGTGGAGCACTATTATTCCTTTAAACAAATATAATTTCAATTGGTGTTAAAAATTAATGTAACCTTTAGTATTTCAACTCCAGATGATCTAGAGGGTGTTCAACATGTTGAGGTTGAGGATAGACAAAATGATGTGGCCCCATCAGGTAAAGAGCACAATAGTTATGTTCTCTAAATTAATGAAATACTTGTAACAATAATTTTTTTTTTTTTGAATTTAACCCATTTATTTGTTATGTAGAGGACCCCCCTTCACTTCAGTGTCCTCGTCCTCAGTATAGGACTAGGCATACATTGAGATCACGAGTAGAGGGCAGAAGAACTGAAGAGGGGGGAAATGATGAAGAAAATGATGTTCCACTTAGTCTTTTCATAGCTTCAAAGAAAAAAAAAGAAGAAATGATTGTAATCTACCTTATTTGATAATGACTTATTTTTATGTGTTAATGAATGTAATTATGTGCTAATGAATGATTATGAATGATATGTGTTAATTAATATTGTTGAATGTTGCGTGTTAATTAATGTTAATCAATGTTATGTGTTAATGAACGTTATATGATATTAATGAATGAATGCTATATTTTTTTAATGGTAGAAAGAATGAATGAATAATGTTAGATGTTAACGGGGAATTTAGAGTGATGTTAGGGGGGGGGAGGGGCCAAATGAGCTTCCACCTTCACATGGTTGGCCCTGTTAAGTAGAGAATATTAAACTATTCTCAAAACCAAGCGAAGCTGAATAAGATAACAAACTTTTCAATATTTCATTATGTTGCACAGTTAATCTTATTGAATAATGTATATTGAATCTTAATTTGAGGGTCCAACAGAGCCAACACAAACAACAACACCACAAGTTTCTAGGTATAATGAACTCCCATATCGTCTTGTATGTACACTAACAGTATGAGTTGCTTCTAGTGTTGATATCCATGGTGAGACTGCAAAAGTTATGAATATGCCTGATCCTTGTAAGTTTTTTTTATTACTTGACATTTTCTTTAGAATTTTTTTACTTCATGAATGAGATATTTTCAGATGTTTATTCCATGAATACCTCTCTCTTATATGCTTCATGATCGATGTGTCTTCAGCATGTCCACTCCATGAGAACCTTTCTCATATATGCTTGTACCTTATGTATATTTATGTATTACTTCATGGTTTACATGTATGATTCATGCCTTGCATTTATTTATATGTATGTTTTGTGATTTACATAGCTCCTTCATGCCTTACGATAATTACTTCATGCCTTGTAGTGTTCTCAAAATATTGCAAAATCATTCAACAAGAAAAAGAGTAGTAGAGGATACATACCAAAATAAATTAGATCTCCCTCTTTATTTCCTCACTTTGTTCCCTATTTTCTTCCTCCCTTCTTTATCATTTCCCTTTTTCTTTATTTTTCCATGATATAACTAACCTTTTCTCCTTAATGTTCTTCATGAATCCAAAGACTCCTTTACACTACCCACTTTACATCCATGGCAACTACCTCCATAACTTCACTTAGTGTGAAGTAAATATTCTCTTCTACCATGGCCTTAATATATCCTTCATATATCCTTTCAAATATTACCATCCATATATATATATATATATATATATATCGACCTCATTCTAAGACTTTGAATCTTCTCTGGCCAGTTCTACTTCACATTTCTCTTATGTGACAACAAAATGTGAGGATTTAAGAGAAGCTTCAAATCATAATATCCCTTAGCATTGGTTCATAAAGAGTCTCATATTATGCCTCCTAGATTGGATGGCTATGATCCTCATCACACTATTCAACTTTGTCCTCCTCACTGGATTGTTTGCACTCAATGAAAAGAAATGTATTGTCATGTATAAAAGAGAGGATGGATGGTGGTCACATAGTCCCACAAAGAGACATTTAATAAAATATATATTAAGATGTACGGTCTAAAAAGTCCACAATACATATTAAACTACCATATGAAAATGAAGAGTAGCAAGTCAATCTTTCCTATCCCAAGCCTATTGTGCCTTGTTACACAATATGAATAGAACCTTAGCATCATTGCTCATACTCACCACTTTTTATTTTAAAATTTAAACTCAACATCCACCTCATTTCTAATGTTGGTAAGGTTCACTATTTTTAAAAGAGTATTAGATAAAAGATTTGATGGAACAAAATTGATAGAGGAAAATAATAACAACAATATATTTTAGATGTTAAATGTTTTTTAATATATATTTTCTATATGATAATTAATATTTTCGGAGTAGTTAAGGATAAGGAGATCATTCTTCTATTTGATAGTCTATCGCCATCCTTATGTTATATTGTACTTTTGTTCTAGGAAAGCTTTTGATATTTTGCAATTAGTGTGGGTTTTTTAAGGTGACTCTTTATATTTCCTAAAATTGTATAAGCCTAATGGATTCTACTCTTGTTGATAGTTTGGTGGCTTTGAACAATGACTCCTTTGAAGAAGCATGATCCTTGTAATTTTGGCCTTCCTTGTAATTTTGACCTTCCATGATGTGAAAAGAGGTTATGTTATGAATAATGGTCCAGATGATTTAGTTATTTCTTATTATGTTGAGTATGAGTAAATTTGGGCTTCCTTGGCTATGGTCACTATTTTCTACTAACTACTGTGATTTAGTGTGATTTGAGCATGGACTTCAAGTAATCAAGAGGGTGGAAACAATCTTCAAGTGTTAGGGGGTACGCGGCCTTGACCAAGGGATGAAACTATTAGGAAAGTACAAGTGATTTGATGATTAGATAAACATCATTGACATACTGGTTTGGGACAATAATCTAGTCCCCTCTCTACAAACACAAATTTACCCTTTCCAAAAATGGAAATATACATTAAAAGGAAATATCGAAATTGGCAAACATTTCCAAATGAAATAAAATTCCCTTGCATATATTTAAAACAAATACACCATCTGAAAATATTAAATAGCATATATATATAGATGTTTAGTTAAAATCTTTTTTTGGAAACTTTATTAATAAGAAATAACTATAAGACAATTGTTAAAATTTTGAGCCATAGGGAGATTATTTTTAGTTCACCTTAATTTAGGCTTTTCGAGATTGAATTCTATAGGGCAATTCATATTATAAATTTACTTAATCCTTTACTCAAATTTGAGACATTATATTTATTGCTCAATTGATTATTAAATTTTAATAATCTAAATGTTAGAATTAATTTTAATTAACTCCTAGAGCAATTAAAAGATTATTTGAGATTAATAATATCTCTTGTCAATTTAATTAGAGATTGTCGTTTAAATTAATTATTTAATTAATGAAATAATAATGATTCTCTTGGAGAGTTATTTTCCGCATTGAGTTTAGTTTTGCATGCTTGATTAAGTTAATTAGCTTAACTATAGTAAATAACTCTTTTGATTTCCAGAGTTTAAACATAGTTAAGACAAGACTTTACTATTGCACCTTTATTTTAGCATAACTAGTTTTATTAGGTTGTTTATAAAAATAAAATAAAATTTGTTGTTCTGTTTTTACCCAAAAGTTTGGGCATGACATTTAACTCCGATACCATCTTGGTGTTATGTGATGCTTTTGTTCTTATGTTTCATGTTTTAGTATTAGCATGTATGGATGGGATTTTGATAGAATGTATAAGTGGATTAGATGAGATTTATTGTAATGCATGTATGCAGTCATCTCTTAAATGCAATAAATTGGATCATGAATGAATGCATTCTGTTAATGTTAATGAAAATAAGTATGCATGAAAAGACCTCATTAGTTATGATGAAATTATAGTACATTTTGGAACAAGATGCATGGCATGTGTTTAATGTAAAATTGAATGTAATGAATGGATAACAATTATTGGATGAACTCGTCATATTGCCTAAATTGTAATTCTAATGGATGAACTTCATTTAGTCATTTACATTTTAATCTTAATAAATGAACTTCATCATAATAGCTATATTTTAACTAAAATGGATGAACTCATTTAGTTATTTACATTTTAATCTTAATAAATGAACTTCATCATATTAGCTTTATTTTAACTATAATGGGTGAACTCATCAAGTTATCTATATTTTAACCCTAATGGATGAACTTCATTATGTTATTTACATTTTAACCATAATATATGAACTTCATCATATTAGCTATATTTTTAACTAAAATGGAAGATCTCATCGTGTTATCTAATTGTAACTCTAATGGATGAACTTCATTAAGCTATCTAACTTTTTTTTACTCTAATGGATGAACCTTCACATGTATCTATGTTTTAACTTTAATGGGTAAATTTCCTCATGTTAGCCTCATCTTCAACCTTAATGGATGAACACATCCTATTATCTATAATTTTAATTTACTGAACAAATTATATCCATGTTTTAAGTAATAACATGTAATTAAGATAACCTGCTTAATTGGATCAAATGTCGCGAGTTGAGTTAGGTGTTAAGTTATGTAATCACGTTGGGAAACCCTTTAGGTGATAGTTATGTCTTCCGCTGTGTTATCTAAACATATGAAAACTCATTGTATCATCATGTTGTGTTTCAAAACTCTTAAAAATAAAAAATAAAAAAATATTTGTACTCCATTTGTGTGTTTTAGCTTAATCCCTTCAGGGTTTCCTGGCAGGGCATTACACCAACCAAATTTTAAAAAGTTGTCATGACAATAATGACAACTTTTTACAATTTTTGCCCAATGGACCTTAAACTTTCTCAATTAGGTCCAAATACATCATAATGGCCTAAAATGGCCTTATTTACATGAAATAACACAAAAAAACAAAAATCTCAAATTTTGACCGTTTTGGCCAAATCTAGGTCCCTAGGGTGCTCTCGCACCATCAAAACATGTGAATTAGGAAAAACAAATGTGTTTTGGAAGTTTTAATGAGAGAAGATATAAATATTTCTACCTCTCAATAAAGAAAAAAATACCACAAATCTCATTATTGATAAGAAAGTGTACAGTGATTCATAGAGTTCCCCCAAACCCTTCAACAAATAAATTTAACAATCTCCCCATTGGCCTATACTCAAGTGACAAACATAATAGACAAGTTGAGAAACCATTCTATACTATGAAATCAAAATGCATACCTTTTGCATTGGTGAGATGTGAAATTGGGCTTGTAAAATGTTTTGCAAAACCATCCCATGTTTTCACCTTTATTTATTTTGTGAATTGGAGCTTGGTCTAGGAGGTTAGACAAGTTGTTTTGTAGGTTGTAGCAGTAATAAAGTGCTAGAGGAATTTGGAGAGAAGTATTCTTGTAACCCATTTGAAGGAATAACACAAGCATTGTTCTCTTTGGTGTGGTTTTTTTCTTACAAGGGTTTCACCATGCCAATCACATTTTCTTGAAAGATTCTTAAGCCTTTTTAACAAACCCATCCTATGCTTATCTTGCAATTGTAACATTTCATGAGGTAAGAACAACTATGAGTTTTAGGGGTGGGTACGTTGAGAGTGTCAACTGGTGTTGGTGTAGAATTCAGGTCCATATTCAAAGATTTCAAACAAAAGAGGACTTTGGAGCCATCAGGTCCATATTCAAAGATTCCAAGTTTGAGATCCTTAATAATTCTCATTCTTCTCGAGGTTCCTAAGTAGTAGATTCTTAATGTCATATGTTGATTTATTATGATGGTTTTAGGATGATTTCTTCCTACTAGATGATTGAAATGATGTCAAATTTAGGTATATTATATTGGTCTTGTTTTGATTATCAACATTATTATATGATGCCATGATGCAAATTGAGTGGGGTATTCATTAGGGGGTAACTAGTATTGGTTAATGATCATGTTTTATAGATATGAGCATAATCATGTACTTTATATCACTTGCAAATTATATGATTTATGAGTCATTCTTATCATGAGAGTTGTAAGAATCAAAATTGTGTTTATAACTCTTGGGAGATCACATAAGTGTGGTAGAGATAAT
This sequence comes from Cryptomeria japonica, assembly GCF_030272615.1. Taxonomy (NCBI): domain Eukaryota; kingdom Viridiplantae; phylum Streptophyta; class Pinopsida; order Cupressales; family Cupressaceae; genus Cryptomeria; species Cryptomeria japonica. Next base: position 622,467,215 of record NC_081408.1, on the reverse strand, counting down.
CCATTGATGAAGCATATAGACTGGTTTTACTTTTATCACTATTTTACAATCAACATTAGTTTATGGGTTATAGATGGACCTTTTGTTTTAGCTAGGTCATCATCTCTGTTTCACCTAAGTGGGTGGCAGCCGATGAGAAAACTGTCTGGGGTACCCACTCCTTTATATACCATCATGTTAGATGGGTTTTAAATAGTTTCAAGAACTACGAAGTCTCTGTTCCTTCACATAGGCAAGGCCATCTGTGATGAGCCCCCAAGACACTAGGTCTAGCCCTTAGGTTTTACAATTCTAAGTTTGGTTTAGTCTTGCCACTCCTTCAAAACCTTATGTATTCTCTATTTATCTATGCCCTCTTGATTCAGTTGTGCTAGCTTTTTGAAATGAATTTCTCTATCCTTTCTATCGAATGGCTTTATCAATGTCTCGTTGAAATCTTCTAAGGTAGTGATTGGATCTTTCCCTTGGGCCATCATGCCATGATACTGCCATTTGTGAGTTATCTACTCAAGATTCAAGTTGGCAAACTTGATGGCCTCTTCTTCAAACTTAGGATTAAAAAGGAAACATGCATCCAATTTTTGCAACCAAGCTCTTGCTGAAGAGCTATCAGATATAGTAAAGGTGGGAATGGTGATATTTCCAAAGTAGTCATCACATCTTCTCCTCCTATGCCCATTCCTTGTATTCATCTCATACTATTTTGTAAAGGAATTATCTCTTCACATGCCAGCACTTAGGGAATTGTATTTATCATGAAGTCTTGACATTTCATCTCCCTGATTGGGTTTCTCTTCTTCCCTTGGTGTTGTCCCTTCCTTTTCCAGAAAATTGGCTTTAAAGGCTCTTGTATTTGGGTTAGCTAATTCCCTATTAGCACCAAAGCTATTCCCTTTGATCCCATTTTTAATAGGTTTACGAGTACTCAGTGGTTCATACAGTCCTCTTAGGAGTTGGACCATCTCAACCATGGTGTGCCTCATATTAGCTTGAAACCAGTGCCCCTCATATTAGCTTGAAACCTATACTCCCTATTGGTAGCTGATGGGGATAGAATACCATTCACTGTACATATCAATGAGGTGTTCTTTACGTCTAGATAAGGAGAACCACTCCTGGATATACTTTAGAGAGATGGTGTATGTATAGAGATAGTTGGTAACCGTATATATATATTTGAATAGCACTCCTGGCTTCCCCAACATAGGTATGAGTAGATCGATGAGGACACCACCTGAAATAGATAGTAGACAACACTCGCCCTCCAGCTTGATACACTAGTATTCAGGAGGATCTAGACTGTGGAAAACACCTTCACTTTAGTAAGTCAGACTACATTAAGTATACACCCGGTTGATACCACCTGCCTTACCCCCTACTGCATTCAAAGTATGGAATAGTAAAATTGACCGGTGGCTTATCCCCTGATGTAGTCATAGTATGAAATAATCAATTTTAAAAATAAAATGAAAAAAATAACTGTCAAAATTTTGACAACAACTAAACCTTGCACTGATGGTCAAACCGTCGGACAAACAACATCCTCATCGGTGCAAAGTTTCTAGTTGCCATCAAAATTGTGATGCCAACTGAAGAAACATCTGACGAGGATGCTGTATGTCCGACGACACTTTCTTGTCAGATGGTCATCGATGCATATTTGTGGGGGAGCGTCGGAATTTTGACGTCCATCTGACAAAATTTTTGGCCGACGGAGCGATCATGGCCATCATCAGAAGAGTTCAGTATGTCATTGAAATTCTAACTTTAAATGGCATCATCAGGAAGTTCAACGATGAGTTTTTGATGGCTTCATTTATCGACAGACTGATAAAAAGTAGTCAAAATTCCGACAATAGGCCGTCAGAAATTAGCCCCAAATGTACTAGTGGTCCTATGCAAATCTAAAATATCCTCAGTGATATGTTACTTGATCACGTCGTAAGACAAATTTTCATAGTAATATAGCTTCACTCACAAACAATAGACAAATAAAAATCACACTCCCTCCTTGCGTCTTGAGTTTCAAGACATCCTTGGGTCGCTTAGGAGATATGATATCAAAAATAAAAAACAACTGTAGGTGAACATGCATGCTACCCTATGTATCGTGTCAAATAAAATATCTTGCAAGTAGATCTTTGTTTAGTTTATTCAGCTCCTAGTTTTTATGTCTACCAATGATAGTTCTGATCTTTGTTTTCTTTCAAATGTCTCTGTTTCGATGGTTATCTGCTTTGTTTAAATCCCCAAAAGGCGAGATGCTCCCGGTTGTGGTCAAGATTTTTCCCCTAGCTATGGACACGTCTTTCGATATGGATATATACATTGATCACCAAGACATGGTGAGATATAATATAGATAATTATTCGAATAACCAAGGACAATGACTACACTAAGTGTGTCCAAGATTGTGCTATGTGAAAAGGTTTTGGGATGGCCATTGGATTAGCTCAGATGGGTGCAAAGGATATGATATATGTGCCCATAGATGGAAGAGTCGATCTATCACAAATAGTGCCTATTGCCAGGTTTTCTCTACTTTCTTTTATTGAACTTTTTTATTTTTTAAATTTTATTTGTATTTTTCTTGATTATTATTATTATTATTATTTTTTGTATTTTTCCCTTTATCCATGCATTGTATAGCTCATGTATTAAACCTTTTGAGATGCTTTCTATTAATAGGTTCATCAAACAGGTCCCCTTTTGATGTAGATAACTGATATGCCCCCAATCCATAAGTGGATATGATGACAAAAGGATCTAGCCAATTTGGTTCAAATTTGACCTTCTTTTCCTGATCCTGTTGATTGTGAAGATTTTCATTTAGTGCTAAGTCATCGATTTGAAATGCTGTTGGCTTTACTTTGTGATTTTAGCTCTGGCACATACGTTGCTGATATGATTTAAGGTGCTCAAAGACACATTGTCGACGCTCATCTAGTAGTTCTAACTCTTGCAGTCTGTTTACTCGATATTCCTCATCTGGAATGAGTCCCTTCAATGATACTCTAAGTGATGGAATCTCAACCTCAATAGGTAAAATAGCCTCTGATCCATACACAATTGAGTATGGTGTTGCCCCTTTAGGTGTGTGGATGCTAGTTCTGTAGGCCCATAAAGCTGGGTTGAGTTGGACATGCCAATCATGACTAGCCTCATTCACTATTTTCTTGAGAATTTTCAAGATGGTTTTGTTTGAGGCCTTTGCTTCGCCATTCCCTTGTGGATAGTATGGCGTGGAAAAATGATGGTGGATATGGAATCGTTCACACAATTCTTTCACATCTTGATTCTTGAATGGTCTTCCATTATCCTAATAATGGAACTAGGAATGCCATACTGACAAATGAGATAATTCAGGATAAAAGAGGATATTTGCTTTCCGGTAACAATAGTTAATGGGATGACCTCTATCCACTTTATAAAATACTCAGTTGCCATGATGATAACATTATATCCGTTTGATGAGGAAGGATGAATTTTTCCCACTAGGCCAAGTCCCCATTGATAGAATGGCCATGATGTAGTGAACAGTTGCAACTCCCGTGTTGGTGCATGTATAAGTCGCCATGAATTTGTCATTTTGGACATATTCTAGAAAACTGGTATATGACACTTTTTCCATGGTCGGCCAATAATATCCCACCCTTAGAATTTTCTTAGCAAGAGTAGGAATGCATGAATGTGTGCCACAAATACCATCATGAAGTTTTTGTAAGGTAGTTTTAGATTCATTATGATCCAGACAATGAAGAAGAGTACCGTCAAGACCTCAACGGTAAAGTGTGTCAGCGGTTAGGGTATAGCGGGATGCTTAATGAATACAGTTGTGTTTCTAGTTTTGGGATAGATCTAGTGGAAGGATATTGTGTTTTAGGTAGGCATATATCTTTCCATAGAGGGGTGAGTCAGAACTGACTATGTGGCATATGAATTGGGATTCATAATTGTCATAGGCAGGGGAAAACAATTGTTCGACCAGGAACTCGTAACAACTCTATTTGTCTGGTTTTTGTAGGAGTGAGACAATGGTTACCATGGTGTCTACAACTTTGTTGTTTAACCTTGGAATCTACTCAAATTTGATATCCACAAAGTAATTCTTTAAATCATTTACCATGCACTTGTAGGGCATCAACTTGTCATCCTTTGTATGATACTCATTATTAACTTGATTAATGACCAATTGTGAGTCTCCAAAGACTTTCATATCTGTGATTTTCCACTCTACAACCATCTTGATGCCTATTACCAGAGATTCATACTAAACAATTTTATTTGTCTAAGGAAACATCAATCTGTAAGATCTTGGAATAGTGTGTCCTTCTGGAGTGATGAATAGGATGCTTGCACCTTATCCATGCTGTCTGTATGATCCATCAAAGTATAAGACCCATGGTTTTGTTGATATTGTGAGAATATCTATATCTAAAACTTCAACATGGATTGGATGAATGTCTTGTAATGGTGCTTCTGCTAATTGATCTGCTATGGCTTGACCTTTGATAGCCTTTCTGTCTGTGTACTAGATGTCAAACTCACTTAGAATCATCACCCATTTAGCTAACCTTCCTATAAGAGCAATTTTACTGAGTAGATATTTTAATGGATCAATCTTTGCTACCAGCTTGATTGTGTGAGCTAGCATATAGTGTCAAAATTTTTGAGAAGAGAACACTCACAACCAAACAATCTTTTTCAATCAATGTGTAGTTGAGCTCATAACCATTCAATGTTTTGCTGATGTAGTACATTGCTCTTTCCTTTCTCATTGAATATTCTTGTGCTCACAATGCTCCTAGTGATACCTCTGTAGCTAATATGTAAAGAATGAGAGGTTTGACTACTATTGGTGGTACCAAAATAGGTGGATTCATCAGATATTGCTTGAGTTGGTGGAATGATTTTTCACATCAATCTTCCCATCTAAAAGGGACATTCTTATGGAGTAGATGAGTGAATGGAAGGCACTTGTCAACTAGTTGAGAAATGAATATTCTCATGGATTGTAGTCATTCCTGTAGAGATCTTGACTGACTGATATTTCTAGGAGGTGGCATCTCCATGATTGGTTGTACTTTTGTGAGATCCACCTCGATTCCTTTTTCTGAGACTATATATCCCAAGAGTTTTTTAGATGTTACATCGAAGACACATTTTTTTGGATTCAGTTGTACATTGAATTGTTCTAGCCTCTGAAATATTTTGTCCAAAATCTCCAGGTGTCCTCTTGTAAATTTTTTGGCCAATAGATCATCTACATAGTCTTCCATGAATGTGTGCATCATGTCATGAAATATTATTGTCATTTCTCATTGATAGGTCGCTCCTACATTCTTCAAGCCGAAAGGTATGACATTCCATAAATAAGTACCCCATGGACATGTAAATGCAATTTTATCTTGATCTTATGGTACTATTTTGATTTGATTATAGCCTAAGAAACCACCCATAAGTGATAACATAGCATGTCCTACTGTTAAATCTACAAATGTGTCAATTTTGGGTAAAGGAAAGTCATCCTTCAGAAAAAAATTGTTGAGATCCCTAAAGTTTGTACAAACTCAAATGCTTTTATCTAGTTTGGATATAGGTACAATGTTAGAGATCCATTCAGAATAATCTATGGGTCGGATGAATCCTACATCAAGTAACTTCTTTAGTTCTTTAACCAATATTGCAACTTGCGATTTCATTTTTATCAGTTTATATTTGACTGGCTTAACTCCTGGAGCTATAGATAAGTGGTGCATGATCAAATCTTGATCTACCCCTGGTATATCTATGTAGGACCAAGAAAAATTTATTTTCTTTTCTTTGAAGAAATTGGTGAAGTCAGGTAGTTCTTGTTTTGTTAATGACTCTACTAGGTGTATGGTCTTTGCTGCTGCTTCAGTGTCACTGTTGATTGATTGAGTTGGTTCAATCAAAATTGGTGATCTCTCCTGATAATGTTCTCTCATCCTTTGGAACCTCAAAGAGGTTTTCACCATTGGATACATCCTTTATTTTTACTTTTTATGATCTAATATTGCCATTAGATGGTTTTCACCCATAGATCAATTTTTTATTTTATTCATTTTGTGACTAAGAGACCTGGCACTCTCCTGATTGAGAATTTTGTTATGAGATTCGCTGGTGGAACATGTTTTCAGGTTTACTGAACAAAGGTAATGAACAATGGCTACATCATCTTGAAAGATAGGAATATTGAGTGGTTCTGTTTGTTCCCAATCAGTGAGTTCAGAATATATTAATGGCAAGGGATCATCTGGCGGGTTAAGGTCTATATCCGTGTGGGTCATGATGGATACATTGTCAAAGTTGTTAGTAGTGAAGTCAAGGTCTATGATGGTACCCTCTGCAGAATCTATTTCGCTCTGAACCTGATTATCCTCACTAGAGTCATTGATATGTTGTGATCCTACTTAAAATGGTCTAGCTCCTGAACCTTGTCCCTCATAGGGTATTGGCGTATATATTTGGATGATAAGGATATCTTTTTCATCACAAGATATCTCATCAGAGGAATCCCATTCCCACTAATGTTAGTCGGTCTTAGAACTAGCCTGTAGCTTGTGGATATTTTCATATAGATTCAGAGTTTCCTCCTCCCTTTTTATAGTAAGATCTTCTTGTTGGCATTCATATTCTTCTTCCTATTGTTTGTAGACTGCTTCTTCTAATGCTTGTTGTTGTATCAATTCATGTGATATTGTTGTTGCTACACTAATTTTTTGTTTCGTTGATGATGTTGTTGTTGATTGTGTAGTCCATATCCTAGGCCTAATTTGCCCTTGGCTGGATGTGAATGGGGTTGAATTGGTTCTGAGATACCTTCTTGATTCTTTCAAATATGACCTTTTCCTTTGTATCCCATCCATTGCATAATTCTGAATCCATTGCCATATTGTTCTATTGGGATTGTGATATCAACAACTACTGCTTTGGTTTCTTCTTCATCTTTCTATACACAATTTAGGACATCCTTGTCTTCTATTTCATTTGCTAGTGTGCCTGCATGGATGAATGCACCATCAAACATTTTGATGGGTTGTGAAGATATTTTCTTTGATGTTGATGGTTGTCCATGAGACCTTGGTGATATGGGTAACCATGATAGACATAGGGATTCAAAAGACTATTCCCCCATGCCTTTTTCTTTTAACTCTATCCTCTTTCCAACATCTATGTATAAAAACTTGAGTTGATCCATATTGCTTTATGATGTGGAAGCAAGATCTTCCCTATTATGTGATACTAAGATATTCTAAGCCACTTTTCGATTGTTGCAATATTGAAAAGGATTTGTGTCTGTTGATACTAAAATTTCTTGCTCATTGTATGGAAACTTGAGACATTGGTGATATGTTGATGGCACTGCTTGCATCTCATGATTCCAAGGACATCCCAAAAGTATATTATAAGATAAGTCTATATTCAAGACTTGATAGATGGTATCCTTCTGAATTGGTCCCACTTGAATGAGAAACACCACCAATCCTTCTGTTTCTCTTTCCTTATCATCATATGCTTTTATAGTTATCTTCTTTTTAGGATCAACAACCTTTTCTGAGAAGTCCAATTCATGGACAAGTCTTATAGTAAATATATTTAGACTGGCTCCTCCATCTATTAGCACATGTTTTATCTAGTGTTTATGGACCAACACTTTGATATGGAGGGAGGTATTGTGCAGATGATTCAAAGAGACATTGTCATGTTCTGAGAATGATAGGTTATGAGGTGTGGTCAAATGTCCCCCCATGGTTTGGAATCTATTAATTAATAGATTGTTTGGAACTGTAGTGTCGACAAGAGCTCTTTCTAAGATATCCTTTTTTACTGGTGAGATTTTGAGAAACTCTAGTATCGATATTTGGGCCGGTGTTTTCTACAATTGATCTTATTGTCCATTTGGTGGAATTGATTATGTGTTGTATTGATGTTTTGTCATTGATTCCAAAACTATCTATTTGGATGCTTTACCAACACCCTCCTGGTCCTGATAGGTTGAGTGGTTTCTAGTTAACTTGGATCCAACATGATCTGATAGGCTCCGATATAGTTTGCTGATGGAATTGGCTTGTTCATGATACTTGTTGGGTGAATATTTTGTCACCAACGTACTAATGACAAAATATATAATTCACACAACGCTATGCTAAGAAATTAATCTCTCCTCTCATCAAGGGGAGGTTCCCTATGAAATTTCTCATCTAATTAAAAGAAATTAAATTTGTGGGTTGGTGTTGGGTATATAACTCTCTTTTTCAGAGTTTATGTATTCTCCCTTCACTTAGTTACAATTTCTCTACCTCTTCAGATACTTAAAGAAAAGAACTATTAATCTAATAAACTACACAAGGAGTTACTATTAAGTAGCACAAAGTCTCCTTTAAGGTAACACTAATTCACACTGATCGTTACAAATTAAACAATTAGAAACTTAGCTTAAATCTCAAAGTCTTCAAGTATAGATTTCTAGTCCATTAAACTACAAATAACTACAACAATACAAAGCTTACCACAAGTTACTTAATTTATCAGCAGATTTCTCAAGTATGCTAAGAGAACAAAGTCTACTTTGCAAAATTTGAGAGCTCTCTAACCATGTAGCAATATCTTAAAGATCAAAGAAGTAAAGATAATATATATTCAATGGACTTAGGAACATTAAATTATATAAACAATTTTCTTGATACAACACAAAGTTTGTGATACAAAAAACAATTTTCTTTATTCATTTGATAGGATTTTCACCACAAAAATCCCAAAGTCTTAGTTGGGATAAAAAATCTACAGAGTTTTTCTAAGCATGAAAAAGATAAAATATTTACAAAAGAGGTCCTCCTTATATAGGAAAAGAAATTGAGAAAAAGGTGGGCACAGTTGACTACTTCAACTGCATAGTCCCATTTTACTACAACTACTACATAAAGAAAATGTGCAACTGCACAAAAAATTGACAACAACTATCGGTGCAACTGCATGAAGAAAAGGTGCCAAAAGGGGGTAGTTCATTCTTGATTCTCTTATTCATTGGATTTCTGGAAATCTTTGAATTTAGCAAGGATGGCTTTCATCTTTGCTTCATTCGGCATCAAGGTAGAACTTGTGATGATTTGGATGCGAGACATTGCATCTTGAATCTTCACCTGTTTCTTTTTAACATCCTTCAGCATGGATGTGAGGACTTCAAATCTTACCCAAATTTCTAATAGTTTATTAAATGTATCAAGCGAGAAATCTTGTCTCGCGCATTGATCCATCAAGGAAAGGAATTCCTACGTGACAACTTCAGCAGTGACGAGATTTTGATCACCATCATATAAATAGCAAGGGAGATCACCAAATTTGGCACAAATAAGGTCAACCTCATCATCACCTTCTTTCTTCTCCCAGTCTAGCTTTGCAATCATTAACTTCATTGTCTCTTACTTATGAGACAATAAAGACAAGATCTAAATGTACATCTCCCTTTTGGGAATTACCTTATTCTCAACCAAGACATTTATCCTGAAGTCATCCATTTTGCTCCACAAGGTAGTACTTTTCACAACTTCCTCAATCTCCTGTGATAAAGAGGTTTTGAGTCCTTGCATCAGACTCTGGATTACTTCATAATCAGATAATAGTTCCATTGTTGAGCTCAGAAGATGAGAGCCTTCTGACCTTAGCCATGAAATCCACTCATCCATCACTCGGCCTTTAGCTCCCACCTATTCAATCCTGTTGAGGGCTTCGATATCTATTGAGGAATGTATGGGTTCAACCTCTTGAGAAAATTGTGTTACCTTTAAAATAATGTTGGTCAGTGTTCACACTTCTGCTTCAAGATATTTTTCTCATCCCTCTCCTGATCCAATCTTATCAACAAAGAATTAAGGGCTGTCTGAGAATCTAATTTCACACTCTCATGTGTTTCACCCCGAGCTCTATGACCTGCATGGTATAATCTTCAGATAGTATGTTGCCTTTGTCCTTGTCTAATGATGGCACCATAACTTCAGCATATTTTCTCTTGGAAGTTGGGTCTACTACCACCCGAGATACCGTCTTTGGCTTTTTTGTTCCCTTAGGATTTGGAGGAACTATAAGTTCAAAGTCAAAATCATTTGGAGATATCACCTATTTTTTCCTCTTAGGGGCCACTACTTCCATCTAAGGGGGTAGTTCTGGATTGGATGATGGAGTAGTAGCTCCTTGCTGATTTTGTGTTGAGGCTTCAGGAGCAGGTTGACTGGAGCTTGGAGTAGTTGTGAGTGTTATTGATGGTGCTAATATTGATGTATCTAGTGGAACATTTGTTGCTGCTACCTCTTTAGTTACAGATGGGAGAGTTGAGGGTGCCGTGAATGTAACTTTAGCACTTACCAATGGAGGAATTGCTGTGGTGGTGGTAGTGATGGGTAAATCTACTGAAACCTGTTCTGCAAGTGCATCTTGCAAGGTTTCATTAAAATCCATCATCGTGGATTCAAAAGTAGATGAAGGGATATCGTCTAAATTAGAGAAGTTGGTTATTGTGAAAAACTGAGCAATGGTCTCTGATTGCGTCATTCCCATACTTAGATCTCCATCTTCTTAAAAACCTTCATCCTCTTGGTTAGAGTCAGAGTCAGAGTCAATATTGGTTCGGGCTTTGAATCTTCTCATGGTATTCCACTGCATTTCTTCCTCCATATTTTTGGCCTTGGGATTGGTTAGCACCAAGTACCTGGCAATCGATTCTGGGAATTTCAGCCCAGTCTTATGTGCTTGTGCTTGTTTCTCATCCACACTAATCAGTTGTCTGCATAGCTCCATAAGGATGATTTTTTCTGAAGGGAACCTTGGAAGAATGAAGGGTTCACCTGAGAAACATCCAATTCAGATATAGGTGAATGTGGGAAACTGTAGAAATACACACCCGAAATGAGATACCCTGCTATAAGTGGCCTTTGATATTCTCCTCTTCTACATGCCTTTATCAAAAATGCACTTCCATACAGTGAAGAAGGTGTCATTGAATCTTCTATAATGGTTACCTTGATTCTTGATGGTAAGCTGATAATAATACTCCCAGATGGGCACCACTCTCCTGTCACCCTTGGTAGACAAGCCTGGATATTGCCTCATTGAAGTAGCTGCATAGACCAGGTATGAGGTCATGTAAAAATTCAGTGTCACCTTGACCTCCTTCAATTGAGCACAAAGTGCATCACTGATCTTCTCTCCCCAATCAATTCTTGCGAACCCCTTTTTGATTATATTTATGTAATAAGACATCCAGTTTTGAAAATAATGAGTCTTTTAACACCCTCACTCTAGATAACATGGTGACCATGTCATTATATTCCTCATTAAAATCACTCCTGTGGAAGGAATTAGGCCATCATGAGGTGAGGGAACTCCTTGCAGCAGAGAGATAAACAATATTGATCACCTTTCTGCATTTATCCTCGTGTTTCTCATAGTACTCTTGAGCACTCTCTTGAGAAATATCAACTACTTCTTCAACTGATGAACCTTTGAAGACAATATTGAATAATACACTGTCTAGGGTCATGATGACATTCTGATCTTCATCTTTTACTTGCCTTGTGTTTGGATCAAAGTGATCAGCTATTGCCAGTACAAATTTAGGATCATGAGCTGCAACAGGGAAAGATGCATACTTATGCAGCTTAGATTTGATTAAACTGGTTAGAGGAACAGGTTTCTTCTGAACCCGGTCAACAAATTCTTGCATATCTACATGACCAATTTTAGTGTCTCTGATTTCCTTGATATTTGAGTCTACGGAACTCTTTGGATACAGATTCAAGTACTTGTCGTACTTGTATTTCATCTTTCTTGATGATGCTTTACTTGGAGAAGATTCTAACTGACCTGAAGAAGACTTGGTCTTATTGTGAGGAAGCTTTGACATTCGTGATGACTGCATTCAACACTGATGATTAGCTATTCATCCTTATCAAAATCAATTTTCTCAAACGGATTAAAAAACGTGACTCAAAATAGGCTTGGGAGTAAAACTGCCAAAAACAGCAGGTCGGGGAAAAAAGTTCGACATGCTCTTTTGAAAACAAAAATTGCACATCGGACTTTAAAGTTTGAAGTGCAATTAAAAATACCTTGATCAACACATCAAACTTTAAAGTCCGATGTGTAAATCCGAGATGGGTCATCAACACATCGGACTTTAAAGTCTGATGTGTCAATTCGGGGAGGTCAATAACACATCAGACTTTAAAGTCTGATGTGTTGGGGGTGAAAACAAGCACATCAGACTTTAAAGTCTGATGTGCAACTTGGGAAATATTAAAGGAAGATCAGACTTTAATGTCTGATGTGCTTACAAAGGGAAAAATAACTGGTTGACATGTCAGGTTTTAAAACCTAACATGTCAACCTATCCTTCTATGGATATTAGATATAAAGTCCGATATGTGAAGGTTATGATCCCGCATATCAGACTTTAAAATCCGATATGCAGAGATCCTTCAATCCAGCTACACACCAGATTTTAAAGTCTGGTATGTGGCTGGAGAAGGGGGACTTCGGAGGGCAATCGGGGTTTGAACTCCGATTGTCCTTTGAAACAAGGGAGACAATCGAAGTTCAAAATTTGAATGCTCTTCTGACACACAAAGCGAAAACCAAAAGAAAATAAGACAAGACAAATGGAGAAGCTAAAATCAAACAAAAACCCAAAAAGAAAACAAAATACAAACCCTACCTCTTCCGCAACAAATGATGTTGAAAAATCCGACAAGGAGAGATCTGATCTGAGTCGAGGCGAGCAAAATCTGAGTCACGGTGAGGAAAATGGAGGAGGGTGCATGCAGGACAAACCAAAATGGAGACTAAAAACACAAAAATTAGCTTAAAAAGCATTTAAACAAACCCTAATTTATCAATTAATGTTGCATTAATTACAACACGTAGTTGCATGTCAGACTTTAAAGTCCGACATGCAGGCTAGAAATTCTTGCACATTGGACTTTAAAGTCCAACATGCAACCTTTGGACAAACCACTTGCAGTTTGGACTTTAAAGTCCAAACTACAGGCTAGGACCACATACAGTTCGGACTTTAAAGTCTGAACTGCAGGCAAGAAAACCTACAAATACACATCGGACTTTAAAATCCGATGTGTATAAAGCAAAAAGAACCCTGTAGTTTAGACTTTAAAGTTTGAACTACAGGTAAAACTGCAAACTTAAAGGTACTAGGAAAATGATAAAAACAGAAAACAAGGAACAAAACGAACTAACCGACTAAGTCAATTAAGCTCTCCTGGAGACCATAAGGTATGAAACGGACCAGTTTCATAGGGTTGCCTCATGATTTTGGCCATGCTGAAATCGAGGACAATAGTTGGCTCTGACTGGGGAACAAGCTACACCACTTGAAGGTTGTAGAATCCAGAACTCTGACTGCCTATATCCATTGGGCTATAGAGTCAGGCGATGAAAAGATTGAAAAGAAAAGACTATACAAATTTTTGCAAAAAGTAAAACTTCCTTTATATCGCTCTCTATTGAGTAAAGAGCTTCAAATTTTCTCCACTATGAGGTAGCGAGAACGGGGTACCATCTTCATATGCAAGTAAGTAGCTATGCTTGCCACATACTTCATGAATAGTAAAGGGACCTTGCCATAAGGAATCAAACTTTCCATGCAAACCCTTTGATTCCCTCCTCTTGTCCCATAACAAAACTTGATCACCAACTAAGAACTCATGGGAAGTTGTTTTCTTATCAAACAATGCCTTCACTTGGTTTTGGTGCACAACAATCCTGTCTACCACTTCATCTCTTGTTTCTTCCAGATGAGAAAGAAACATAATCCGCTTATCCAGCGAATCTTGATATGTCTCATCTTCAATGGCCTTGGCAAGCTTTAGTGCTAGAAGTTCCACAGTGATCAGAATCTTGGCATTCATACAAAAGTTGAAAAGGTGACATACCAATTACTCTTTTTGGAGTTATATGTGTATATGGTGAAAATGGATAACAATAATAACAATATTGAAAGGCTAAATGAATTCAACCACAAAACCCTAGCCTAACAATCAACAAAGATCCACCATAACATATGAAGATTACCTACGACAATCCAAATAAAATGAAATCATAAAGATTATACCATCACATGTCCAATAGGGTTTTGATCTCCATTCTTCCTATCTCCATTGATCTTGCTTGATATATTTGCTCTCAGATTTTATGTGCACAAGAGCTCAACAAAGAACGGAATGTGGTTGCAAGTAGGATCGTAGTGTAGTCAAGTGATCAAGTTGTTAGGATGAGTGATTAGACATTAGGGTTTGACAATGAAAAAGGCATCTCCTTAAATAGAAGACACAATATGAAATGGAGGGATAAGATTGAGAGGTGTAAAAAGAGAGGTCGGCTAAGATTAGAGGGTAGGTAAAAGAAATACCAAAATAATGAAAGGGGTAGGTAGTGTAGGAATTAAGAGATGAATGACATGTGTCATGTGTAGAAAAGGCTAATGAATTAATTAAATAAATAAAGATTTATTTAATTAATAGAAGAAATGGGATAATTAAATAAATAAAATATTTATTTAATTTAGGAAAAGGATAATTTAAATAAATAAATGTATTTATTTAAATGAGAAATAAGGCTAGAAGAGGATAAATGAATGAATTAAATAAATAAAGATTTATTTAATTAATAGAAGAATTAGGCTTAGATAATTAAATAAATAAAATATTTATTTAATTAGACTGGACAATTTTAGGTGTCTACATTTTGCTCCTCTTTGAGACAATGTGGCTTGTCGCGTTGTTTCAAAGAAGATAAGATGAACTGATACAGAGTTGCCCCAAAATGGGAATAATCTGCCCCCTCGAGAGATTGGATGAAAATGTCTAAAAAGATTGCAGACAATCTCTCGATAAGAAAGAAAGGCTAGAATGGAATGGTCGGATAAAGTGACAAAGTCACGGGATAACGAAGACTGACTCGGGAAATGAAGGCCAAGCTAGGGTAGGCTATAAGATAGACCATGGGAAAAAGACATCCTCATTGTCATCTACACCTTCACGAGATCATAGTGCAGAGCGAGAAAAAGAGCAGCAGCAGTCAGCAACGATGGCTTTCGTGCACAGATTCGACCGCGTTCGCCGATTTCAGAGACCAGCAGAGGCAGGAGAGCCGGTAAGTACCACCAAACCCCCTCGTACTTTGACGCATTTTCTTTTGTCATTAATGCATGGTAGATAGGGCAATAAATGCACTTAGAAGTAGGATGCAAAAAATGCAAAAAAATGGGAAACCGCGTCTGCGTCAGTGTCAGGCGCGTCTATGTCCGACAGGCGCGTCTGTGTCGGTGCTAGGTACGTCTGTGTCTGGAACCGCGTTTGTGCCAGATGCAGGTGCGTCTACGTCCTTCAGGGGCGTTTATGTTGCAAAGTCGCGTTTGTGGATAATTTAGGCACGTTTATGTCAAACAGGTGCGTCTGTGTTGTTTAGGCGCGCTTGTGCAGTCAATAGGTGCGTTTGTGAGTTAGAAACACGTTTATGTCCAAAAATGCAAGGTTTTGTCTTCTAGGTCAAATCGGTAGTTTTGTGATGAACATACGCTGTCGATTGGATAAGCTACTGAGAGGATACACTCAAGCAGGTCCTCTAGGAAGACTAGGATAGATCAAGGCACTTTGTGATGAATAGGGAGCACCAAAATAAAGTACTTTGTGATGAACAGGGAGTACCCAAAGTATGAGCTGCACTTTGTGATGAACAAGGAGTGCAAGATGTGAGCAACACTTTGTGATGAACAGTGAGTGTCACACACGTAGTACTTTGTGATGAACAAGGAGCACTACTAAGATAGAAGCAACACTTTGTGATGAACAGTGAGTGTCACTAAGATAGATAACCATATGCATTTAGATAGCGAGTAGCATTTTGTGATGAACAGTGAATGCCACGATGACTGACATGATTGATTTGTTTGACTGCAGGAGTATTTGCCTATGTTAGAGTCACGGGAGAGATTCCCATCGACACAGAGGTTGCGACCGGAGTTGTCATTTCAGGATAGGGCTGCCATCGAGGAGATGGGATTGAGACACGTGCTATATGTGCCTGAGTTTCGGGCAAACATGGGTTTGCTGACTGCGCTGGCCGAGAGATGGCATTCAGAGACATGCACATTTCATTTGCCGATGGGTGAGATGATAGTCACCCTTGAGGATGTTTACAGGATTCTACGGATACCGATCGATGGAGATCTGATTCCATATGATCGCGACGGAGACAGAGAGGCTTTGAGACGGGTGTTTCAGGATCCTGGCCTAGAGATGAGAGCAGGACATGTGGCATGGGACACCATGACCACGACAGGACTAGCCTTGCCAACTGTGATCGGAGGAGCTATCAGTGGGTTCTTATGTCCGGACAGGGTGACACGGGGGTTGGTAGTGGGCTGGGGAGGAGCACTAGAGATATTGGTGACATAGCACACTAGATATGCGTGGGGTCCATGTGTATTGGCCCACCTATATTATGAGCTTCACCATTTTGTCTACCATGGATCAGTGGGACTGGGTTGTGGAGTGACACTACTACAGGTTTGGGCATACGAGCATCTGCCTATCACATGGCCAATACATTTCAGAGGGAGAGGTCATGGATGGAGTTTTGTTCATCTGTATGACATGATCACTTCGTAGCCTCGGATTGGCAGGCTAGAGCATTGGCGGTGAGTGATAGATGACATTGATGTAGTCATTTGGAGGCTGTATCTGGGATGCGAGGAGTGGGAGGATGACGCAGTGGAGCTGCCTTACACCTTCCAGAGCAGGTATCTGATTGGGTGGATGCCCTATGTACTGGAGAGACAGCTGGTGGATAGAGTATGTAGGCAGTATGGCAGGAGCCAGAGGATGCCACGAGGCTCGGGTATGTATGCCCGTACAGTGAGGGATCAGGCGCAGTTCGGGCCGTTATTGTCATATAATCAGGCACTAACATAGCTGGCAGAGATGGTGCCCCTACCCTGGGATATGTGGCCAGAGATCGAGGATGCCGAGATGGATGCAGAGTATTCAGCATATTGGGCCGAGCATCCATTCCCTCAATTGACAGATCCAGGAGAGTTACTGGAGGGAGATGGAGGAGGAGATGATGATGATGATGGTGGGGGTGATGGAGGCCGAGGCTGATGGAGGAAGAGGGGAGTAGTTGGGGAGAGGAGGGTGGCACCTCGGAGGGAGGGTGGACAGGAGGGACAGGTCCAGGTGGTGAGGGGTCACGGTGGATTGCCCCTGCAGGTACCAGCATCACAGGGACAGAGACAGGGACAGGTACAGGGACAGGTGCCAGTACAGGCACAGGAGCAGGGATGGAGATAGGTACAGGGACCTAGGCATGTACTAAGACAGGTACCCATTCAGGCACCAGTACAGGTATAGGGATAGGTACAGGGGCAGGCACCCGCAGAGGGAGAGCCACAGGCAGAGGCAGAGGGTGGGGATCCAGAGGAGGATGAGCTGATTGAGCTCAAGGAGATCTGCCAGGGCCAAGCAGATGAGATCCAGGATCTGGAGAGGGAGAGGGACCGACTCAGGACCAGGCTCAGGGATACTGAGTGGGAGAGGGATCAGGCGATTCAGCACTACACGGAGGTTGAGACAGCGCTGAGGGCAGGGAGGTAGGCGGTAGAGGACACAGGAGCAGGCTACGCATATGTCCTGCGAGCCGGAGAGGAGATTGCCTACTGGAGGGACTTGTATTATGGTGCCGTGCCAGCAGATCAGCAGGCGAGGAGCTTCCATAGACCATCGTGGACAGCGACAGCTACGGGAGGGAGCCGAAGGAGACAGGCATCGAGTGGTGGGGTCATGGGTCGTCCACCACCACCAGATAGGGGGGACAGGCAGGGTGATCCTGGAGCGGGTCCTTCTAGAGCTCAGATTCTATCGAGGCCAGGCGGCTCTGAGGGAGGGAGTTCATCATAGCCATAGAGGGCTCCCTTGTATCAGTATTTGTACCATTTTTTTGTATTGTAGACACCTGCGGGTGATTGTAGCCATATGATTTTTTTGACATCATTGTATCATGACACTTTATATATATATATATATGAGATGATTCATTTTTTGCGGCAGCTATATGCATGTGTACCGATGTGATGAGATGTTCTTATGATGCTTATGATATGGATGCAAATATATACATGATGCAATGCAATATATATTTTTGTTCTTTTATGTTGTATATGTGATGCATGATGCAAATGTGAATGTATGTAATACAAATGAATATGATAATGCAAATGTAAATTGTGCTAACAGATGTTGTGTGCAGGATGTGATGCAATTGTGATATCTATATGTATGTGTGAAATGCTTATATGTGGAAATGCAGGTGCAAACTACATGAAATGCAAATGTTTTTGGTGTGTCATTATACTCAGTCATGTGATAGCAGGCTACGTGGACTCAAGAAGGATGATGGAAGCCAATCAAGAAAGGGGGGATGGAAGATAGAAGATATGAAAGTGAAAGAGCTTCTTGTGCGTTATCATCATTGAGCTTATTATGGCAAAATAGGTTATGACAATCGAGGCATATGTTTGACCCAGAAAGTCATTGTACCTGTTTGCATGGAGATAAGACAGTCACAAACAAGGAATGCCCCAGTTCACACTAGACTCACAGTGTCCTCATATCCTCGGACAAGTCATAGCATTACTAAAAGACAATCCACAGACAGCAAATGCAAATAGGTGACTATACCCCATCCTCGCCTTTCTAGTCAAAGACATCCTGGAGATAGAATCTCTAGTCAGAGACATCTTGGAAAAGCTAAAAGACATGTCACCAAAAGATAAAATCAAAAGAAAACCAAGACTCGACACCAACATCCACTGTAGTCCTCAAGTTTAGTGTCTCTTGTCACTTGTATAAGTCTTATTTGATTGTGGTCACAATGTTTACTTTCACAAAAAGGATAGATAGCACTGAACCATATGTTGTCTGAGTCTGTTGAAAAATTTGATTTGTTGAAGCCCATTGTTGCTGCTGTGTCTCATCTAAAACTGACTGACTCCATGAAACTGATACTTTATTGCGGAGAAGATGGAACTTTATTGCGGATCTTGCGATACAAATGTTGCTTTATTGCGGATTGTGCACGAATAGACTTGAAGGAAGCTGGAAGAAACTGTACTCCTCGAAACATGTGGTGTTCTTAGTTCCGCACCCATCACTAGACGTAGGATTTGCCTTAGTCACAGATAGGATCTGATTTATTATGGATGAAAAGGGAGGTTTACTATGAATGGCTAACCAATCTTGGGTAGATCAATAACAAGCCATGATGGGAATGGGTAAGTTTATTATGAGTGAATAGGTTGTGAGTGTGTACAAAGTGAAAGGATGAAAGTGAATCCTGAAGGAGGGAGGAGCAATGTCTCTACGCATGGCGCTGGTGACCCAGTTTTCACCATGGTACTTGCCCAGGGCACCATCGAAGTGGTTTTCACCGTTGGACGAAATTATTTCTCTTTACTTTTTTGATTTTTCAAATTTTTTTTTTTTTTTTGTGTCACAAGGCGCTTGTTTGCCAGGTTTTCACCAAGTAACGATTTTTTTGTTTTATAATTTTTTTTGTATTTTTGAATTTTTTTGATTTTTTTGTATTTTTGGATTAGGATATTCCGAAGAGCTTATGTGTAGAACCTGCGAAGGTGCATGCTATTGATAGGATCTTCCAAAGGTTCACCTTCTGTAGTTGAGAGCTGATATGCACCAGATCCATAGGTTGCTGTAATGATGTAAGGACCAAGCCAGTTTGGTTCGAACTTGCCCTTCTTCTCTCTGTCTTGGTGATTCTTGGGATTTTCTCTGAGAACCAAGTCACCGACCTCAAATGTGCGAGGCTTAACTTTGTGATTGTAGCTGCGACTCATTCGTTGTTGGTAAGCCTTGAGATGATTAAAAGCAGTTTGTCTCCGTTCATCCAGCAGTTCTAGTTCTTATAAGCGAGAGACCCTGTAATCTTCATCAGTGATAAGGTTTTGCAAAGAGACCCATAAAGAAGGTAACTCGACCTCAATAGGCAAGATGGCTTCAACGCCATAGACAAGTGAGTAGGGTGTAGCTCCTGTAGGTGTGCGGACACTTGTGCGGTAGGCCCAAAGTGCAGGATTGAGTTGGATATGCCAGTTACGGCCAGCGTTGTCGTCTGTCTTTTTGAGGATTTTAAGAATTGTTTTATTAGATGCCTTAGCTTGGCCATTACCTTGGGGATAATATGGTGTGGAGAAATGATGGGAAATATGGAAGCGGTCATAGAGTTCATGAACATCCTGATTTTTGAAGGGATGCCCGTTATCAGTAATAATGGAATTAGGAATACCATATCGGCAAATGATATAGTTAAGGATGAAAGTAGCAATTTATTTCCCAGTGACTTGTGTGAGAGGCACAGCTTCAATCCACTTTGTGAAATACTCTGTGGCTATGATAATGAATTTATGACCATTGGAGGAAGGAGGGTGAATCTTGCCTATGACATCAAGTCCCCACTGACAAAAGGGCCAAGGAGATGCAAGTGGTTGTAGTTCTTGTGCTGGTGCATGTATGAGGTCTCCATGAATTTGACATTGCTTACATTTCTTGACAAACTGATATGAGTCTTTTTCCATATTGGGCCAGTAATATCTAGTCCTGATGAGTTTCTTGGCCAAGGTAGGACCACTAGCATGCGGACCACATATCCCTTCATGCACTTCACGTAACGCAATCTGAGCTTCGTCGCTTTCTAAACATCTAAGAAGAGTGCCATCTAGACCTCGTCGGTATAGGATATCAGCTAGAATGACATATCAAGAGGATTGGCGAATGAAAGTGCGGCGTTGGTTGTTTGATAGATTAGGAGGTAGGATATTGTCATGAAGATATGTGAATATGGAGCCATATAATTGGGATTCGGGACCAACAACGCATATCATTTCAGTAGGAGTGATCTCATATTAAGGAACCAACAGGTTGTCCACCAGGAACTCATAGCAGGTTTCATTTTGAGGCAGGTCAATTAGTGAAGCAATTGTAGCCATGGCATCTGCAGCACGATTCTGCTCTCTTGGTATCTGCTCAAAATCTATCTTTGTAAAGTGCTGTTTCAAATCATCCACCATTTATTTGTAAGGCATTAATTTTTCATCTTTTGTTTGGTAATCATCAGTTGCTTGATGGATGACAAGTTAAGAATCCCCAAAAACACGAAGTTCTTGGATCTTCCACTGAACTGCAATTCGTAATCGAGTTGTTAATGCCTCATATTCTGCTATATTGTTAGTGCAAGGAAATGATAAGCGGTATGATTTTGGTATAGAATCGCCTTGAGGAGTTATAAAGAGAATACCAGCACCTGCCCCATGCTGTGTGTATGAGCCGTCAAAGTATAGTTGCCATGGCTTTGCCTGTAATATTGTTAAAATGGATTCATCTGGAAATTCTGAATTTAGAGGAACATCATCTATCATGGGAGCATCTGCTAATTGATCCGCAATTGCTTGTCCTTTTATTGCTTTTCTGTCCACATACTCGATGTCGAATTCACTCAGGATCATTACCGACTTGGCCAGTCGCCCAATAAGTGTAGCTTTGTTGAGAAGATATTTTAATGGATCAATTCTTGTAATCAACTTAGTCTTATGAGTGAGCATATAATGTCGTAGTTTCTGTGAAGTAAAGACCACAGTGAGACATGCACGCTCGATTGGTGTGTAGTTTAGCTCATATCCCACCAATGTGCGACTGATATAGTATACTGCTTTTTCCTTGCCGTCAGCAATTTGTTGTGCTAGGAGTGCCCCCAGTGCTGTTGGAGTAGCTGATATGTAAAGTAACAAAGGCTGATCTGGAATTGGTGGCATCAAAACTGGCAGATTCAAAAGATGATCTTTGAGCGTCTGAAAAGCTTGTTGACAGTTATCATCCCATTTGAACTTGATGTTTTTATGTAGCAGGTGCTGGAAAGGATTACACTTATCTGCAAGTTGTGCTATGAATCTTCGTATAGACTGGAGTCTCCCTTGTAAGGATCAAAGTTGACTGATATTTCTGGGTGGCGACATGTCCAAGATAGCCTTGACTTTTGCTGGATCGGCTTCGATTCCTCTTTTAGACACAATGAATCCTAGGAGCTTCCCGGAGGTTACTCCAAAGACACATTTCTTGGGGTTTAATCTTACTTTGTATTTTTCCAACCGATCAAAGACGACTGAAAGTATGTCCAAATGTGTATCTCTGTCTATTGATTTACCCAAGAGATCATCAACATAATCTTCCACGGTTATGTGCATGAGATCATGAAAGATAGTGGTCATTGCTCTTTGATATGTAGCACCTGCATTTTTCAGCCCAAAGGGCATGACATTCCAACAGAAAGTTCCCCACGGACAAGTGAATGATGTTTTGTGTTGATCCTCAGGTGCAATCCTGATTTGATTATAACCAGAAAACCCATCCATTAAAGATAACATTTCGTGACCCGCTGTGAGATCAACGATCAAGTCAATATTTGGTAATGGGAAGTCATCTTTCGGACAAGCTTTGTTGATGTCTCTGAAATCTGTACATATTCTGATGCTGAGATCTGGTTTACTGACAGGTACTAAATTGGAGATCCATTCGGGATAATCAATTGGGCGTATGAATCCAACATCCAATAACTTCTCCAGCTCTGCTTTGACTAGTAATGCCACTTGTGGATGCATTTTTCTTAATTTCTATTTCACTGGCTTTGCCCCCGATTTGACTATCAAATGATGCATTACCAAATCCGGATCTAGTCCAGGCATATCAGCGTATGACCATGCAAAGTTGATTTGTCGTTCTTTGAAGAAGCTTATGAATTTTGACCTTTCGGACTCTGTCAATGATTGAGCCAGGAATATGTTGTGTGGAACCTCTTCTATACCAATGTTTGTTTTGATAGTCTCCTCTACCAACATGGATGATTTTTCCTCATATGATGCTGGGAGAATGTCGAGCCTTCCATCTTCGGGTGCCTCAGAGAGGTTTTCACCCTCAGATACGTCCTTTCTTTTTACTTTTTTGGAATCAGATAGCGCCATAGTGTGGTTTTCGCCATAAGACCCTTGATTTGTTCTTATTTTCACATTTTTGCGACTGGAAGGTCCGACACCCTCACCAAAATATGCCATGTTGTTGAGTTCTATAGTGTATCCTACTTTGTGGTCCCCAGGGGGAAGATCATCTCGTATGCCAAGATAGTCATTAATAGCTTCGTCATTTTGAAATGTGTCAAATTGTGCTGGTCCTTCATAATCCCAGTCAATGAGTTGGTGGTGAATAAGGGGAAGGCCTTTAATGTTTTCGGAGTTTGCGGGGCTAAGAGTGAAGATGTGGTTATACTCAGGTATATCGAGGCAATTGTTGAGGTCATCGATGGAACTCTCCTCATTAGTTTTGATTGCAAGCGAATCCAAATTGTCGTCACTAGTAGCGCCTTCCAGGACAGGTGTCCTCATCCTATGTGATTTCGACCTAAGACCTTGAGACGAAGACTGTGCGGAATCCTTATGGGTTGTTTCTTGACCAACTCTGAACTTTTTATAAAATTCCTCTTCTTCTATGGGTTCATTTGGCTCTCTGAATGTCTCGGTGAGCTCATAATCACTGGAGGATTTGTCTGAACCCCATTCCCATTCATTGGAATCTGTGGAATAGTAATCCTCTTGTTGAATTTTGGCAACTTTGATTTGTGATGCCCCTTCTGTCCTTTTAGTGTGGATCTTGGAAGTCAGAAAACCAAGTCCCTTTGAGCGTTCCCTTTTTACAGTCAATTCAGGGTGTAAGGGCTCCATGACGCCTTATTTGCGTAACCCAAGAGGGCTTTTTCCATCATACCTAAATTTTTGTAGAATCTTGAAGCCTTTGCCATATTTCTCACAGGGTATATTGATCTGATCTTGTGCGTCATCTTCAATGTCTTTGTAAAGCATTTTGTATAAATCTTCCTCTTCTAGTTCGCCCCATCTTTGAAAGATAGTAGGATCCCATTTGAGTATCATGATGGATATTTGCTTGTTAGGATGTGGCCTTCCATATTCTTTTGGAGAGCTCATGACTTGTTGTAAATACATTGTTTGATTTAAAGTGTATTCTCCCATGCCTTTTTCTTGAAATTTGCCTTTAAGTTCACCTTGTTTTGATGTCGAAGGTTTCAATGACTCAGGGTCAATGTATGCCGAAGAAGGAACAGCCTCACGATTATTGGGAATGATGGTCTCAGTATGTGATCTCAGGTTATTGCAATATATGAACGGATTAGGATCACCGTTAACTGTTACCTCGACTCCATTATGAGGAAACTTAATGCATTGATGATATGTTGATGGGACTGCCCTCATTTCATGAATCCAAGGACGTCCTAGCAATATGTTGTATGTGAGATCCAGATCTAGGACTTGACAAACCACATCCTTTGTGACTGGCCCAATTCTTAGAGGTAAGGTGACTGTGCCCTTGGATGAGAGCTCTTCATCATCATATGCCTTGATGGTGATTTGATTTGTCGAATTCACAGCTTTATTAGAATATCCCAATTGTTTAATGGTGCTCAATGTACAAATGTTTAGACCAGCTCCTCCATCTATCAGGACTCGCTTTATTCGATGTTTGTGTATGAAGGCTTCAACATGTAGTGGTGCATTATGTGGCTGACTTATGGAGGCATCATCGGCTTCTGTGAATGTAAGGGAATGTGGAATGGAAAGTTATCCCACCATGGCTTGAAACTGGTCCACATTCAGATCAGTAGGAATTGCAGTATCTCTCAAGATTTTGTCAAGAATAGCTTTATGAGCGGGGGATATGCGTAGGAGCTCAAGAATGGATATGAGCGCGGGTGTCTTCCCTAACTGTTCTACAAGGTCATACTCAGGCTTGGTTGATGAAGAAGCGGTATTTTTAATGGAGGCACCTGGCAACATAATTTTACCTCGACGAGTTGTAACATGACATTCAGAGGTATGCTCGGAAGAAGATCCAACACCTTTTAGGACAATCTTGGGTCTCTGAGGAGGATTCTCAGGATTTTTGTTCTTGATGGTAATAGTAGAGATATGATTGTCCATCAAGATGTGATTGATAGTTGAGTCATAGTTGTGAGGTACTCTAGTATAGTTGGCTTGATCATCTGTGACTTTGGCTTTTCCTTTGTCATGCTTTGGGAATGGTTCCTTAAACATCTCATGTTCTTGATTGGATGAGTGTCCCTCAATCTCAATATCACCTCTATCACTGAGATCTTGCACAATGTTCTTCAGTCGATGACAATTTCCTATCTTATGACCCTTGCTCTTATGGAATTCACAATACTCATCATCATTCCACCAATTTGGTTTAACCTTTGGTTCATATGGAGGAAAATCTGGAACTATGATCACTTTATTTGCCACAAGCTTTTTGAAGACTGATTCAAGTGGTTCTCCCAATGGAGTGTACTTCCTTCGTGATCTTGAAGTTGTTTGAGTATTCACTTGATTGTTTGTAGAACTTGATCCTGAAAAGATGAATTTGGGTCTCACTGTATTGGCATCAACAACACCATCATTGACTGTGTTCTTGTTTTTATTCCAAAATCTTGGCTTGTCTTTTCCTTTAAAGTCATCTTTGTTTTCCTTGAATATCTTAATGACTCCTTGTTCAATTAAGACCTTTTCTGTTGCTAAGCCCTTTTCAATAACATCCTTGAAGGTGGACAAACAAGCTTTCCTTAGATCATAGCCAATGTCCTTGTTAACGTTTTGAGTGAACATTTCTACCATTTGTTTCTGTGGGATTTCGCAAGAGCATTTGCTAGCTAGATTTCTCCATCTTTGTAAAAATGACGCAAAAGATTCTCCCTCCTTTTGCTTAGTATTGCACAAAGTAGTGATTGAGATATCTGTTTCCATATTGTAGGAGAAATGCTGAATAAATGCCTCTGCTAAGTCACCCCATGACTTAATACCAGGTGGTAATTGAGAGAACCATTCCATAGCTTGATCACCTAAGCTTTGTGGGAACAACCTCATCAAATATGTTTCTTCTGCCGCTACCTCAATGCAAGCTGTGAAAAATTGTCGTATGTGTGCCTTGGGGTCTCCTTTTCCTCTATACTTGTCAAATTTTGGCGTCACAAAGTGTGCAGGAAATGGAGGCATTGGAATGCTCTTATCAAATGGATAAGGACATATGTCTCTCATAGTGTATGTTGGTTTTGGTGTACTCATGTCCTCCATTTTCTTTTGTAAATCTCTGATTTGTTGCTCCAAATTATTCTTAGGTGGTGATCGATTTCTTGTAGCATACCCCATGTTTGAGACACCAATTTGAGGAGGAGCTTGTTGCATGTATGGATGATATTGATCATAGACATGTTCATATGGAGGAGGTCTATATTGATGCGGCATATAGGGAGCACTTGGTATAGCTTC
The DNA here is from genome assembly GCF_030272615.1 of Cryptomeria japonica. NCBI lineage: Eukaryota > Viridiplantae > Streptophyta > Pinopsida > Cupressales > Cupressaceae > Cryptomeria > Cryptomeria japonica. Next base: position 622,440,730 of record NC_081408.1, on the reverse strand, counting down.
ATGTTGAGGAACCCCATATCTATTTTGTACATGTATACCATATTCTATAGGCATGTCGTGTTCTAATGTATTGCCCCCAAATTTGACATGAGGTTTCCTTGTGTCCAAATTTTGAGCATGCCTTTGAATGTCCAATTGTTTTGATTGATCCATAGCTTGAGCATGTGATTGAGCATATCTATCTGCATAAGGCTTCCATAATGGTCTTCGAAGGTAAGTATCATACGTTTGAGCATGTGTATGTGGGACTTCTGGTTTTTGAAGCAAAGCTGATGGTGATTCAGGTACCATATGCGGTCCTCTATTTCCTCCACTATTAGGTCTCCTTTGATCCATGTTGGAGTGAGTTTGTTGCGAGGGTTGGTTTTCCATAAGTTGAGACATATCAAAGTCATGAGGTATTTTAGCTCCACTTTGTGCCATCATGTGTAAAAAGTATTGTCGATCCCTCCTCATTATTTCTTCAACCAATCTATTGAAATGAGGATTCATAATGGATTCTTCTACATCTGCTAATTGTATTGAAAAGTTGTCCACATTGTCATTGTGTGTAGCATTGTTGTTTGTAGTGTTTGCATTTTCCACATTTGGAATGTTTCTATAAACATCCATGTCAGGCAATGTAGTGTGCTCAGGATTGAAAAATAAATCATTGTCATACTCATAAGAACTCATGTTTGCGGACTCTTGAGCTTCTTTAGCTTTTCTCCTATATTTTTGAAGACAGGTTTCAACCATGAACTAGGTGTTTGACCAAGATGTAAGAGACTAGATGAAAAATGAAAAGAGTATGAAAGACCAAGAGTTGTATGGAGTGTAAATGAATCTTGAGGTGTACTTGCAATGTCCAAAGTGTAAGACCAAGTATGTAAGTAGTAGAGTAGGTGTGACTTCCAAAGAGATGATAGTTTCTCTTGATGAGGTAAGCTGACCTTGACTCTAAGTAAGACCAAATGAGACTCAAAGGTAAGAAACCTTGATGAGGAACCACTTAGCAAAGTGTAGTTGTATGTAGTGTGTTGACAAAGTATGATGAGGACAAGAAAATGACCTTTTGACTCAAGTTTAGACAATTATGAATGTAAAATGAGATATGAAGCAATGATGGACTATGTGAGACCCAAGGACAGATTGAATGCTAGATGAAACCTGAAGAAACAACCTAGGAAGCTCAAGTATTCCAAAACTGATTTCCTTTGTTTGCTGGACTGTAAAAATTTTCAATTCTGGACACAGACGCTTCTGTATACTTAACAGATGCAATTCCCAGACACAGACGTGTCTCTGTTCGACACAAATGCTGCTAGACACACAGACGCTATTATGCCCTTCACAGACGCGTTTATATGACTCAGACGTGGGTAAAACAGACATAGACGCGTTTCTGTAAACTTCGTGCAATTTTTCCAATCTGTGAAGTTGTTTTGTTGTGACCAAATCCGACTGTTTGACTGTTTTTCATGACAAGAGGACATAATGTTGATGAGGACTCAATGTTTGCAAGTGTTTAGACTCAAAATGACTCCAAGAAAAGTGTGTTGTTTGATGTAAAATTGTTTTGCATACACTTGAAGACACAAAAGACACAATATTTTGTTGTTTGGTCTTGAATGTTTGAATGTTTAACATAAGACAAGCACAATTCTTATGGCTAGCCAAGACAATAGTTGTTGATCCCACATAGGGTTTTACCCCCGAGGCTACGCTATTCAGAGCGGATACTTAGATGCTTGACCTCACTGGCTCCACCCTCGGCACTCACTTCTCGGGTCAGCCAAGCATTAGTCCCCATGAAAACTCCCCATGGTGAACTTTGTATCTCTACTAAGAACCGTATGTGTGTGGGCTGCTACCAGAGGTCCGACCTCCTCCCCCAACAACTAGAAGGATTTGGGCTTCTAAAACAAAAAGGTGCTAGTAAGGGCATCCGCTCGTGTGGCCAAACATGCGGCACTTTCAGCTCTGTAAATACAGAAGGCTCCCAGCCGGTAGGGGTTACGCCCTACAAATGATCAAATAAATTTGATCAAACGGGTTTATGGGGAGACATAGTGTCGGTATGAACTAATCAGCACACGTTATTCATAGTTTTCACCATGAATATATTTATTTATAGTGGTTTGGAAGAATATGGCTTTTCTTTTGCTACCACTTGGGTCGTTCTCTTCTCACTAGTAGTCCTAATGACCACACGGGAAGACAGGCCCTCTAAAGATTAAACAAAAAGAGCCTATTGCTCAAGACACAAAAGACAATGATTCAATTTTAGTGCACCAATGGAAGTGTTTGCTAATCTATGAAAACAAGGCACACAACAAAATTTCAAAACCCTAGCCAAGGACCTGCAACAAATTTTTTTAGTAGTTTGGGTTGTTTCAAATGATCACCCCTTCCTGCAAGCACACAAGTTAGGTAAATTTTAGAAACCCAAAAGACTTTGTGAAAGAGGGGCCTTCAACCAAAACGTTTTTGCTTCCAAGACAAGCTGCACAAACTTAGTTAGCTAGATCTGAAAGGGTTAGTCCAAAAATAAACCAGATCTAAAACCCTAAGTGCGAAATCCGAAAATTGAATCAAAGAAAATTTGAAAATTTTGAAACATTCAAAACACAGACGCTGTTACCCCCGACACAGATGCAGCCAAAAATCACAGACGCCCTTCTTGGACACAGACGCGAGCAGAAACAACACAGACGCGCTTATGAAACACAGATGCTCCTGTCTGAGACCTGCAAAATAAAACTTGTCAAATACACAGACGCGGCTCCAGTATCCATAGACGCTCCTGAAACTCAGAGACGTGATCCGAAAGTTCACAGACGCGGAAAAACCTAAAATGTTGTCGAAAAAAAATGTCCGATCTGCAACTTCAAAAATGCAAAATCTGCAACAAAAAGGTTAAATGCAAAGGGACAAGAGTCCCACCGGGCGTGCCAATATGTATATGGTGAAAATGGATAACAATAATAACAATATTGAAAGGCTAAATGAATTCAACCACAAAACCCTAGCCTAACAATCAACAAAGATCCACCATAACATATGAAGATTACCTAAGACAATCCAAATAAAATGAAATCACAAAGATTATACCATCACATGTCCAATAGGGTTTTGATCTTCATTCTTCCTATCTCCATTGATCTTGCTTGATATTTTTTCTCTCAGATTTTATGTGCACAAGAGCTCAACAAAGAATGGAATGTGGTTGCAAGTAGGATCGTAGTGTAGTCAAGTGATCAAGTTGTTAGGATGAGTGATTAGACATTAGGGTTTGACAATGAAGAAGGCATCTCCTTAAATAGAAGACACAATATGAAATGGAGGGATAAGATTGAGAGGTGTAAAAAGAGAGGTCGGCTAAGATTAGAGGGTAGGTAAAAGAAATACCAAAATAATGAAAGGGGTAGGTAGTGTAGGAATTAAGAGATGAATGACATGTGTCATGTGTAGAAAAGGCTAATGAATTAATTAAATAAATAAAGATTTATTTAATTAATAGAAGAAATGGGATAATTAAATAAATAAAATATTTATTTAATTTAGGAAAAGGATAATTTAAATAAATAAATGTATTTATTTAAATGAGAAATAAGGCTAGAAGAGGATAAATGAATGAATTAAATAAATAAAGATTTATTTAATTAATAGAAGAATTAGGCTTAGATAATTAAATAAATAAAATATTTATTTAATTAGACTGGACAATTTTAGGTGTCTACAATATGATCCGCCCATAGCGCATCATAAAGAGCTTTATGCCAAGTCCGTTATTTCTCATCAACAAGCTTCCTCATAATAGTAACCAGATTCTTGTTGCTTGACTCGGCGTGACCATTTCCTTGTGGATAATAGTTAGATGAGTGTGAAAGAGTAATACCATGCTCAAAGAAAAATTCAATTATCTCATAAGATGAAAAACATGAAGTGTTATCAGCTACTATCTTATGAGGAACACCAAACCTTGAGATGATGTTCTCCTTTAGAAATTGACAAACCACCGCCGAGGTAGATTGCTTAGTTGGAATTGCCTCCACCCACTTGGTGAAGTAATCCATTGCTATGAGGATATATATGTGACCTACACTTGATGTTGGATTGACAGGTCCAATGAAGTCCAATCCCCACTATTGGAAAGGCTCTTCAATTACTACTGGTTTAAGAGGGAGTGTAGCTAATTTGGGCTTACCAACAAATTGTTGACATTGCTCACACTTGCGAACCCAACTGTATGTATCTTTGAACAATGTTGGCCAGTAGTATCTAGCACGCAAGATCTTGTGTGCAGTAATAGGGGTAGAAAAATGTCCTCCACAAGCAAGATCATGAAAAGCTTGAAGTAATCTTACTTGTTGTTGTTTGTCCATGCAGTGTAGGAAATTGCCGTCCAGACCCTTCTTGTACAAACCATTATCCCATAGGACAAAATTCACTGCTTTAAGCTTTAAGGTTCACTTTTCTTTCCTTGACATGTGTGTAGGACAATCTCCATATGTTAAGAGATATGCCAAGTTGGAATACCACTCATAAGTAGTGCTAACAAATAGAACATGAGGAAGATCATGATTAATACCTTCATTTTCAAGCACCACTTGATCTATTGGTTTGTTGTCAGCTATCAACTGACATAGACCTTTTCCATGAACCAACTTAGTGGGCTTGATTTCCATATCATATTCTTGAATCTTGGCAACCCAGTTGCCCCTTTTAGTTCCAAACTCTTGTTGTGTCAGAATCGACTTGACAACAGCATCAAGAACAAGAGCAATGACATGCGAATTCAGAATATAAAACCTAAAATGTTTAACTGCTTTCACCACGGCAAAAGCATGCTTCTCCATTTCTGAGTATTTCAACTCATGAGCCTTTAGCGGATAACTCATGAATGCAATAGGTGATTCCAAACCTTCATTATTTCTCTGCATTAGTATAGCCGAACAAGTATGATCTGATGCATAGCTATACATAATGAACTCTTTGGTATAATCTGGGCATACTAAAACTGGAGCATTTGCCATGGCTTCCTTGATCTGATGGAAAGATTTCTTTCCTTCGAGAGTCCATTTGAAGAGAGAATTACCTTTCATTATATTAACTAAATGATGAGTCTGTTCAGCAAAGTCTGGAATGAATCTTTGCAGGAAATTTACTTTACCAAAGAAAGAATGAACAACAGTCTTACTTGTTGGCAAGGAAAGGTCACAAATAGCTTTTACCCTTTCCGCATCAATTTTTATACCTTCCTTCAAAACAATATGCCCAAGCAGCTTGCCTTCAGTGACACCAAAAATAGATTTCTTGGGATTGAGAGAAATTCCATGCTGACGACATTTTTCTAAGACTCGTTGTAGGTGGGAAAAATGATCTTGACGTTCCTTAGAATAAACTATCAAATCATCCAAATAGACCACAATGAACTTACCAAGAAAACTTTGGAAGGCCAAGTCCATTGCATGTTGGAAAGTTGCTCCCACATTTATTAATCCAAAAGGCATCCTGCGATATGCAAAGGTACCCCAAGGTGTAGTAAACGTGGTCTTATGCTGATCTTGCTCCAGAACTTCTACCTCATTATAACCCAAAAATTCGTCCAACATGGACATCATCTTTGCTCCAGTAATAGCTTATAGGACATGATCCATGACAGGTAAAGGATAATTATCCTTCAAGGATGCCTGATTCAAGTTTCAGAAATCCACACATATCTGAATTTTGCCATTCTTCTTACGTACAGGTACCATATTGGCTATCCAAGAAGAATGGTGTATGGGGAAGATTATCCTTTCTTTCAACATCTTTTGTACTTCAGAAAATATAGTATCAGAGATCTTTGGGTTGTATTGCCTTTGCTTCTGACGGAAAGGTGTAATACCTAGTTTCAATGGGATGTCATGGCGGAGCTCTTCGTGACAAAAAGAATTTAGATCTTCATTGGAGTATGCCAAGACATCAACATACTGCTACAATAATGCAACAAATTTTTGCCTTTCTCCTTGTGAACAACACTTTCCAATGTTGATCATTTTTGGATTGTCTTCAATCCCAATATTCACTTGTTCATATTCCATTGACCCTGTAGCTGATCTTTGTTGCTTCTTAACATAGCGATCATGCTTGTCAAAAATCTTTTCTAGCGAAACCAAACCCTTGGGGATCTTGTTTCATTTTAATTGCAGAAAATTTTCTCCCATTTTTGCATCAATACTTTCAATTGCATCCTTTGAAGGGCAGTGACTACCTTCAAAGTACAGATCATCAAAATTGTCAGCGGTCTGCAAAAAAATTATTACATGATGATCATCATTAAATACTTGCCAATGATCAGAGTTGTTAGGAACACTTGGCTGGAAAACTAACTCAACAACATAAGTTGATCCCGAAAAATCTTTGTGAGGAACCAAAGAAGTTGTTGATATTACTAATGAGTCAGCCCTATCGTTGAATTCACGGGAAACCACAGATATGTCAAAAGCATCAAAAGCCTCTATTAGATCCCATACAAGGTTGCGATAGTGCCGCAACCTTTCTCTCCTTGTTTGATATATGTTCCTGACTTGACAGACTATTAACTCAACATCTCCTTGAGCATGCAAGTTCTTGATTCCCTTCTTTTGAGTGACACTCATTCCCAAAAGGAGTGATTCATACTTAGCAATGTTATTTGTGTTATCGAACTACAATTTGAAGGAAAAATGGAAAAGATTACCCTCAAGGGAAACCATAACAATACCGGCTCCTGATCTGGTAGAAGAACAACTACCATCAAACTCTAGTGTCCAAACATCATCTGGACTACCAATGCTGACAGTATCAAAATCGAGAATTTCTTGTTGTGAAGTTGAAGATCCTTCTGATTCCATAACACTACTTTCACAACTACTTTCACAATCAACTGGAACATTATTGAGTGGAATGACTCCTTCACTCTCAGGAGTAACCTTTAAACCATCATCAACATGCATGAAATAATTACCCATACCTGATGATTCAAAAAGAATTTGGGCCCGCTGATCGTCAAACGTGACAACAGTATATTTTGATTCTTTTTCTGGAAGTAACCTTTGGACAACTCCTTTAACAGGAATATGAGCCTCAGTCATATCCATGTTTAACTCACCCCCAACATTGATGAATACTAAGAGGGGGGGGGGGTGAATTAGTATGCCAAAAATCTTTGCACTTAAACACTTTGCTAGACTAACAATATACCGGTAAAATAGTATAGTAGACAAACTGGTTAGCACACATGCAAACCAAATAGAAAATAATGCATTCACCCATAGAAGCACAAACACCATAACACAAGAGATTTTGATGTGGAAACCCAAATGGGAAAAACCACGGTGAGATGGAACTCATAAGTAACTATTTGCAGAATAGGAACTAGACCGGTTAAGGTCAGACCGGTTAAGGTCATACAATGTTCTTTACCAGAATAGATCCTGTTAGGAATCTCAATCTCTGTTAGGAGATAAGTCCAATTAAACACTACCTTACTAGAGGATTTTAGATCCACAGATGTGAACCACCTTGTTAGAGGATTTACAAAAGGCTTTTGGTCCTACCCGGTTAAGGGCTACAAACTTCTCGAAGATGTGAGTAATCAATAAGTGAGTGATCTAGCTGATAGCACAGATTGCTTGGTTAGATCCTTGATAGCTCATTCCTAATGCATTCCAGCATTACTTCAGTCTTCTACACATTCATACTTCTCTAACTCCTCAACCACCTTAAACCCTAGCAACAACATCAATAACCTAAAACCCTAGACATGATGTCCTTATAAAGGAATCTGATTTCATGTGGGTCCAATAGGATTACAATACAATTTTCTAGGTTCAATGCATCTAGACATATTCTATAACATGACAAAAAAGGCACCGTTAAAGTGTCAACACCGTCAAACAATCGATGGATGGTAACTCATCACAAAATGCCAGTTGGTAACTCATCACAGAGTATTACTGGTTCATACAAAATACCGGTTCAAGCAAAATGCCGGTTGCCGGTTTGACAAAATGAAGACTGGGAAATATGTGTTCTGTCGCTTTGATCCTTTGTACCACTTGAGATCCTCAAACTGCTTGGGGTCAACATACGGCTTCAGATTGGTAATCACTTTCTGCAAAACACCAATAGTCTAAGGACTATAATGCATCATACTGGTTGGAACATGTACCGGTTGAGCTTTAACTTATACATACAAAAATGATCTCAATGCAAGTGTGTGTCCATCAATGACAATCACAACATAATCATCAAACATGCCAACAATCTCCCCCTTTGGCATTGATGGCAACACTTAGGAAATTTTGACATCTAAGTGTTTTACAACAAAAATATGCCAGAATCAAAATTATTCCCCCTAAGCATATACACTATCCCTTTTGCAGAACATACAATGTATACTACTTCTTAACAGAAATAACATGAAAGTATACATCAAAACATTCAAAATTTATACTTCTCCCCCTTTGCCAACAATGACAACAAAATATTATAGACTAACACCTGTGTCATTAGTATTAAAAGAATAAGAGTTTATTATAATAAGGAATAAAACTTGTCAAAAACAGATTTAAAGTCCTGCAAGAATTGTTTCATAGATAAAGATCAGGACTCAAGTAGGGAGGTGGCTACTTCTTTCTCTGTCTGCATCTGGGAGACCTATTCTTCCATGGCATCTATTGTACTCATCTCCTGTGTCACCATTAAGGCATCCAGATTAAGATAGCACTTCTGAAGTATTTGCAGATGTGGGAGTAGAACCAATTGTAGATCCTGCAAATCTCATGACCGACTGCTGATCTCATGCTCTATTTTAGTAGACTGGATATGGAACTGGTGAATGGTTTTCCCATAAGCTATAAATGAGTCATATGGCGGCTTGAAGGTGCTCATGTATGACAATTAGATTGAAACTTTTGCTTCTATGCAAGCACATCATCACATAATAGATGAGGTTGGCAAATCTTGCTGATTAGAAGATTCCCCTCATCCAAAGTATTCCTTATATCCTTCTGTTCTTTTTGCAATTCAGATCGGAGCTCATTAAGCTTCTTCACTAGGGAAATGTTGAGAGCCTTTTGATGCTCTTTCTTGGCATTTGCCTCTGCTACCTCCTCTAAGCTCTACACTTGATCATCCACTACTTTGCATAGGAGCTTCTATTGGGCCAATGATGAGTCAGTGCTGGGGAGGTTTGTGCCAGGTAACAAACCGATAAGAGTGTCCACCGCAGCTTGGATCACATCTTCCTCCTTCTTCCTCCTTAACACCTCAAGATGTTCTTGAGCAACCTTAATGCTCTGTAGTAGCTCCATTTCACTTGCAAACTAGAGGTCAATAGGACTGGTGAGGTTAGCCAGTTTGGCTTGACTACTGGTTGCCTTTGGAGTCTCCATCTATGTGCTCTTTGCTGCTTCTGCTTCCTTGTCTTCCTCTACCTTCTTCTTCTCCACTTCTTTTCTCTTTTCCTCTTCCTTATCCTCGTCTACCTTCTTCTTCTCCACTTCCTTCCTCTTCTCCTCTACCTTATCTTCCTCTTCCTTCTTCTTTTCTGCTTCCTTTCACTTCTCCTCTTTCTTTCTCTTCTCCTCTTCCTTTCTTTTCTTCTCTTCTTCTTTTCTCTTTTCTTCCTGTTTCCATTTCTCCTCATCTTCTTCCTTCTTCTTCTTGTCCTCTTCCTTTTTCTTCTTCTCCTCTCCATCCTTCTTCTTCTTCTTCTCCTCTTCATCCTTCTTCTTCTTCTCCTCTTCCTTCTTCTTTTTCTCCTCTTCTTTCTTCTTCTTCTCCTCTTCATCCTTCTTCTTCTTCTCCTCTTCATCCTTCTTCTTCTTCTCCTCTTCCTTCTTCTTTTTCTCCTCTTCTTTCTTCTTCTTCTTCTCCTCTTCATCCTTCTTTTCCTCTTCTACTTTCTTCTTCTCTGCTTGCTTCTTTGCTTCCTCCTTTTTGTCCTCAGTTTCCATTTGCTTATCTACCTATTCTGTCTGCTTCTCCTGTCCTGTTGCTTTCAATGGTGTACACTGAGCAACCTCCTCTCCATCTAGAGCATTGACATCAATAGTGTCTATGGGTTTAGTAACTAGGTTTCCTTCATCATCAAACACTTCATCCGGTTTTGTTATTGCTGGTTCTTACTCAACCTTCGTATTGGCTTCAACCACTCTATGCATCTTAAGAGCTTCTAGAGCAAGAGTGTGTGTATTCTTGAGCACTTCTTGACCCTTCCCTTCTAGTAATAGGAGTCTTCTTCTTCTCATGAAGAAGAGGCCTTTGTATTTATTGATAACTTTAAACAGTTCTGAATTTGATATGTTAGGAAAATGTTCAGCAAAAACTTTCTCTCTCATTTCTTGTTCCTGCTCTATGGCAATGCGCCATTTATTGTCTAAGGACTTATACAAAGAATCCAGTGTCTTAGATCTAATTTCTAAAGGTGACCAGTCATTAACACATAAATACTGATTGATTTATTTTTCAACTGCTTCCTTTCCATCATCATTAAAGTCATCAAAACAATCAATCAAATTGTTCAACACTTTTCTCCTAATATTTTTTATGGTTATTTGACAATGTGTCAAAGGTTTGTAGGAGGAGATGTCAATATTGATCGGTGCCGATGATGCCGGTTCATTCTTTGTCTTTTTCTATGCTTGTCTTGTCTTCTTAGGTTTTTCCTGAAACACAGTTTCTTTTGAGTCGGGTGAGGCATTCCTTATCTTCCTCTTTCTCTCGAAGAATTTGGTAGGTTCTGCTATCGGTTTCTTCTTCATAGGTGACCGCTTGGTCACTTTGGGACTGGCTGCCATTACCGATGCCGATGCCGAAGGCACTGCCTTTCCTTTCTTTTTAGGAGGTTCTACAACTAGTGCAACCCTTTCCAGATAGGTGCCGATTCTCTTTGCCTTGGGATTTAGGGGTGAGGAAATTAGGGTAGATGCATACCCATCCAACATATCACACATCACCTCATAGCCCTTAGGCTCCACTTCTTCTTGTCTAGGCTCGATGGCCTCCATTATGCATTGATCAACTTTGATGATAAAGCATATATCATCTTCATACTTCTTGACTATGTCATTGGATATCCTCATCCTTAGGCTCATCTTGCTTCTGAACTCATCAAAGTACTTGTTCAGAACATCAGGGTAGCCAGTTTTGACTGCTTGCAGACTTTGTTTGATTTTCTTGGTAACCGGTTGGTCCGCAGACCATTGAATGTCTCCCACTCCTGGGAAGTAACCTTGGAAGTAGAAAAATAGTCCTACTAGAAGTTGTCCAAACTTGAATTTTAATTCATTATCCTATTTTACTGATTTAAGGTTCAACAAGAGTTGCCTTGGCATACTCGTGCAGAGGTCGAATGATGCATCTTCCTTGATCATCCAGTAAGTGACATTTACCGCTGTAGCAGATATAGAGTTAATTCTACTGGCTGAGAACGTTCGGTATCCAATCACCATGCATGCATATTTCACGAGGTCATCCTTGATGGAATTAACAGTCATTCCTCAGGAGTCGCTCACTGAACCGGTGAGCTTGGACATTTCCATCTTGCTGACCTTCCTTAGGGCTGACACTTCCCCTATATTGCAGAAACTGGTGACGACATGAATAGCTTGTGGAGTGATATTATGCATTCTCTCCAGGTACATCTTGTCACCATGAACTCTGCTTAGAATGATTCTAATGTGGTCATCTGTGAAATCCTCCAGGAAGTAAACTGCATTATGAAGTTTCTTCTTCTCCAAAATGCTATACTCCGGTTTGATCTTTTTATCCTTCCCACAAAATAGACCTAGCTGCAAATGGATCACAAGAGACCCTAGGTCTTTGATTTTGCAGTCTATATAATCTGAAATCCCTTCTTCTACTATAACCCCAGCCGGTACTTGTGACAAAGCATTATATTTTGATTTTCTTTGAATGAAGTCCATAGAATCGACAGTTGCACTAGAACTATCATGTGATGCGAAAGCCATGACAAAATAGAAAGCTCGAGAAATACCTTTCGAAAATCAAGAATTTAGGGCTTTGCAAATTTCACTTCGCCTTCCACTTCATCGGTTGCTAAATCACTAGTTTGAGTTCTTCTCTTGACCGTTTGATATTTGCTTTTGAATCTCCTTCAAGGTGTAAAGCGGAAAATTGGTCGAACCCTAGTTGCTCTCCCCTCTTCCAACTCCAAGGAGAGAGAAGGGAGGTTGCTAGGGTTGATGGTTTTCACTTAGGGAGACTTTACATTCAAAAGAGGGGTTGAAACCCACAAGATCCAATCCCACACAATGCAAGATTGGATGCTAAATGCGTTTCAAGGGTTAAGACAGCAAGGCTACCCTCTTTTGTAAAGAATGTGCATAGAAGAATTAAGCTAGGAATGCATAGAAAGTGAGAAAGATTCGCTTATAAACTGAGATAGGGATATAGGATGAAGCTGCGGACCTGGAATTAGTAGTAAAATGTCGATACGGCATTGTCCTGCAAATTTGAGCGAAAGTTGACAGGACGATGGCGCCCGACGTGCACACGGTCCTTCGAAAAATCCGCGAAACGAAGGGGGATCTGTTCGTCTCTGCACAAGGATTCCAGATCTTCAATTTCAGCCGCGTACCTGCAACCTACACACAGAAAAGAGAAGACGATTGGGGGGTTGGGGATTAAATGTAAATGTCTGTAATGTAAAACAAGTACTAATACCTTGTTGTAAGGATGTTTGTATCCTTATGTGCGAAGGTATAGATGTTGTTGTATGTTGTATGTTGTAGTAGTATGTAGTAAGTGATCTCCTCTTCAATGGTTGAATCCTTGTCTTGAATGCAACACTTAGCCTTGAATGGAGACTTAGAATGATCAATTGCTTGAAAGAATGCTTGAATGCTTGAATGCTTGAATGTTGTTTCCACCTTTTTCCCATTCATCTTCTACCCCAAAATGAGAGAAAAAATGTAGTTTATATACTTGCCAATTAGGGTTAAAAGACTAATTTTTCCGACCTTGGGCCGACCAGGAAACATTAATTCCAATTTGCAAACAAAAAGACTCGAAGTCCCATAGGAGACCAGGCCCAAAATAGGGCCAGGGACCAGGGCGCTGGGCGCCCTGGTCCTGAAGGACCAGGGCGCTGGGCGCTCTGGTCCCACCTCCCGGGACAGCAGGGTGCAAAGGAGGTTCAGGCCAGGGTGCTTGAAAATGCAGTTTTTGGTGTCATAAACAGGTTTTGGGGTCTCCATTCAGGTTCCGTGTTGCGCCGCCATCGTGAAGACCGAAATGCAGTCGAAATTGCAAGTGTCGCAATTTTAGGACGCTACACAAGGTTTCTAAAATTTTTCTGAATCGCAGCACAAATCACTTTTTCATCGCTCTGCACTTGAAAACCTTCTTCGCTTCAAAAAATGATAGTGAGAAATGATTTGAAAATTCCTTTTAAACTTATTCCTCACCTACCATAAATAATGCTCCACCTTTAGGGCATAAACCCTAATTTCCCTTTTACCATTTTTGATCTTTTTCCAAATGATAGGTATCGCATATCGGTTAAGGTCTTTTACCAGTGTAAACTGGGGGTTTGAAACATTTTGCCATTTTCTCCCCCTAAGCTTTTCTGATGCTTAGTTTGCTGGTTCTGATATTTCCACACTAGGTGCAGAAACTGGTTCTTCTTGTAACACTACTGGTTTCTTCTTCCAGGTTTTGTTCATATCCACTTGAACAGTGTCAATATCAATCTTTCCTTCCAGAGTGACTGGTATATCATCAGATATGTTCTTTCTTGATTTACAAAATCTGGCAATGTGACCTGTTTTGTTGCAATGATAGCAGACCATTCCAGGTGCTCTCCAAGGTCCATTATTCATGTTGTCATTCTTCCTCCTACATGTTGTAGCAGTGTGACCATGATTATGACAAATCAAATAGTTTTCTCTCCATCTAGTTGCCGCTTGATAGCCACCATTTCTTGATTGATGATTGAAGGCATTAAACCGGTTGTGATTCCAGTTCAGAAAAGGTTCAGCACCTACTCCTTGAGTCCTCTAAGGATATCTACCAGTGTTGTTCATAACTGACCTGCATTCAGATGCTCTATGCCCAAACTTGTTGCATGCATAACAGTTACCATTGAATTTATAGGATCTAGGCTTATCATTTAAGAAATAAGGAAAATTATTGTAAGCCTTACTCCTACACACATTTGCAGTATGTCCTTCTTTAACACAGTTAAAGAAAACAAGTTTAAACTTTTTGTTACCTTTATCCTTTGATGCTAGTTGTTTCTTTGATGCTCCAACATTTGTACTAGAGGTCTCACCTTCCTCATGACCGGAATAACCAAGTCCATCAGTATTCTTGACAGGTTTGGCAGATTCAAGCTTTTTCTCTAGCTTGATAGTACTCTTGTTGAACTTAACAAGTATTTCCTTTGACTCAAAGAGTTCTTTGGAAATAGTAGCATTTGTTTCCATCAGGTTTTCATTCTCAGAGATGGTACTATTCAGAACTCCTTGCATGTCTTCCTTTTCCACTTTGCTCGCATGGATTTGAGCAGCTAGGGCACTGATCTCTTGCTTCAACTTGGAGTTTTCATGATCTTTGTCTTTGACTAGATCTTCAGCTTTCCTCCAGTTCTCAAGCTCTTGGCACATTCAGATAGTCAGTCCTTCCAATTCTTTTCTCAGATTGGAATTGGATTCATTCAGCTTTTCTACTTCTTGAATCAGGGCTTCCATGTCTGCTTCATCAGAAGAACTATTTTCAGATAGCTCCATCAACTTTTCAGCATGTTCTCTCCTCTTTTCTTAAGATGCCTTATATTTGACCATAAGATCATCATAGGCTTGCTCAGACTGAGTGAGCCAATGAGTAAGTTCCCTCAATGTGTATTCCCCCATATCTCTTTCCAAGTGGTTAAACTTATAGAAAGGTTGGCTCTGATACCAATTGATGAATACTAAGAGGGGGGGGTGAATTAGTATGCCAAAATCTTTGCACTTAAACACTTTGCTAGACTAACAGTAAACCGGTAAAACAATTTAGTGGACAAACCGGTTAGCACACATGCAAACTAAATAGAAAATAATGCATTCACCCATAGAAGCACAAACACCATAACACAAGAGATTTTGACATGGAAACCCAAATGGGAAAAACCACGGTGAGATGGAAGTCACAAGTAACCATCTGCAGAATAGGAACCAGACCGGTTAAGGTCATACAATGTTCCTTACAAGAATAGATCCTGTTAGGAATCTCAACCTCTGTTAGGAGATAAGTCAGATTAAAGACTACCTTGCTAGAGGATTTTAGATCCACAGATGTGAACCACCTTGTTAGAGGATTTACAAAAGGATTTTGGTCCTACTCGGTTAGGGGCTACAGACTTGTCAAAGATGTGAGTAATCAACAAGTGAGTGATCTAGCTGATAGCACAGATTGCTTGGTTAGATCCTTGATAGCTCATTCCTAATGCATTCCAGCATTACTTCAATCTTCTACACATTCATACTCTCTCTAACTCCTCAACCACCTTAAACCCTAGCAACAACATCAACAACCTAAAACCCTAGACATGATGTCCTTATAAAGGAATCTGATTTCATGTCAGTCCAATAGGATTACAATACAATTTCCTAGGTTCAATGCATCTAGACATATTTTGTAACATGACACAAAAAGCACCGTTAAAGTGTTGGCACCGTCAAACAATCGGCGGATGGTAACTCATCACAAAATGCTAGTTGGTAACTCATCACAGAGTATTACCAGTTCATACAAAATACCGGTTCAAGCAAAATTTCGGTTGCCGGTTTGACAAAATGAAGACTGGGAAATATGTGTTGTATTGCTTTGATCCTTCGTACTGCTTGAGATCCTCGAACCACTTGGGGTCAACATACCGCTTCAGATTGGTAATCACTTTCTACAAAACATCAATAGTCTAAGGACTATAATGCATCATACCAATTAGAACATGTACCGGTTGAGCTTTAACTTATACATACAAAAATGATCTCAATGCAAGTGTGTGTCCATCAATGACAATCACAACATAATCATAAAAAATTCCAACAAACATCTCTATAGAAATTTCTTCCCAACAATAGACCATAGGAGGCTGGTACATCAGCTACCAGTACTGTCATCTTAATTTTTTTTTTCTGGGAATGAAGCAAAAGAAAACTATGTGTCTTTGATTTGATCAATCAAGGGAACTTTCTTGTTATCCATAGAGAAACACCTTCCAAATGTTTCAGTCAAAGTTAAGCCAAGGGCATCAACAACTTTTGAAGGCATAACATTATCAGATGCCCCAGAATCAATTACACAGTTACTAAGCTTATAACCATTTATCAACAAAGAGATGTAGAATGGTTCTATCTTCTCTATAGGAGAAGGGGAAGTTACTAAGTTGTTTTTAAGTGAATTTTACTTAGGAAGATTATTAGGGTAGTATCTTTTTTTTTAACAAATTTGACCAAACGGTCAAATTGATCTGGATTAGATCTCAAAAATTCAACTTCAGACATTTGTATTTTGGTTTTCTTAGCATGATCTAAAATATCAAATGATTGAAAGGAATTCATCATCAAAGACGGATTTGGATTCTCATTTTGAGAATTTAAAATATTTGGTACACTAGTCTTCGATGCATATGTAGAAGAATTGACAGGCGCAGAAAAATTGACAGCAGTCAAGGAATCACTTACACTTTTATCCTTCACGGCGTCCATTGAGATAGCATTGTCTTTTGTGGGATTTGGTATGGGATTCCCACGCTTAGCGATAGAAATTGACAAATGTTGAGAGTCCTTAATTTGAGTAGAATCATCACTCTTCACAATAACAGGTGGCTGAGCTACCCATGCTTGCAAACAGGTGAATACTACGAAGACATCTCCCTCATGTGTATTTGGCGTATCATCTTCTTGATATTGCATACACCTGATATTAGAGTCGCTAGCCAACTCTGCATCACCTTCTTGATGCAAATTGGCATCTTCTTCACCAAAAGGAGGTAGATCATTCTGTTCAGCTTCATAATATCCTGTAGCTAAAATTTGGGGTGGTGCTTCCAATGCAAGCCTCCCTGGAGCAGGAGGCAATTTGTTTTGATTATGCATGGCATAATTGGAAGCATTATTTGGATAAGTCCTTATTGGAACATCACGATAAGAAGTATTTCCTTATGAGGACATTTGCTTCTTAAGTGCCAACAACTCATTTGCTAGCTTCTGTATCATGGGATCAATAGAACTATTTGAAGAGAAAGATGCATCGACAACTTGATTACTCCTAACCTAGTTAGGATCTCTCCTTATCTTACCTGCAAGGATAAGATCATCTTCAATCGATATAGCCATTTGTTGAGCAGTGGCCAAATCTATAGGATTGTTCCTTCGCAAAAGAAAACTCACCTTTGGCAATTGGGTGTTGATGAAAAAGCATTTCTGGTTCCTAGCAGTGGATCATGAAGCAATTGGAATGCAATTGTGCAATATGTTGAACTTTGCTACAAATTCATGCATAGATTCCTGGGGTTCCTTCTTCATTTGCGTTAACTAAGCCAACAATGCATGATCATCTTCAGTAGATTTGAACCTTTCTTCAAACAATGTTCTGAGAGTTGCCTAATTTGTGATACAAGCATTCATAAGATGATAGAACCAATCAGTAATAGCTCCATGCAAATTCTCAATGAATAGTCTCACTAAAACATCTTCATGCTCAACATCTAGGACTCCACATGTGATGTAGAAGGCATCAATGTGTTCGTCCGGGTGTTGAGAACCATCACCCAAAAATTTGGGTAAATTTTTCCATGTACCTTTGGGAAGTTCATGCAAAGGTGCGGTCAAGTTCAAAGGACCAAAAGCAGTACCCCAAGGTCCAGGAGCAGCCATCCTTAACGGATTATAGGGTGGTATTACAAAATGATTTGTAAGTGGAACAACTGAAACTTGCAAACTTGACACCTCACTTGGTATGGGAGATCGCCGTGTAGATGGAGGAAAACTTCATGTCCGCTGCAAAGGAGAAAATATCCATGGCGGTGTCACAAAGGGAAAATTAAATTGCTGCAATACTTCAAAAGTAGGATCAACAATTCCTACTAATCGCTGCCCGTGAGTGTAATTTTGATTAGCCAAATTATGATTTGAAGAAAAACAACAATATGGAAATTACAATGAATGCGCACTGCAATCCAAAAGACAAATTGGTTGCACGTCGCTCCCCAACAGAGTCGCCAAAAAACAGTTGGGTGAATATTTTGTCACCAGTGTACTAATGACAAAATATATAATTCACACAATGCTATTCTGAGAAATTAATCTCTCCTCTCATCAAGGGGAGGTTCCCTATGAAATTTCTCCTCTAATTAATAAGAAATTAAATTTGTGTGTTGGTGTTGGGCATATAACTCTTTTTTTTAAGAGTTTATGTATTCTCCCTTCACCTAGTTAGAATTTCTCTACCTCTTCAGATACTTAAAGAAAAGAACTATTAATCTAATAAACTACACCAAGAGTTACTATTAAGAAGCACAAAGTCTCCTTTAAGGTAACACTAATTCACACTGATCGTTACAAATTAAGCAATTAGAAACTTAGCTTAAAGCTCAAAGTCTTCAATTATAGATTTCTAATCCATTAAACTACAAATAACTGCAGCAATACAAAGCTTACCACAAGTTACTTAATTTATCAACAGATTTCTCAAGTATGCTAAGAGCACAAAGTCTAATTTGCAAGATTTGAGAGCTCTCTAACCACATAGCAATATCTTAAAAATCAAATAAGTAAAGCTAGTATATATTCAATGGATGTAGGAACATTAAATTATATAAACGATTTTCTTGATACAACACAAAGTTTGTGATCAACAAAACTGTTTTGTTTATTCGTTTGATAGGATTTTCACCACAAAAAGCCCAAAGTCTTAGTTGGGATAAAAAATCTGCAGAGTTTTGCTAAGAATGAAAAAGATAAAATATTTACAAAAGAGGTCCTCCTTATATAGGAAAAGAAATTGAGAAAAAGGTGGGTACAATTGATTTATTCAACTGCACAGTCCCATTTTAATACAATTACTACATAAAGAAAATGTGCAGCTGCACAAAAATTGACAACATCTATCGGTGCAACTGCATGAAGAAAAGGTGCCAAAAGGGGGTACTTCATTCTTGATTCTCTTCTTCATTGGATTTCAGGAAATCTTCGAATTTAGCAAGGATGGATTTCATCTATGCTTCATTCGACATCAAGGTAGAACTTGTGATGATTTGGACGCGGGATATTGCATCTTGAATCTTCACCTATTTCTTTTTAACATCCTTCAGCATGGATGCGAGGACTTCAAAGGTTACCTGAATTTCTAATAGTTTATCAAATGTATCAAGCGAGAAATCTTGTCCCATGCATTGATCCATCAAGGAAAGGAATTCTTGCGTGACAACTTTAGCAGTGACGAGATTTTGATTGCCATCATATAAATAGCAAGGGAGATCACCAAATTTGGCAAAAATAAGGTCAACCTCATCATCACCTTCTTTCTTCTCCCAGTCTAGCTCTGCAATCATTAACTTCATTATCTCTTTCTTATGAGACAATAAAGACAAGATCTAAATGTACTTCTCCCTTGTGGGAATTACCTTATTCTCAACCAGGACATCTATCCTGAAGTCCTCCATTTTTCTCCACAAGTTAGTACTTTTTACAACTTCCTCAATCTCATGTGATAAAGAGGTTTTGAGTCCTTGCATCCGACTCTGGATTACTTCATAATCAGAAAACAGTTCCACTGTTGAGCTCAGAAGATGAGAGCCTTCTGACCTTAGCTGTGAAATCCACTCATCCATCACTCGACCTTTATCTCCCACCTATTCAATCTTCTTGAGGGCTTTGGTATCTATTGAGGATCTTATGGGTTCAACCTCTTGAGAAGATTGTGTTACCTTTAAAAGAATGTTGGTCAGGTGTTCCCACTTTTGCTTCAAGATATTTTTGTCATCCCTCTCCTGATCCAATCTTCTCAACAAAGAATTAAGGGTTGTCTGAGAATCTAATTTCACAGTCTCATGTGTTTCCACCCCAAGCTCTATGACCTGCTTGGTATAATCTTTAGATCATATTGTTATGCCTAGCATATCTGTTTCCCCATTTAGTCTCCTTGAGTCAAAATATGGCCCCCCCCTTTTTTTTTTCTTCGTTTTGGTTTTACCTCGGAACTCCAGAGTCCCGAGGTCTTGCTGTTGTTCCGACCTTGGAACTCCAAAGTCCTGGAGTCCCGAGGTCCTTGTTGTTTTGACCTCGAAACTCCAGAGTCCCAGAGTCTCGAGGTGTAGGGTATTTTGGCCTCAGAACTCCAGAGTCCCGGAGTCTCGAGGTGGTTTTGTTCTGGTGCTTTCTGTTGACCTCAGAACCTCGGGACCTCGAAGTCCCAAGATCATGTTTATGGTTTTCGTACAGAAGAATTCAAGAGGCTATATATAAGAGACGATGATATTTTTGAGTTCATTTGTGCATTCAGAGCTTCTCCTCCCTAGCCCCAAGTCGCGAACCTCTGGACCTCTGAGCTCTCTCTTGGAGTTTTTTTTTGGTTTTCGATTCACCAGGTTGGTGAATTTTCTACCCTTGTGATGTTTTTCTAGGTTAGATTTATTTTTCTTTTTGTTTGTTTTTTGTGTTTTTTTTTTTTTGGCGTGCTCTAGTTTTCCTGCTCAGAACCTCGGATCCTCGAAGTTCCGGGTGACTTCCATTTCACCTCGGAACCCTGGATACCCAGAGTTCTAGGTGTCCTTCCATTTCACCCCAGAGTTTCGAGCGACTTCCATTTCACCCCGGAACCCCAGAGTTCTGGGTGCCCCTTCCATTTCACCCCAGAACCCTGGATCCCCGGAGTTTTGGGTGCCCATTCCATTCCACCCCAGAACTTCGGAGTTCTGGATCACCCCAAGCCATGAGCCCAAAACCTCAGAACTGTAGAGTTCTAGGAGGTTTGTATAGACCTAACCTCGAAACCCCAGATCCCCAGAGTTCCAAGCCTTCTCCCTTTGTGCTTACCCTGGGACCCCGAAGTCCCAAAGTGAATCAAAATTTATGTTTAGTATTGAGGACTGAAGATTTGTGTTTTCCCTACAGGTTCAAGTGGTTAGATGGACTCATCCTCCAGCAAAAGAGGCAAAGAAATTGATAGAGTCGTGGCCACCATGAAGTATCATTACCAGGGACAAGTATATGTTTCAAAGCTGGAGGATCAAATCAGATGGGTTATCGATACTAAAATCAGCCACATCAAAATTGAAGATATCAAGGTTCAATTGGATAAATCTACTCTGGAGGCCCTCCACTGAAGAATTAAGAGGTCCAGCTTAGTTGAAGCCACTGTTTTCCGACAATCAGTACAAGCACCAAAATTCATAATGTCCATTGCACCATTTTACAATCCAGAAATTAGAAAATGCACAGATGCACATGAAAAGATAGTCATAGACTTGTCTCTAGATATGCTTGGTTTTGTCTTTAGAATTCTAACTAGAGAGGAAGCATTTCTGTTGACCGAAGAAGAGGCCTTGAAGGCATGGAATGACAAGACATTAGCCAGCAAAAGGCATATGAATGTGAACTGGTTAGAAGAAGAAAGAAAGACAGGGCTCAAGGCAATGAAGATCCTAAGGATAGACTTCAAAGTGCCTCAAAGAGATTTAATCATCATGCTCAGTAAGGCCTTTGGCAAGCTAGACTGCAAGCACTTCCATCCCTGGATGTTCCAGTTCATGACCACCATTTTGATAGGAAAACAATACTTTGACTGGCCGTAGATCCTCTCTGATAATATCTATAGGCAGATGAAAGAGGTGCAACACACACAACAATTCTTCTTCACATTGTATGTCATCTGGGTAGTTGCCAGAGCTTGAAAATTCCCAGGCCTATAGGTGGAAGGACAGTTAGGAGAGAAGGAAGGATAGAAGAAGATATGGGAGTATTATTCCCAACTCACTCTAGCCAATGCCAAGCTACATTTCAAGAGGGTTAATGATGCCTTTGTTTTCACAATAATCATCAAATTGATAGGGGATGCATGATATCGTATTAGCCTAGAGGCTATGGCTATCATCTGGGAGTGGGCATGTTGGTTCATCCAAAACCCATGATCTACTTACATTAGGGTTAGTGGATTCACAGGGAACCCAATGATGCCACCTCATTATTATAATGATAGGGTGATCCTGCTAGAATATGTAAGGTAGCTCGTAGGCCTACAATCACTGCTGTCATCAAAGAATAAGACATGAATCGATTTCTTGGTGTGTATTGGGTACTTTGCCTATTCCAAGACAAAAGTGGTGAAGTTGGCAGAACAGGAGCTTCAAGATCTAGACTTGAAGGAATACGATCATTCTAGGGAGTTTTATGATCCCTATGGGAAACTTAAACAAGCTATGCCCAAGGCATATGAGGGGCACATTTCCAGCTTGGAAGACTTCTGGACTAACTTACAAGATAGCTTCAAAGTCAAGGAAAAGAACTATAATAGAATATTTGTCCCACAAGTGAGAGATTTTGGTATTGATACTAACCTTCCAAAGGACCTGAGAGATGATGGAGAGTTACTTGATCCAATCTACAAAGAATCAGAGATAGATAAGAGGCCCCTCTCCCCAGTAAGATGGTCTACAATCGAAGATATAAATATGGAGAAGGTATCGCTGGCTGTCATCAATAGAACTAAAGAATGGTTAAGCCAAAGGGTAAGGCCTAGCGTATCAAAGACAAAATAGAAGGAGTCCACCTCATGGGTACCTTAGTCAAGAGGCCATAAGGAATATGCTCAAAAGACAAGGTTAGCCTCAAGGTAGAATACCTCCACCGACCCAGGTGAGGAAGATAAGCCACAAGAGAGTATTGAGGACTTATTGAAGAAACTCCAGGAAAATATGAGGGAGTTCGAACTATTGAAGAAGGCTATAGATCTAGGGGTGATCGATGGGTTAGGCGTAGTGCCACTCGCCAAAGTTCTCCCACCAAGGACCGCTATAGGTCATACCAAAGGGGAGGGTAGCCAGGGACAAGAAGAGAATGTAGAAGCCATCGAGAAGGTACCCACTAAACCACCTTCCATAGGTACAACAAGTGCTTCAGGCACCACTGCTCCTGCACCACCATTAGTCAATGTATCTGTAGGGCAACCCAGAGTGCAAGGTTTCACATCTACTACCGAGGAGGTAAACGTTAGAAACATTGAGTTTGACTCCTATCAAGAAGAGGATCATTTTGAGCAAAAATGACCGCTAGAAGGTGAGGGGCTGAAGGAGAAGACATTTTGAATGAAACGTTGATCTTAACCCCCCAAGATTAAGAAGACCTTCTAAAGGATATAGCAGCCAGGCAAGCAAAAATGGAGCTAGGTGACAAAGAAATGACATTCAATGAAGAAGTCAGTGGCAAGCTAGGGCAATTACACAGGCAACAAACTCTCCAAGCTAATCTATCTTGCCAGATTTCCTCACCCCAAATTCTTGGACAAGAACAAGCCAAAGTGAGAGATGAAGCAAAAGAGCAGATGGATGTCCATATCATAACTGTGAATATTGTATCACATCAAGGTGACAAGGATGAGGATATACTACAATGGTTGGAGTTTACCTTCGAAAAGAAAAAGAGGAAAGTGGAACTCCCAGAAGTCACTCTACAACAAGTAATCACTGAGGAACCTCCAAAGGTTAAGAGGCTGAAAACTATCCATCATCTATGAAAAATAGATTTTGGTGAAGTGATTGCAGATGTGGCAGTACTACATGAAGTCGAAGGATAGGTCTCCCCCAAGTATCAAATTTGTCAGGTGAATTTGGGTAAGCAAACCAAGTGGGGAGAGCTAGATACCTTGGAGCTGGCCATAAGTGTTGTCAGAGGGTGCGTGGAGAAAGAGCATACCTCAAATATGGAGCTTAAGGTGCAACTTGGGCAATATAAATAGTTCCTAATAGAAATGTGTAAACCTCTGGATTCTTTTAGAATGGATGACCTACCTTCAACCTCATCACTACCAGAGGGCGAGGTAAAGGCACTGCTAGAGGTAAGACGGGTAGCTACGGCCGCCAAATCTTGCACTTAGGTAAATGCGGCCAAGATTAGATTATTTCTGTAGAATACAATGGAAATATACCGTAAGGTGGTACATGCAGGTGGAGCTTTGCCAACATGCTCCACACAATGGTAGTGAAAGGAGAACATCTTTAATAAACAACTCCTAATTTTGAAAAAGATACTATGGTTAGGAGAAGAGCTGATAGCAAAAGAAGACCTCTTAGGAGGGGACAGTTGTGAGAATTTACAGTCCTACATATACATTTTGGAGCTGAAAATAGAGATGTATCAGTAGTATATCAAGGAGATGACTAACATTTGGGACCCTCTCCTTAGGGAGATTTTGTCATATAAGAATTTTGTGATGAATGTACTAGGGCCTTTTGGCCTCAGAATAGCTGATACTAGAATAATGGACCAACAACAATTCTTGAATCAATGGGATGTGTATGAGGCACAAAACCTAGGACCTACCACCTAGTTTGACGTCGCCCTTATGGATAGATACACACAGCTAATTACTCAGTGTCAAGAGATGGCAGATATGATAAAGGAGTTAGAGGAACAAGGAGCACATGCAAATGAGCTGTTGAAGAAATATAAATTTAGAATTAAGCATGTAGCCAATCCACCAGTCCAAGCGGTTGCATGCATAATTGAAAATTATAAGGCTTTTACCAAGAAAGTTAGGCACACAATTGCTAAAGATAACAAAGCTTTTTCTTGATTTAAAAAATGCTCCTGCTACTCAAGTCCCAATTTTGAAAGAAATCCTGCATGATTACGAAAATGTGGCTCACCCAGCATGGTCTTTGTAGTGCTCGTGCAACATTCGTTTTGTATTTGTTAAGTGGAGTGTCCAGGCAGAAACTTGCAAGTTAACTGCAACTCCTAATTTTAGTTCTTAATATAGGGTAGAGTTATTTTCTAAATAATAGGATGAAGAGCTTCTATAAATTGAGAAGTTGGATTCATTTGTAGGGGCCCCAAATTGATGATTTGTGGCCTACTTAGAGATTTTAGAGTATTTTCATAGATTGTTAAGAAGTTTGAGTTATTTTTGTTATACATTCATGGAGATTAATATGAAAAGCAGCTTGTAGATTGGTTGATCTACATTTATATTCTACCAAATTGTTTTGTGTAATCCGGTAACGTCTATTATTTTGAGTTAGAAACGTGGTAATCTTTTTGTCTATCATGTTATGAACCATATTACACACATCAATGGTGTATGCGAATTATTGTGATATGCCATATTACTGATGATTTTATATCCAGAGATTTGTGAAATTGATGATTTTGCAAGTTTTATGGAAGTCCGTTGTTGAATGCTAACTTGGATAATATTTGATAATTGCTTGAATTGCAGGGAACTAATTGAATAGTTTATTAAGTTGTCATTGTATTTATCTTTATTGTTATTTTCTTGTTTCCCTTACGCTTCACATTTTATTTCCCTAGAGAAATCTTAAATCATAAAATACAAAAAAGAGAGGAAGTGCAATTGTCTATTAACCAGCGAGATTTAGCTCTAACCAGCAGGCCCCTTTATAGGTATAACCACATCAACCATTGAGCTATCCATCACCATCGAGACCCAACTATAGAGACCTTGGGGTAGTGAGTTCTTCCAAACTCGTTACTTTTTAGGAGAGGTGGTGAGTGTTTGCATAAACTACTTGACTGTTGGTGGGTGTGTCAAAACACATGTCAACATGTATGTTGCCTTTGTCCTTGTCTGACGATGGCACCATAAATTCAGCATATTTTCTCTTGGAAGCTGGGTCTACTACCACTCAAGATACCGTCTTTGGCTTTTTTGTTCCCTTAGGCTTTGGAGGAACTAAAAGTTCAAAGTCAAACTCATCTAGAGATATCACCTATTTTTTCCTCTTAGGGGCCACTACTTCCATCCAAGGGGGTAATTCTGGATTGGATGATGGAGTAGTAGCTCCTTGCTGATTTTGTGTTGAGGCTTCAGGAGTAGGTTGATTGGAGCTTGGAGCAGTTGTGATTGTTACTGATGGTGCTGATATTGAGGTATCTAGTGGAACATTTGTTGCTGCTACCTCTTTAGTTACAGATGGGAGAGTTGAGGGTGCCGTGAATGTAACTTCAGCACTTACCAATGGAGGAATTCCTATAGTGGTGGTGGTAGTGACGGGTAAATCTACTGAAACCTGTTCTGTAAGTGCATCTTGCAAGGTTTCATTAAAATCCATCATCATGGATTCAAAAGTAGATGAAGGGATATCATCTAAATTAGAGAAGTTGGTTATTGTGAAAAATTGACCAATGGTCTCTGATTGCGTCATTCCCATACTTAGATCTCCATCTTCTTGAAAATCTCCATCCTCTTAGTCAGAGTCAGAGTCAAAGTCAATAGAATGGTTGATTACCTGTGAGGTAATCGAGGCATCAACTTCAGCTGGATGTGATACTTCTTCTGCCTGTACTTCCTATTGTTGAGGAATTCCACCTTCTTCAACCTCCTTTTCTTTTCCAACTTCACTAGAAGGCAGTTGTTCTGGCTCCTTCGCTACTGCTTCCTATGATGCTGATGATGATTCACCCTTCTTCGACCCTTTAATTGTAAATTTGATTTTGGGTCCTTTACCCTTCGATTGTACCATAGGAGCTAAGGATAGTGCTTGTGAGTCTGCCCCGCTCTTTGTTCTTGTTTCAGCTGTAGCTATCTTCCCCAATGGGCCATCACTGTTGTCATCATCTCCTGAACTAGTAGGAAGCTGTTTCATCCTAAGATTCTTTTTTAGCAACCAAGCATTGGTGTTTGCTAATATAAGAGAGAACTTTTGTGTAATAGATTTGCTTTCTTTCTTCGACCATTGCACAAGTGGAAGTGGGCATTCAACAATCTTCTTCTCATAATAAACAGGGTCCACTATGTCATCTGTGTCTTCCATGGTCATTGTGATCTTAGCTAGATCCAAATTTTCAATTTGTTCCAGAGTAAGGTGGCTAAAATCCATCCTTCTTATATCCTCCTCATTCTGATAATCTGCCCAAACATCCTCAAACCTATAAACATGAGTATAAGTCCTTTTTGAGTTTGTTCTTTATACCACGAAAGTCAAAATTGGTTCGGGTCTTGAATCTTCTCATGGTATTCCACTGCATTTCTTCCTCCATATTTTTGGCCTTGGGATTGGTTAACACTAAGTACCTACCAATCAATTCTAGGAATTTCAGCCTAGTCTTATGTGCTTGTGATTGTTTCTAATGCACACTAATCAATTGTCTGCACAACTCCATAAGGACGATTTTGTCTGAAGGGAACCTTGGAAGAATGAAGGGTTCACTTGAGAAACATCCAATTCAGATATAGGTGAATGTGGGAAACTCCAGAAATACACACCCAAAATGAGATACCATGCTGTAAGTGGCCTCTAATATTCTCCTCTTCTGCATGCCTTTATAAAAAATACACTTCCATATAGCGAAGAAGGCATCATTGACTCTTCTATAATGGTTACCTTGATTCTTGATGGTAAGCTGATCATAATACTCCCAAACGGGCACCAGTCTCCTGTCACCCTTGGTAGACAAGCCTGGATATTGCCTCATTGAAGCAGCTACGTAGACCAGGTTTGAGGGCATGTAAAAATTCAGTGTCACCTTGACCTCCTTCAATTGAGCACAAAGCGCATCACTGATCTGCTCTCCCCAATCGATTCTTGTGGCCCCCTTTCTGATTATATTTATGAAATAAGAGATCCAATTTTGAAAATAATGAGTCTTTTAACCCCCTCACTCTGGATAACATGGTGACCATGTCGTTATATTCCTCATTAAAATCACTCCTGTGGAAGGAATTAGGCCATCATGAGGTGAGGGAACTCCTTACAGCAGAGAGATAAATAGTATTGATCACCTTTTTGTATTTATCCTCATTTTTCTCATAGTACTCTTGAGAAATATCAGCTACTTCTTCAATTGATGAACCTTTGAAGACACTATTGAATAATACACTGTCTAGGGTCATGATGACATTCTGATCTTCATCTTTTACTTGCCTTGTGTTTGGATCAAAGTGATCAGCTATTGCCAGTACAAATTCAGGATCATGAGCCGCAACAGGGAAAGATGCATACTTATGTATCTCAGATTTGATTAAACTGGTTAGACGAGCAGGTGCCTTCTAAACCCGGTCAACAAATTATTGCATATCTACATGACGAATTTTAGTGTCTTTGATTTCCTTGATATTTGAGTCTACTGAACTCTCTGGATACAGATTCAAGTACTTGTCATACTTGTATTTCATCTTTCTTGATGATGCTTTACTTGGAGAAGATTCCAACTGACTTGAAGAAGACTTAGGTTTTTGTGAGGAAGATTTGACATTCATGATGACTACATTCAACACTGATGATTATCTATTAATTCTTATCAAAATCAATTTTCTCAAATGGATCGAAAAATGGGACTCAAAACAGGCTTGGGAGTAAAACTGCCAAAAATATCAGGTCAGGGAAAAAAGTCCGACATGCTCTTTTGAAAACAAAAATTGGACATCGGACTTTAAAGTTCAAAATGCAATTAAAAATACCTTGATCAGCACATCAGACTTTAAAGTTGATGTGCAAATCCGAGATGGGTCATCAACACATCAAACTTTAAAGTCGGATGTGTCAATCCGAGGAAGTCAATAACACATTGAACTTTAAAGTCCGATGTGTTGGGGGTGAAAACAAGCACATTAGACTTTAAAGTCCGATGTGAAACTTGGGAAAGATTAAAGGCACATTAGACTTTAAAGTCCAACATGTTTACAAAGGGAAAAACAATTGGTTGACATGTCAGGTTTTAAAATCTGACATGTCAACCTATCCTTCTGCGCATATCGGATTTTAAAGTCCGATATGCGAAGGTTATGATCCTGCATATTGGACTTTAAAATTTGATATGCGGAGATCCTTCAATTCAGCTACACACTAGATTTTAAAGTCTGGTATGCGGCTTGAGAAGGGGGAATTTAGATGACAATCGGGTTTTGAAGTCCGATTGTCCTCTGAAACAAGGGAGACAATCGGAGTTCAAAATCTGAATGCTCTTCCGACACACGAAGCGAAAACCAAAAGAAAATAAGACAATACAAACGAAAAAGCTAAAAGCAAACAAAAACCCAAAAAGAAAAGAAAATACAAACCCTACCTCTTCCGCAACAAATGATGTTGAAAAATATGACAAGGAGAGATCTGATTCGAGTGAAGGTGAGCAAAATCCGAGTCATGGTGAGGAAAATGGAGGAGGGCATGCACAGGACAAAGAAAATGAAGACTAAAAATGCAAACATTAACTTAAAAAGCATTTAAACAAACCCTAATTTATCAATTAATGTTGCATTAATTACAACTCGTAGTTGCATGTTGGAATTTAAAGTCCGACATGCAGGCGAGAAATTCTCGCATGTCGGACTTTAAAGTTTGACATGCAACCTTTAGACAAACCACCTGCAGTTTAGAGTTTAAATTCCAAACTGCAGGCTAATACCACATGCAGTTCGGACTTTAAAGTCCGAACTGCAGGCAAGAAAACCTACAAATACACATCGGACTTTAAAATCTGATGTTTATAAAGCAAAAAGAACCCTGCAGTTTAGACTTTAAAGTCCGAACTGCAGGTAAAACTGCAAACTTGAAGGTACTAGGAAAATGATAAAAATAGAAAACAAGGAACAAAATGAACTAACCGACCAAGTCGATTAAGCTCTCTCGGAGACCATAAGGTACAAAATGGATTAGTTTCATAGGGTTGCCTCATGATTTTGGCTGTGCTAAAATCAAGGACAACAATACTCATACTCATATTTGGTCAGTTGGTTTTGGTCTGGTTATCAAATTTTATCCTGCTTGCTTAGAAGATTAATTTCTGGTTCCAGCGAGGGTTTTATTAGTAGAGCTTTTGGTGGAGATCTTTGATGAATTGCATAAGTGGTGTTGGTACAGATTCTAGTGGAGTTTTTGGATGTTGTTGGTGATCATGTTTGAGACTTGGCAGATGGAGATCATTGCTATAACGTGTGGACCTATACTGGGTCCCAGTTGATCTAGATTATGGACTGATTTTAAAGTAACATGTGGATATGACCTATTGATGTATTTTCTAGATGTCTTATGTGTTGGTATTATTTTTTTGGTCTAAGGCCGACACAATTTGTAATTATGTAATTGGTTTATTATCTGGTGTTTGACCTAATTGTTTATGGTCAAGGGTTTGTTATATAGATGTACGATCTCATTGAAGATCATCATGGTTATTGCTAGAGGTCATGGTCAATGAATGTAATGTGCGAATAATGTAATATAATTCAGGAAGAGGAGTTGGTCGATTATTGGAGATCCAATTGGGTTTGTGTAAGAGGATTTATTCCTCCGATATTGAGCTTAACCAGAACTATACTCAGGCATAGGAGATGCTATCTTTTGCTATTCAACACTTCTCCGGATTGTACTCTTGATTTCTATGTAGATAGTGAGGCTCCTTTTGTGATGAGCAGTGTGCTCTAGGATGTTGGCCTTCCTACAAGTGCAAGCCCCTCAATTATAATTCACATACTTACTACATAAGTTGTAAAGCAGAAAATCGAACCCTAGGTGTTCCCCCCCCACTCCAAGGAGAGAGAAAGGAGGTCACTAGGATTGATGGTTTTCACTTAGGAGAGACTTTACATTAAAAGAGGGGTTGGAACTCACAAGATCCAATCCCACACAATGCAAGATTGAATTCTAAATGAGTTTCAAGGGTTGAGACAACAAGGCTACCCTCTTTTGTAAAGAATGTAGATAGAAGGATTGAACTAGGAGTGTATGTAAAAGTAAGAAAGATTCATTTGTAGACAAAAATAGAAACATAGGATGAAGCTACGGACTTGGAATTAGTAGTAAAATGTTGAGACGGTGCTGTCCTACAAGTTTGAGTGAAATTTGATAGGACGATGGCGCCCGGAGTGCACATAGTCCTCCGAAAAATCCGCGAAACGAAGGGGGATCTGTTTGTCTATGCGAAGGATTCCAGATCTTCAATTACAACTGCATACCTGCAACCTACACATAGAAAAGAGAGGAAAATTGGGGGGTTAGGGATTAGGGGTTTGCCTTTAGGTCAAACCCCAGTTTTGGAATTAACCAAGAAATGAGAATGCTGTAAATGTAAATGTTTGTAATGTAATCAAGTACTGATACCTTGTTGTAAGAATGTTTGTATTCTTACATGCGAAGGTGTAATGATGTTGTATGTTGTATGTTGTAAGTGATCTCCTCTTCAATGGTTGAATCCTTGTCTTGAATGCAACACTTAGCCTTGAATGGAGACTTAGAATGCTTGGATGTTTGAATGTTTGCCTATCGCTTCCGCCTCTTGCACACATATGTTCTTCCTCCTTTTACCATCTACCCTTTCTGAGAGGGGAAATGTAGTTTATATACTTGTCAATTAGGGTTAGGAAATTGATTTTTCTGACCTTGAGCCGACCTAGGAACATTATTTTCCAATTTGCAAACTTGAAGACCCGATGCCCCATAAGAGATCAGGCCCAAAATAGGGCCAGGGACCAGGGCGCTAGGCGCCATGGTCCTAAGGAACCAGGGTGCTGGGCGCCATGGTCCTGAAGGAACAAGGCACTGGGCGCCATGGTCCCACCTCCTGGGATAGCAGGGTGCAAGGAGGATCAGGCCAAGGTGCAGAAAAGATGCATTTTTTGATGTCGTAAATAGGTTTCGGGGTCTCCATTTAGGTTCAATGTTGCGTCGCCATCGTGAAGACCCAAATGCAGTCAAAATTGCAAGTGTCACAATTTTAGGACGCTACATTTAGCCCCCATTATAGTGGGAGTATAAGCGTACACCCATACTTCCGGTAAAGTACAAGGAAACAACATTGAAAGACTTTCACCACGTCAAGGAGGCAAGATACACCAAGCCCCCAGTTGACTAAGGATCTTACGACTTCGATTGACAAAGTAAAAGGGAAGATCACGAGGGAAAACCATGACTATCAGTAGTAAGGTTCTCTCACTATGAGTCATGTAAGAAAAATACCAAAAATTTTCAAGGCAAAGCTAAGTTTGCCAAGAAATTTTCAAGTATCCTGAAGAGATATGGACGGGGTGTATGCCCCCGTATGTTAAAGCGATCGCACATGCCTCATCGGGGGTGATTGCTTTAAGGTAGTGATACACATAAGAAATGAGAAGGGAAAGGAGCACGTTATCACAAAGATTTAGCCCCCAAGTGTGAGATAAACCCAAGGATAATAGACACAAAACACAAATCATGAGGTGACTTCACTTTCCTTGGGGTCAGTATGCTGTATGATAATCCATGTATATCATATGTATGTATGCATAATTGTTCTTCATTCCCCAATCAAGGAAGGTCACCTAGAAGAAGGGAACACATGTGTCTTTTGAGTCAACATGAGAGAGACCAAAGAGATCTCAATGCTTTGCATCGTCCTCAAGTAGACAACACTAAGGACAACAAATAGAAGAATGAGAATAACACATAGAAGAAGTAACAAAAGAAAGAGAGGAGGAGAGAATCTGCTATGCTAATGAAACTAGTCTAGCACGTCATCCACCCCCCGATCTTGCTGATCAATATTTCGGGAAGGTAGGAAACACGCTAGAGGAGGAACATCCAACACAGCAGATGGAGCTATCACAAGATTCAAACAAGGGCTATGTTCATGTTCCAAGCCATGTTGTTCTTGTCTAGGAGCTAGGATATGTGCTTTAGAAAATTCGTTAGATAAATGGTTATCAATATCAACATATTCATATTCACTATCAGAAGCAAGAGGAGTAACAATTTCATCATGAATAACATTTTCATCTATATCATCATCAAGATTTATGAAAATAGGATCTTTAACTCGCACAGGATCAAAACCATCATGCATCTTATGTTTAGGAGATTTTGGCTCAATTTTTGGCTGAGGAGAAAATGGAATAATGCTAGTTGAATGTGTTTTTGGGGATTGCAAAGTTTGAGAAGCAGCTGCACAAGCTCTAAGACAACGCTTTCGTCAGCGTTCATGCGCAGAACGATTTCGTCTAGTCTTAGTAGGAAGTTGAGAAGATTGAGGAGGAGTAACTGCTCCATATAAAGGAGGAATATTTGGTTTAGGAAGGAGACCAAGTCCATCATGACGAGGAGGTATAGGTCTACTTTTAGAAAGTTTATTAGACATAGACATAGTCACATCCATAGGAATGGGTTGGGAATCTTCTTGAGGAAAGACATTAGTTTTATCTTTCAAAGGAAGAACTTCCTTCTCAAGAATGATAGGAATATCAAGTTTGGGTGTTCTAGGTTCACTTAGAGATAGGATCATATCTTTTTTCCACTTTTGATAAGATTTGAAAAGATGATCACTTCGCGGTGGAAGAGATTGGAATTGTTTCGGCCAAAAATAATCAATAGGAATGCTAGAAGTTCTTTCAGCTAGTTTAAAGAGACTATGATTGATAGTAACACCTTCACCATTATGGGGAAATTTGAAACACTTGTGAATAGGAGAAGTAATAGCTTTCATGGAAGATAGCCAAGGATAGCCTAGCTTCACACGAAATTGTTCGGATGATGGAATAATAGCAAGGCTTACATCAAGGGATTTGTTATAGACCTCAATAGGTAATGTAATAGAACCAATTGCAGGAGAAGAAAATGCATCAAATAATTTCACAACCACATTTGTTTTGTCATAGATCACTTGATTCAATTGCAAAGTAAAAAGAAATTCTTCAGTAATAACATTAACCATGCAAGAAGGATCAATAAGCACTCCATGACAAGGTGTATTCTTGACTTTTGCAACTATATATAAAGGACCATCGGGTGCCCTAATAGTTTCACTGGAATCAAATGTGATGGAAGGTTCTTTAGGGATTTTCTGCTGCTCTACAAAGTTAATCACATTCGGAGTCATAGACACAAGACCATCAGGTGAGAAAGAGGAATCATTAGTCTCAATCACATTAGAGGTATGAGAAGGTAATGGATCAGTAAAAATCTTAAGATTTTGGTTAGGAAGAGCTACAGATGTGTTGCCTTTGTCATTCACACCTGAAACAA
Organism: Cryptomeria japonica; assembly: GCF_030272615.1. Lineage (NCBI taxonomy): Eukaryota > Viridiplantae > Streptophyta > Pinopsida > Cupressales > Cupressaceae > Cryptomeria > Cryptomeria japonica. Next base: position 622,406,547 of record NC_081408.1, on the reverse strand, counting down.
AGATAGTATTATTATCAATCAAATCTTGAATTTTACCCTTTAAAGCAAAACATTTTTCAATATCATGCCCAGGTTGACAATGAAATTGACAAAAAGATTTGTTATCAAAATAGGGTGAATTAATGTTTGCAGGATCAATTTGCTTTATAGGAGGGAGAGTAAGAACATTTTGTTCCAATAACTTATTCATAATACTATGCAATGATTCATTCAAAGGAGTAAACTTTCTTTCTTTCTTGAAAAACTTAGAAATAGGAGGCACACCTGATGCTGCATTCACATTGTTGTTGATGATGCTTTCATTGAACTTAGCGGACTCTCTGTTCGGTTTAAACTTCCCAAATGGTTGTTGACTACTATCACCCTTATCACTCGAAGCCATAGGATTTGCTTGTTCCATTTGACTCACAGTCAGTTCATAATTGTGAAGAGTTGCACACAACTGTTGGAAAGAAGTAAACTCAGAAAATAGAAGTTTTTCTCTAATATCTTTTTGTAAATTAGAAATAAAGATTCTTTGAATATCATTGTCAGGCACTGGAAAAGAAATTTGAGCATACAAATGCTTATATCTACCAATGAAATCAGTCACTTTTTCTTTAACACCTTGTTTACAATGCATTAAATCAATCAAAGTAACTTTAGGACCTATATTGTTTTGAAATTGTTGAATAAAAGCATTTGCAAGTTGTTGGAAAGAAGTAATAGAATAGGAAGGCAATGAGCAATACCATTGTAGAGCCTTATCTCTTAATGTTCTAGTAAACAGTTTTGCAAGCAACCTTTGGTCATGAGCAAAATCGGTACATATTGTTTGAAAGGTCTTAGCATGTGTTAGAGGATCACGCTTACCATTATAAAGCTCCAACTGCGGGATTTCAACATGCTTAGGGGGGATAGCTCGAACAATATCAAGAGAAAGTGGGCTCGCAACATCAAATGTGGGCACACTAAACTTAGATTGATTCATAGAGGCAATTTGTTGCTGTAAAGAAGAGACAGTTTGTGCAAGATTGTTAATGGTCGCTTCAGTCGAAGAGTTCATATTAGACGTGTTAGATTGTGATGGAGGTATTATGTTGTTGAAAGAAGGTATTGATTGAGAGTAAGGTGGCGGGACACTATGATGGTTAGTCATAGGAGATGATTGGAAAAAAGGAGCACTACAAGGAGGAATGGAATGGTTGAATGAATTGCCCCCTTGCATCATGTTCATTTGTGGATATGTAATAGGGACACTCATTGAAGGAATGAATGAAGAAGTTGGATTGAATGAAGGAAGAGGGTTGATTGAAGAGGAAGGATTGCCCCCATGACTGGTGATCATAGGAAGAATGTTTTGTATTGAAGTAGTCATTATGTTTGATGTAAAAGTAGGTATACTAGCAATAGAAGTTGTCAAAGGGATAGAATGATTGACTTGAGTAGGAGGTTGTGTATAACCTAAAGTTTCAGCACAACTTTTCATAGGAATCACATTCGAATCCACAATGTGTGCAATACTACGCAAAATATTAATTCCATTCTTATCACTTTGAACCATACGTTTTAGACCCTCAATTAATGAAAGAGCTTGACTATCAAGGTATTCTTGAGACATCCATTGCTGAAAATTATCAAATTGGTTATCCAATTTCAAAAGTTGTTCTATGGAAACCTCATGGAGAGCTTCTTCATCATTAAGAGGATTAGAGGAATTACCAGTGTCCTTGTTAAAAAGGCCATTCAAATTAGGTTCCATCTCCTCGGTAATTAAACCTTGGAAAGACTTAATTCTAAGGCTTCGTCTAACGGGAATAGTGTAAGTAGGGCTTATTGTTGTAAAACTCATGCACTAGAGAGAGAGAGAAGATTTTGAATTTATTTTCGAATTTAGAGGTAGCAAATTTCAATAAAATCAGCCAATCTCCTAGATTTAAGCTGTTAAATGCAATCATGACAATCTCCCGAAATTTCGAAAAAAATGTCAAGGATCGTGGCGAACGGAGTGCACACGGTTCTCGTAACTTTTTTCAAAATTTTTAGGGATGAAAGTTATGATGATTTTAAAGCTAATCTGAAAAAATTGACTGATTTTATGATCTGTAGGTAGGCCAAATTAAAGTTGCAATCTCAAAATTGAACCCTACCAAGATTGTTGAAAAATGCAAAATTTGAATTTTGAAAAAGAGAGGGAAACTAAAATTTTGAATTTTATGATTTTAGAGGGAATGCTAAAAGCAATGCAAGCTTTGAAATTTAAAAGTTGACTCAATTTCATGCAAAATTCAATTTTGAAAGCGGAAATCAAAGTTGTTGCCATCAAACACTTAATTTCAAAAGTCACAAATTACAAAAAAATTGAATAAAGCACTGAAACTTTGAATGAATGCCAACACACTTTTCAGATTTAGGACAGTAAGAAACACAATTTTGACACAAAATTTCAATTTCAACAATTTTTGAATGATTAAAAGCCTTAATCCAAGCAATCACTAGACCAACTTTGACTTTAATTTTGAAAGTGTTAGAATTGATGAAATCAGCCAAGATTCTGGATTCTAGCAGAAAAATACAGTAAGATCTAGCTCCCGAAATTTTGAAAAAAATGTCGGGGACAATGGCACTCGGGGTGCACACAGTCCTCGCAACTTTTTTCAAAATTTTCAGGGATGAGAGATATTATTATTTTGTTGCGGAATCTAAAGTTACAGCCGATTTGGAGGTGTTTTGATCAGTGAAATCATCGGTCAAAGGTTGAATCAAGAGGGTTTTTAAAAATTAGGGTTTTGACACTTAACCACTTAATTTTTAGAATTAAAGCACAAATCTGAATTGACAATTTGCAATAGAAGGGTAGATCTGAAACAAGCATTAATAATTAAACATTTCACAAGCTCAATTACTAAAAAGAAAATTTAGGGTTTTTATGCAATTAACCTCTAAAATTTGCAAAAGATCAAACATGGAAATGTAATCAAGGAATCCAATTTTTCAGATCTAACCATGAATAATCAGAATTAGGATGTTCACGTCAGATTCACCAAAATGTAAAGCAGAAAATCGAACCCTAGGTGTTCCCCCCCCACTCCAAGGAGAGAGAAAGGAGGTCACTAGGATTGACGGTTTTCACTTAGGAGAGACTTTACATTCAAAAGAGGGGTTGGGACTCACAAGATCCAATCCCACACAATGCAAGATTGAATTCTAAATGAGTTTCAAGGGTTGAGATAGCAAGGCTACCCTCTTTTGTAAAGAATGTAGATAGAAGGATTGAACTAGGAGTGTATGTAAAAGTAAGAAAGATTCATTTGTAGACAGAAATAGAAACATAGGATGAAGCTACGAACCTGGAATTAGTAGTAAAATGTCGAGACGGTGCTGTCCTGCAAGTTTGAGCGAAAGTTGACGAGACGATGGCACCCGGAGTGCACACGGTCCTCCGAAAAATCCATGAAACGAAGGGGGATCTGTTCGTCTATGCAAAGGATTCCAAATCTTCAATTACAGCCGCGTACCTGCAACCTACACATAGAAAAGAGAGGACAATTGGGGGGTTAGGGATTAGGGGTTTTCCTTTAGGTCAAACCTCGGTTTTGGAATTAACCAAGAAATGAGAATGCTGTAAATGTAAATGTTTGTAATGTAATCAAGTACTGATACCTTGTTGTAAGAATGTTTGTATTCTTACATGCGAAGGTGTAATGATGTTGTATGTTGTATGTTGTAAGTGATCTCCTCTTCAATGGTTGAATCCTTGTCTTGAATGCAACACTTAGCCTTGAATGGAGACTTAGAATGCTCAATTGCTTGAAGGAATGCTTGAATGCTTGGATGTTTGAATGTTTTCCTATCGCTTCCGCCTCTTGCACACATATGTTCTTCCTCCTTTTACCATCTACCCTTTCTGAGAGGGGAAATGTAGTTTATATACTTGTCAATTAGGGTTAGGAAACTAATTTTTCCGACCTTGGGCCGACCTAGGAACATTATTTTCCAATTTGCAAACTTGAAGACCCAATGCCCCATAAGAGACCGGGCCCAAAATAGGGCAAGGGACCAGGGCGCTGGGTGCCATGGTCCCACCTCCCAGGACAGCAAGGTGCAAGGAGGATCAGGCCAAGGTGCAGAAAAGATGCATTTTTTGATGTCGTAAATAGGTTTCAGGGTCTCCATTCAGGTTCAATGTTGCGCCGCCATCATGAAGACCCAAATACAGTCGAAATTGCAAGTGTCACAATTTTAGGATGCTACATAAGTATTATCTGACTATGGGTAGGCTTGCCATCATGGTTTTTTCCTTTACCAGGTTTTCCATGTACAAATATTGGTGTTATGTGGATGGTATTTATTCTGTGATTATTGTTTATGCTTAATTGGTTTAACTGCTATTCTGGTATTAATATTTTGGGTTATGGTATTAAATTTTAAATTGCTAATGGTTTTGGTAATCTATGACAACTGATTCACTGCCCCCCCCCTCAGTTGTCTACCGGTTAATTTAACTGTCTAACAATTGGTATAAGAGCTTTGGTCCTCTCCGTAGAAAGATTAACCACTTGAGGAAGATCCTATGGTGACTAACAGTTCAAGTTCATCCAATTCTTCTAGAGATATCTTTCAAAGGGATATTTTGAGGCTTGATGGAACAAATTACATAGTATGGAAGATTCAGATGGAGACTTTTCTGAGATGTTTTGGCAAGGAGATTTGGGAGATCACACAGAATTGTGTCACACCCTATAATATAGGACCTGGCAATCCTCCTCCAACAAAATTGGACATGGAGCTTGATAATGATTGTAGAGAAAGAGAAGCCCTCTTGTGTGCACTTTTTGATTAGTAAATAATATGATTAACTGACAAATCATCTGGAAAGGCTATATGGGATAAGTTGGAGACTCTTAATGAAGGTGACCCTATAGTGAAGATTACTAAACTTTATGGTTACCAGGTAAGATATAAAAACCTGAAGATGGAAGAAGATGAAAGGATTACTACTTTCATGGAAAGGGTAAATGAGATTATTATGGGAATTCAATGTTGTGGTGGGACTCTGAGCGAAGATGAAATTATTTCTAAAGTCCTGAGAGCCCTACTACCGACTTACAAAATTAAGGCTATTGCTATTAATGAGTTAAGAAAATGTCTAATACATTTGTCAAAAGAGATACTTTGGTTGGGAAACTATCTACTTTTGAGCTTGAAGAATTTGGACCTTCTGGAGTTGTGAAGTCTAAACCTGCTTTTCATGCATCTACATCTACAATCGGTAAGCAAAATTGGAAAGCTTTATATGCAAAGGAAGTAGAAGATATGAAGAGAGAAGATGATGAGTTTGATCAAATTGAAGAACTATTTGCTAGAATAGTACCTAAAGGACTGGTAGGAAGTAAGTATGAAGGAAAAACACCTTTTAAATGTTTTGCATGTAATAAGATTGGTCATTTTGCATCTAGATGTCCTAAAAGAAATTCAAGATTTGAAGAAAGAGTTAGAAGATCATTTAAAACTAACCTAGGATATCATAACAATTATAAATACAAGAAAAATTAAGACAAATAATGCTACAAAGTGGATGAGGAAGGCATTACTAAATTTGATGATGAACCCACAAAAGACTCTACTAGTGGTTCCAACAATGAGAAGGAATGGGTGTTCCTGGCTATCAACGAAGATGCTCCATCACTGGAAGATAATGTACCTAAAGAGAGGGAAATTTCTTCTAAAATTGAAGACAAGGATGAATGGATAATTGACAGTGGTTGTTCACATCATATGATTAGAGATAAAGGGAAGTTTCTATCTTTGCAAGAATTTGATGGTGGTCTAGTTAGATTTGGATATGACAAGGCATGTATGATCAAATAAAAAGGAACTATATCACTGGATGGTAAGAACAATACTAACAATGTTTATTATGTTGAAGGTTTGAGGCATAATATTTTGAGTGGAGGACAATTGGTAGATAAGGGATTTCAATTACAGTTCAAGGGTGGAAAATGCAAAATCATTAACAGATCTAGGTTGGAGGTTGGAACTGGTACACAGACAAAAGGTAATATATTTTATTTGAACTCCGGTGAGAAGACATGTTTGAATACACAAATTGATGAGAGTTGGCTATGTCATAAATGGCCGTGTCATGTGAATTTCAATTGCATTGTGAAGATCAATTCAACTAAGACAATTAGGGATATACCTAAGATTATGAAGCCCTATAATCTGGTATGCAAAGAATGTCAAATGGGTAAATAGGCCAAAAACTCTTTTAGGAGTATACAAGATAAATCAAATGATATTCTTGATCTTATTCATATTGATTTGTGTGGCTCTGCTAGAGTTAAAATTTTTCAAGGTGATAGATATTTCATGCTAATCATTGATGACTATTCTAGAATGACGTGGGTTACTTTTTTGAAAGAAAAATCTGAAGCATTTGAAAATTTTAAATTCTTTAAGGCTAAAGTGGAAAATGAGATAGGGTTGAAGATTAAATGTTTAAGATCAGATCATGGTGGTGAATTCACATCCGATGAGTTTAATAACTTTTGTGAGAAGCATGGTATAAGAAGATAATTTTGTGCTCCCCAGACACCTCAACAAAATGGAGTTGTGGAAAGGAAGAACAAAACTATCTTGGATGCTGCTAGAACAATAATGATGGAAGCTAGTCTACCTCATATCTACTAGAGAGAAACAGTGAGTACAACGGTTTATACATTCAACATAGTATATATCAAAGGAGAAATCGGCAAGACACCTTATGAATTATGGTTTGGTAATACACCCACAGTTAAGTATTTCAGATTTTTTGGTAGTAAATGTTATATCAAGAGAGATGATATCATTGGGAAATTTGATCCTAGATGTGATGAGGGCATATTTCTTGGTTATTCTAATGAAAGAAAAGCATATAGATGTTATAACAAGAGATTGCAAAGAATTGTGGAGAGTGCTAATGTCAAAGTAGATGAGCTGAACAAAAATAAAATTAGAGTTTATGAGAAGGAATCGACAATGGAAATGATTATATCTAAACTAGTTGCACCTTTACCGAAATAGACAGTTGAACTAGTTACTCCAATAGTATCAGAGAACTCTACAATAATTGAAGAATAGGGAAGAGGAACACAAAGTCAGAAGACTCCTAGGTATGTGAGATTGAATCATCCAAAAGATCAGATCATTGGGGATAAGAGAAATAGAGTGATGACAAGAATAAGACTGACAACTAATGAGGTATGTTTGATTTCACAAGTTGAACCGGTATCAATAATTGAGGCATGTAAAGATGAATATTGGTTGAAAGCTATGGAAGAAGAATTAGATCAGATTGAGAAAAATGAAATATGGACCTTGGTTCCCTGACCTAAAAATAAAAATGTTATTGGAACTAAATGGGTTTTTAGGAATAAATTGAATGAGGATGGTCAAGTTATAAGGAATAAGGGTAGATTGGTTTGTAAAGGATATTCTCAGAAAAAAGGAATTGATTATGGAGAGACTTTTGCACCTGTAGCTAGGATTGAAGCTGTAAGATTATTTCTTGCCTATGCTACTTATAAAAACTACAAGGTTTATCAGATAGATGTTAAATGTGCATTTTTGAATGGGGATCTTGATGAGGAAGTTTATATTGAGCAACCTGATGGTTTTTCACTATCATATGATACATATATGGTTTGGAGGTTAAGGAAAGCTTTATATGGATTTAAACAAACACCTAGAGCTTGGTATGCAAGGTTGGATAAATATCTTTTGAAGCTTGGTTTTACTAAGGGTAGTGTTGACAATAATTTATATTATAAAATCATTGATGATGATATACTGATTATTAAAGTATTTTTTGATGACATTATTTTTGAGGTGAAGATAAGTTATGCATAGAATTTTCTAAGAATATGGAGAAATAATTTGAGATGTCTATGATTGGTGAGATGAAATTTTTCTTAGGTTTATAGATTACTCAGACTGACAAAGGTATTTTCATATGTCAAACTAAATATGCTAAGAAATTGTTGAAGAAATTTGGTATAGGATATTCTAAACCGGTAAGTACTCCTATGGTTACAAGTGAGAAATTGACAAGAAAATATGTTTCTACACCAGTAAATTCTACAAGATACAAATCTATGATTGGAGGTGTGATTTATTTGAGTCAGACTAGGCCTAACATTATGAATGTTGTTTGTATTGTTTCAAGATTTCAGAATGATCCTAGAGAAAATCATGAGATGGCAGTGGAAAGGATTTTTACATACTTGCAAGGTACATCAGAATATGTCTTGTGGTACCTTAATGATGATAACTTTACTTTACATGCATATATAGATGCTGATTGGGCTGGAGATGTTGATGACCGAAAAAGTACTTCCGGCGGAGCTTTATTTCTTGGAAAGAAGTTGGTCTCATGGATAAAAGAGAAGCAGTCATGTACTTCTTTATCTACTGCTAAAGCCGAGTATGTTGCTTCTGCTACTAATTGTACACAAGTTTTATGGATGAAGCAATCGTTGAATGATATAAAGGTGGATTGTGATGCACCAATAGTTATTCACTGTGATAACTCTGCTATTATAGATATATCAAAGAATCCGATATTTTATTCTAAAACAAAGCACATATATATCAAGTATAACTTTTTGAAGGAGAAGGTGGAAGCAAATGAAGTTAGATTGGTTTATGTGAACACTAAAGAGCATATTGCAGATATTTTCACTAAACCTTTGCCCAATGAATCATTTGAGTACTCGAGAGACAGATTGGGAGTTTTTTTCCCTTCGATAGAGACTTGATTGATGCGGTTTGGCATCAATCCGACATGCATTATCAGAGATACTATTCATTTTGGCACTGATGAGGGATGCTATTTCTCAGGGGGAGTAGTCAGCTTTGTGATTCAGTGGTTTATGTTTTTTCGCTGATATTTTTGTCAGATTTCTAGCATTAATGTCAAAGGGGGAGTGATATTGATGTGAAAAAGAAATAAAAATTCAAATCTTTACAGAGATATTATTCACATGGGGAAAGATATTGATATTCAGAGCTATATGCGGGAGATTATTGGTTGTCTTCCATTAGGGGAGACTTGTTTGACATTTCTCGGTACTTAGATGTTTTTCACATCTAGTGTTGCCATCAATGCGAAAGGGGGAGATTGTTTGCCATTTGATGGAATTGATTATGTGTTGCAATGATGTTTTGTCATTGATACCAACACTAGTTGTTTGGATGCTTTACAGGCACCCTTCGGGTCCCGGTAAGTTGAGTGGTTTTTGGTTAACTTGGATCTGACATGATCCGGTAGGCTTCAGTATAGTTTTCTGATGGAATTGGCTTATTCATGATACTCATACTCATATTTGTTCAGTTGGTTTTGTTTTGGTGATTAGATGCTATCCTTCTTGCTTAGAAGCTTAGTTTCTGGTTCCGGTGAGGGTTTCACTGATAGATCTTTTGGTGGAGATCTTTGATGAATTGCATAAGTGGTGTTGGTACAACTTCTAGTGGAGTTTCTAGATGTTGTTTGTGATCATGTTTGAGAATTGGTGAATATATAGGGATCATTTCTATAGCGTGTGGACCTATACTGGGTCCTGATTGATCTAGGTTATGGACCGGCTTTAATGTATCGTGTAGATAGGACCTATTTATGTATTTCCAAGATGTCTTATGTGTTGATATTATTTGTTTGGTCTAAAGCCAACATGGTTTGTAATTATCTAATTGGTTTATTATCTGGTGGCTGACCTAATTGTTTATGATTAAGGGTTTGTATATATAGATGTAAGATCTCATTGTATATCATCATGGTTATTGTTAGAGGTCATGGTCAAGGAATGTAATGTGCAAATAATGTAATATCATTTAGGCAGAGGGGTTGGTCGATCATTGGAGATCGAATTGGGTTTATGTAAGAGGATTTAGTCCTCCAATATTGAGCTTAACCAAAACTATACTCAGGCATAGGAGATGGTATCTTTTGTAGTTCAACACTTCTCTGAATTATAGTCTGGATTTCTATGTAGTCAATGAGGCTCCTTTTGTGATGAGCAGTGCACTCTAGGTTGTTGGCCTTCCTGCAAGTGTAGGCCCCTCAATTGTAATTCACATACTTACTGCAGAAGTATTATTTGACTGTGAGTAGGCTTCCCACCGTGGTTTTTCCCTTTATTGTATTTTCCACGTTCAAATCTTGGTGTTATGTGGATGGTATTTATTTTGTGATCATTGTTTATGCTTAATTGGTTTAACTGCTATTCCAATATTAATATTTTGGGTTTTGGTATTAAAGTTTAAATTGATAATGGTCCGGTAATCCATGACAACTGATTCCCCCCCCCTCTCAGTTGTCTTTTGGTTATTTGAGCTGTCTAACAAATCTATCAAATTGGATTAATTTCCAAGAGGTGTTATTCTTTTGGAAGTTCCCCCTTTCAATATATATTTGGATTGGGCTCTTGTAGCCATATTTACCTGGACATGTTCTTGTTTGTCTTTGATTGTGATGACATTCACTTGATTATCACATATTGATATGTGATTGATGGTTTTTTCATAAAGATGATTTATACACCCCCCCCTTGTTGTTTGATGCTCCTCCCTTGTCATAATTGGGGAGTTGATTTTTGAATGCTTCATGATCATTATTGGTTTTATGGTCATCTACTGTTATATCACCCTTGTCTAGTAAATCTTGGACCAAGTTTTTCAACCTTAGGCAATCATTTGTGTGATGCCCCTTGTTTCTATGATACCCATAGTACTGTACGTCATTCCACCACAAAGGTTTGACTTGTGGTTAAAAATCCCTTGGTTTTGGAAAAGTAATGAGTTTGTTTGCCAATAACTCTTGAAAAGTCGATTCAAGAGATTGTCCCAAAGATGTAAACTTCCTTCAATATGAAGCGGCTTTTGTGTTACATACTATTGTTCCCTTGATTGTTGTTCCATTGATAGTTGTTTCCTTGATTATTGGTTCCTTTTTTGCTTGTTCTTTGATTGTTGTTTTCTTGATGGGTGTTTCCTTGATAATTGTTTGTTGGAGTAGTACTTGATAAGTTAAGAACTAGTTGTTTTGATTTAACATGGTTAGCATCTACTGCACCATCATTGACAAAATTATTGTTCCTTGTCCAAAATTTGGATTTGTTTGAGTTGTTGTAGTAGTAGTTTTTTCTATAGTTGTTGTTTGATGAACTAGCACCTTCCTTATAGAATTTCAAAGTTTCCTTTTTGATTAAGGTTTCTTCTATCTCGATACCATTTTCGATCAAATTTTGAAAACTAGGTAGACATTTTAGTTTAAGTTGATAGCTCATCTCATCATTAAGATTGTCTTTAAATATTTATATTTTCTCCTTTTCAGTTACAGTTTAGGGATATCTAGAGATCAATAATCTCCATCTTTGCAAGAACATCATGAATGGTTTATTATTTTTTTTGTTTTGTGTTGCAAGGTCAAGCATGGTAACCTTGTGCTGAATGATAAGAATATTGGGAAACAAAATTGTTTGCCAACTCTTCAAATGATCTAATCGGAGGTGTGAGTTTTGAAAGCCATTCCATCATTTGTCCTCCTAGGCTTCATGGAAGGAACCTCATCATTTAAGTGTCATTGTGGGAAAACTCCAAGCTCATCGTGCAAAATTTCCTTATGTGATCACGGGGATCACTTTTACCATTGTATTTTTCATGCTTTGGTATTTCAGAGTTTGGTGAAAATGACACCATGTTTAAACTTCTATCAAATGAATAGGGACATATATCCTCTAAAGAGTATCTTGTTGTTGCCCCTTGTTGCATGCCTTGCATTTGTTGTTAAAGTGTTTGTAGTTGTTGCGTAATTGTAGTATGAGGATTGTTTCCATTGTTGGTATCCCGATTGTTGGTGGTATCTTGATCATTAGTGTCATCTTCATTGTGTGTATTGTTATGATCAGTGTTGTAGGTATATGTTCTTGATTTTGTCTTTTTTATGCTCTTTTTTATTTGGCTGATCCTTGTGAAAATCCTCAGGGATCTTGACACCTTTGCTAGATAGCAGGAGGAAGTATTTTTGTTTGTCTGTTTCGATGAGTTTTTCTAGGAGTTTGTGTAGGATAGGGTCTTATTATGCCTCCTTGATAACATCATCTGTTATATCTTCCTCATCCATATTTAGATACCTTTTCCAAGTGTTAACTTCTCTATGTCCCATGCTTGATTTAGGTTCTCCTTCCCATTCATTGTTTTTATGGGATTGTGTAAAAATAGGCACGACTTGATTTGATTCAATAAGTGATTGGATCTTTAGGAAGATACACTAAGTTGATTTTTGCTCCTTTGTTAATACGTTGAGAGAATGCCAACTTTTGTTCAAAGGCACGTGCTTGCAAAGTTTCCTCATCAAACACAGTTCCTTTACCACATAGATAGATATGAAAGCGATTTAAGAAAGTGCGATAATTTAGGAAGAGTTTACGGTTCATGTACATAAAATTCCTTCTTTTTAAGATTTTCTCTTTGCTTGGTTGTTTTCTCTTCAAATTAGTTTTCTGATGAAGATTCTTCCTTTACAAGTGATCAAAGTTGACATTTGTTGATAGGTTGACTTGATAACAAATACTTTGTTTGGATACTCAATCTCACTAAGTTTGAATAGAGGGTTCGATATGCCCCCTATTTTTGTGACTAAGTGTGTCAAACAATGATGATGAAGTTCCCTAATTTTGGAAACTTGATTGATTTGACTAACTTGAATACCTAGCTAGGTATTTGATGTTGATATTGAGTTGGATGAAAACTTATGATCACTAGCTTGATACACCTCTAATTTGCTAGATAAAATTTGTCTGAGATGGTTGAAAAGGAAAGACCTCTTTAAAAAGGGTACTTAGATTTGCTGTTGGATTTTGAGAAATTTCTCTGGATGAGCCTTCGTTTCAAATGTGCTAATCAAATGTGCCACATGATTGTTCAAATGCGCCATAGTATATATTGTATGAGCCACTTAATTGGCTATATGTGCCATTGTTTGGTTGTATGCACCACTGATTTGATTGTATGGGCTACAAGATAGTTCAAATACACCACAAAAGAAGGGAAATGCACCAATTTATGTTTTTCCTAATTTTGACTAACTTTGAACTGATTGTAGATGTTTCATGTTTTGCAAGATATTTTATGAATTTTGACAAAAATACATAGAAAGCATGAAGAAAATGGTCATTTTAATTCTAAATATTGAGTGTATGTTTGTTTGAGGATGTATTCAAATCCCCAATGCTTTCATTGGTTTAGATACAAGACAAACACACCAAGTAGACTCTTTAATCAAGGGTCATCAATAGTATCATAGCCCACATTTGGATACTCCTTCAACCCGAACAACCATGTCACCCCTTAGAGGGCGCCCATTTTTTTGCCTTTTGTTCATAAATTAACTCAAAAAGGATTGGTCCTCAATTGAATCGTTGTCCTGGGAGATGTATGGTGAGTGTCTTGGGGGCGGATTCTTCCCCACCCTTTCACTATGATATTATTAATGTTTGGATACTAACTCAGTGCAGTTTCTAGTTCTAAAGTTTGTAATTAGGCTTCCGTTCAATCTTCAGTGATAAACTCCTTTGGGAAGCTTCCCAACCTTTAGAACAAAGGCTTTACATATCTCAAGGATATTGGGGGAAGGCTAATAACTGAGCAAAACTGTTGGGGAGGATTTTCATTAGCCTCCACATTTGATTATAGTGGGTTGATAAACTTGGCGATAAAGTCATTCCCCACCTAGGTCATTCCCCTCTCACTGACCTTAAAGGTGCCCTAAGGGAAACTCATGAGGGAAGGCCTTCTAAAGAATTTATTGCATAAAATTGAAAGAAATCTTGGAAAAGGTGAGTCAAGTTTTTTGATCACCCAATTAAGGGGAGAGCATATACCTATCACTTAAGACAAAGAAAACAATGTTTCATTTTAGCTCTTCATAGCAATGATTTTATAAATATAATTTGGAGATGTTACTCCAACAAGCATGATGTTCTTTTTATGCACAAATAAATTTGTTTGAACTTGTAATGAAATCGTGGTCAACAAAAAAAACAAACCGCTTTGGTAAAAAATAAATCGTTTTGCAAAAAATGGAACGTGGCTTGTTCTTTTTTACTTGCAAAAATATGTTTGATTGTTCTTTTTACCTTGCAAGAAAAATAAAGTTTGTTTTGTTCTTTTTAAGCCTAAATGACAATGATCTCTCTAAACAAAAGTGAAATTTGTTGTTCTTTTTTTTAAGCTTTTGCAAAAGGAGGTGAAGTTCTTTTTAAAGCCCAAAAGAAAAATGGAGTTCTTTTTATGCACCCAAAAAAGATATGAAGTTATTTTTAACTTACCCAATAAAGAGGAGTTTTTTTTAAGCTAACTTAAGAAAGTAAGCAAAACAAGATTAAATACCTCTTCAAGAACCTGCAAAAAACTAGTTAGCAAAATACAAGCCTAATTTTCTTTTCAAACTGTTACAATTTTTCCTCACTATCTTATATGCACTAGAACAATCTTTAAATGCACTACAACAGTTTATATATGCACAAATATAGAGAGTGTATGCACCTTAGAATGTAGTATATGCGTTAAAATAGTGTGTATGAACCTTAGAATGTAGTATATGCGCTAAAAAAACATGTTGTATGCGGGAAAAGTGGGTGAATAAAACTTAATATGTGAAAATTTATAAAATAACTAGTCCACACACACACACAGGACTTCTTTATGCAAGCTATGGAGTAACATAGTGTTACTTAGCTTCCCAAGGAGGGTCCCATGGTTCTCTATCTCACAATGTCCCTCAAACCAACGTTTTTGCTCTCAGATTACTGAGCAAAATGGTTTAGGGATGGCAAATATGAGAACGAGAGATGCTTTGATAAATTTTAGTATGAAATGGATGCTAAGCTATGTATGATCTTAGAAATGCAATAAACTAAATGATAAGATGACAAGATTAGTATGAATACTATCCTAGCATACTATATTTAATCTATGATTGAGCTAAAGTGATAAAGAAATTACTCTAAACATGCATATTAGTCTAATTTATGATCTAAAAGAGGCTAAATGATGAGCATATATGAAATGAAAGCTTGAAATAATTTGAGCATAAGTGTGATGCTTCAAATTTTAAAGATGATTGTTAAAAATGGAGGAATGAGAGCTCTATTTATAGCACAAACAGGGCAATGGATGGTCAGGATTGAAAGGTTTAATCAAGGGCCAAGTTTGAAAGTTGGGGATCCATGTGCACAATTGGCACCAATAAAATGGTGACAAGTGTCAACATAGGATTGGGTTGAGAGAAGAGGTTGGAGGCATTAAAGGCCTGAGAAGACCTCATGGTTATCTAACGGCTAAGGGTCAAGTCTTAGTTAGGTTTACCCAATGAATTAAGATCTAATCCAAGGATAAACCTTTGTGCAAATGATTAAGAGATAATCATGGTCAAAGCATTAATGACCTGATGAGACCCTTGGGTTGGGTAGAGGTTGAGTCAAAACAAATGTTTTAACCATGTGGGAGGGTTTGAAATAACCATTAATGGTTATTGGAGACTTTGGGGATTAAGTGGTTGAAGGTTGGAAGCCTTCAATGGTTTTCAAAGACTTTAGGGGTTTTGGTGGTTGAAGGTTGAAAACCTTCAATGGTTATCCAAGACTTTGGGCCATTTGAGAAGTGACCTCCCTTTGCTTAGGGATGTGATAAAGTTTAGAGGGGGGTTATGTTAATTAGAATCGATTAGAAAGTTCTAGAAGGGATTAGGAAGGGGTTTGGGATTTTGCAAGTGGATGGGGGGGATAATAGGATTTAATTGAATTATTTGATTTTCATTCAATTTGGTTGTAATTAAATAAATTTGATTTATTCAATTTAGGATAACTATTTAATTAAATTTGAATTTAATTAAAAGTGGCTAGGGGGATTTAATTGAATAAAATGATTTATTCATTAAATGGATATAGTGAATTTCATTCAAATAAATTGAGTAATTTACTTAATAAAATAGAAGAATGTGGATAATTTAATTAAATTGGATTTAATTAAATAGAGAAATGAACAAAAAATATTCATTTAGGAATATGGTCATTTTTATACATCTACACAAGTGTATGCACCAAAATAGGGTCTATATGCGCCAAAACAACATGTGTATGCACGAAAACAAGGTGTATATGCACTAAAGCATGTTTTCGAAAACCCGTGTATGCACCTGCAGAAAAATGTTAGAAATATCTAAAAATGAGGTTGAGCCCCATGGTGGGCACCAGAAATGTATGCTTAGATTGTGGTACCTGCACAAGAGACACAAACAACACAAACACACCAATGGGACATTGCATTAGAGGTTAGAATAAAAAAAACATGTTAGTTAATAAAAAACTCTCAAAATCATCTCATTGTCCTCTCTTCAAGGATCCCTCAAGTTCAAGGTGGCTCTCAGCGTGGAAGAGCACTTGATCTTGGGATGACTACCCAAAGAATGAGAGATAGTGTATGATCTAAGATCTAAATGGATGCAACTAATATCTTAGTGATATTCTATGGATATGAAACTAGATCTGGTGCAAGATAACAATATTAGTATGATGTTAAGCTAGTATGAGAGTGATATGAAGATGATATGGAACTAGCATGAAATTAAAACTAGCATGATACTCTAAACATGATAAAATATAAGCTATGATGAAATTAAAATGATCTAAATTATTGAAGATGACAAAATGATCTCCTTGATAACCTGCACAAGACAAATTAACTATAACTTGGATGCAAAATAAAGATGGGATCCTTGGATTGAAGAAATGGGCTCTATTTGTAGATGAATTGGTCAAATGGATGGCCAAGATTGAATAATATTAACAAGGGCTAGGATTGAAAGTTATCAAGACATGTTGGTTTTTCAATCCAATCTCATGTTGACAAGTGCCACCATGAGAAGGGGTGAGAGGAGGCTAAGTAAGCACTAGATGCTTAACAATCTTTGAAGGTTAACCTCAAGAGGATGATTCATTGGATAAAGCTAATATCCAATGAGGAAGGCTATTATCCATTGGTTTAATTCTTGTTCAAAGTCAAATTTGTACAAAGGGGATAAGCCATTATGGTTTGTGTGTTGAAAGGATGATGTCTTGTAAGAGACTTAAAGACTCTTTTAAGACTTTGGAGGTTTATCTTGTGTGAAGGGAGAAACTTTAAAGGTTTTACAATAACCTTTAATGTATTGGAAGACTTTGGAGACAAATTTGTAAGAGCCTTACAAATTTGGGGAACTCAACAAGTTAACTTGTTGAAAATGATAAAGTCTTAAATGCATTTAGAAGCCTTTCTTCCAAATTTGGAGAAGTGACTTCTGCAAATTTAGGGATGTGACATGATTAGAAGAATTAAGGCTAGTTAAGTGTGATTTGAGATGTTCTAGAAGAATGCTTTGGATGCAAGTGGATTTTGTAGGAGGATTCAAGTGGGAGAAAAAGGGAATTTTAATGAAAATAAAAAGATTTATTTCAACCAAAATGAATGCAACTTGTATTTGTAGGAAAGTGCAAGTGGGGGGGTTTATAAATAAAGTTGATTTATTTATATGCAAGAAAGGATTTTAATTAAATATAAATCTAATTAAATGGTAGAAAGAGAATTTATTTAAATAAATAGAATTTATTCAATTAATGGAAGAAAGGGGATTTAATCAAATGTTGTATTTAATTAATGGCTAGATAGAAGAAGAGAGGACATTAATTAAATATTAGTTTAACTAATAGGTGAATACAAAATAATTAAAAAAATAAAATTCATTTAATTAGATGTGCAAGTTTTAGGTGTCTACAGTAGGAGATATAAATAAAGGTGCTCAAACAAGAAGAAGAGTTGTTGAAGATCAAGTTGAGTATTGTTTAATTTCAAAGATTGAACTTAAGGATGTGAATGAAGCATGTAAAGATGAACATTGGGTAAAAGAAATGGAAGAATAATCGAATTAGATTGAAAAGAATAATACATGGGATCTTATTCCCAGACCTAAGAACAAAAATGTAATTGGAATCAAATGGGTCTTTCAGAACAAATTGAATGAGCAAGGTGAAGTTGTTAGAAATAAAGCAAGAATTTTTTGTAAAAGATATTCACAAATGGAAGCAATTGATTTTGAAGAGTGTTTTGTTCTAGTGGCAAGGACTAAAGCTGTTAGATTGTTTATTGCTTATGCTGCTTACAAGGATTTCAAAGTCTATCAGATGGATGTCAAGTCAACATTCCTAAATGGTTAAATGAAATAAGAGGTGTACATTAAGCAACCAGATAGATTCCAGTTGTCTGATCAAGGTTATATGGTGTGCAGATTGAAGAAATAATTGTATGGATTGAAGAAATAATTGTATGGATTGAAGTAAGCTCCAAGAGCATGGTATGCTAGATTGGATAAGTATTTGCTGAAGCTAGGATTCAACAAAGGTACTATAGATAGTAATCTATACTTTAAGATTGATAATGATAACATTCTAATTGTTGAAGTTTTTGATGATGATATTATTTTTGGTGGAAATGAGAGCCTATGTAAAAAAATTTCTAATGAGATGCATAATGAATTTGAGATGTCTATGATTGGAGAGATGAAATTATTTTTGGGATTGCAAATTAATCAGTCAGAAAAAGGGATATTTATATCTCACTCCAAGTATGTGAAAGAGTTATTGAATAAGTTTGGTTTAGAAGATACAAAACTAGTTGGTACTCCTATGGTGATTGGATGTAAGTTGACTAAGGATGAATATAAGAGTACTAGTGGTGGTGCATTTCTCTTGGGAAAAAAATTGGTTTCATGGTTGAGAAAAAAACAAAATTCCATTTCTCTATCTACTGCAGAGGCAAAATATATTGCTGCTACTAACAATGGTACTCAGGTGATATGGATGAAGAAGATATTAAAATCAATTCAAGTGCAATTGAGATTTCTAAGAATCCAGTGTTGCTTTCCAAGACTAAGCATATATCCATCAAGTTTCAATTTTTGAGAGAGAAGGTTAATGAGAAGGAAGTCAAATTGGAGTATGTGCCTACAAAGGAATAGATTGTAGAAATTTTCACAAAGCCTTTGCCTAAGGATACTTTTGAGTATCTTAGAGGGAAGTGAGGGGTGATTGCCCCTCTTGGTAAGAACTAAGATGCATTGGTATGCACCAGTTCAGTGTATTTCACTATCATATCTTGTGATCTAGATTGATGAGTGGAGGCTTCTAGTCAGGGGGAGTAGTTAGTTTTGTGAGTTAGAAGTTCAGATTCAATTTTGTAAGTTAGTTTTGTGTTTTGAGTGAAAATATGTGCCTTTTCCATTTATGTCAAAGGGGGAGAGAGATGTGAAAAACCATGAAATGATTCAGGGGGAGAGAGTAATATGCAAAGTCTGAGAGAGAGATGTTTGTTAGTTCTGATACAAATTGTAAAGTACTGATGCCAATAACTAACAAGATGAGGGGGGGGGTGAATCATACAAACTCAAACTTCCATAAAATCAACAGATTCAACCTCGGTAACTTATACTTCAGCAACATAACCAAAAACTGCTAAACATGTTAACTCATGAACACTTAAACATCATAACACTCATAACACCAGATTTAACGTGGAAACCCAAATAGGGAAAAAGCACTGTGGGATTTCAGACCCACAAAGAAATATACTCTTCTAGAGTATGCTCGGTTAAAAGCAAATCATGTTAAAGATTACAAACACATTGCTAGATGTGACCCGGTTAATGGATTTCCCTTAGATCTGTTAGGATCTTCACCTTGTTAGAAGTGACCTTGTCAAAGGATTTCAAACACTCATTTAGAATGTTACCTTGCTAGAGGGTTTACAAATAAGACTATTAAGTCCACTCGGTTAAGAGATTTTCTGTCACTTACAAAATAACAGTAATAAAATCTATCTGCAATTTCACATTTGAAATGCTAAAGCAGATTATTATTTGCTCAAAACAATCTAGTCATAAGACTTATCTTGTCCCTCCGCTGGGCTCTCTACTTTGTTATTCAAACAGTTCTTCAAGCATCTATGCTCGGTAATCACTATGTAGCATCTCTGTGCTTACACTTGCCCACATACATTGTTTATTAAAAATTCCTTATTTATAAACAATTGCTAACCACTAAATCTCCTTGATCACATTTCCCATGATAAATCTTAGCCGTCAGATCTTCAAACTTGACCAGGTTCAATGTATCCTTCCGATCTGAAAATGTTTTACCTTGCCTCGGGACTTGCATTCCTTTCTTGGAACTTGCACAAGGTTATTGTGGTTCAATCTGCGCTGTAGATCTTCTTGCCAATTTTCCTTTGCCATAGATCCTTAACAAACTTCATACGTGGCATTCCAATCATTTATACATCTCCAACTCATCATTGTCCTTCATTAAATAATGCACACTGTCATAACTCGGTTGCAACTCGGTAAATACTAAACTTTACTCAGTAGACATTTTGCCTTCATTAACTGATATTGATAACCTTAGGGTTTACTGACTAGGTTCTTTGCTTGGTGACATAGTATAGTATTAACCTTGCAATCAACAACATATATAGGATATCAAAACAATCTAAACATCATGATCTCATCATTAGCTAACTCGGTAATAGTTTCCCATTGAATAACTTATTTCTCCCCTTATTCATCACATTCTTTCTATCTCTTTTACCGACATCTTAATTCTCTTCAAATCAATATTCTCAAGATATGGAAACATCATACTGAATCAGATAATCAATTTCTTGACATCAATGACAAAATAATGTTATAAAGATAGTTATCGTCCCTCTTCAGTTATATCAAATAGTCTTCAACAACCTTCTCAATATCCTTAATGAATATCAATAATCTCCTAATATTGAAATGCCAACAATTTTTCTTACTGTAATGCCAACAATCTCCCCCTTTGGCATTGATGGTAAAACCAACTTTTAAATGGTAATACCAACAAGATATTCAAATTGATTTGGATTCAGATTGCTGTTAGACTTCTCCTGTTATCCTTGAGTTATTAAAATCTTCTGAAGTCTTCTCCCTTTTTCATTAGGCTTTTGAGCTGTTGTCTTGCATTTAGTCTTCTCCTTGTTGCAGTAATCTCCCCCTGTCATTAGTCTTCTATTATTTTCATCATTCAGGGCATTACCATTCAGTCAACCATTTAGTCTTCTCTCCCTTTGACAACAATGCCAAAAAGTAAAAGAACTAAATCATTATTGCTTCCTCTGTGAAGTGATTTGCCTTGCTATGTATCATCTCAGTCTCGATCAGAGCAACTTGTCTCTATTCACTTTTTCTTGCACAACTTTAGAAAACCTTCTAAAGTGCATAAAGAAACATTAATCCACACATAATATTATGTAGATTCATTGAATTGATGCTTTCACTAAACTCGGTTAGTGAGTAGAAGATAGGCGTAGGACCCCTAACTTGCTTATGAGATACTCAAAAGTGTCCCTTGGTAGTGGCTTTGTGAAGTTGTCTACTATTTGCTCCTTCGAATTAATATATTCCAGCACAACTTTCTTCTCTTGAACTTCTTCTCTAAGATAATGATACTTTATAGATATATGCTTTGTCTTAGAGTGCATTACTGGATTCTTTGAAATGTTAATGGCACTAGTATTATCATAGAATATAGTTACTGGCTCGGTAAATTTCCCATTCATACCTTCCAATAGTTGTTTGATCCATGCTATATTGGTACAATTCAATGCTGCAGCAACATATTCAACTTCTGTTGTTGACTGTGAAATACATCCTTGTTTCTTGCTTAGCCAACTCACTAGTCTTTCTCCTAAAAAGAAAGCTCCACCACTTGTGCTTTTCTTGTCATCTATGTTGCCTACCCAATCAGCATCAGCGTAAACTTTTAAATCAAAATTATTCCTCTTTTCATATACTAAGCCATAATCTTCAGTGCCTCTTAGGTATCTAAAAATTCTCTTGATCGCTGTCATATGGGTTTCCTTGGGATCTGCAAAGAATCTTGCTACAATACCTACTGCATGTGCTATATCTGGTCTACTATGTACAACATATTGCAACTTCCCAATCATATATCGGTAAAGTGTCTCATCAACAGATGTAGATTCATCATTCTTTGATAATTTACAGTTAGTAGTCATAGGAGTACTTACTGGTTTAGAATCCTCCATTCCAAATTTCTTCAAGATTTCCTTTATGTACTTGGATTGAGTAATGAAAATCTCTTCTTTCATTTGCAGTATCTGTAAACCTATAAAATACTTTATCTCACTAATTAGTGACATCTCAAATTCTTCGCACATTTCATTACCAAAATTCTTGCATAGAGAGTCATTTCCACAAAATATAATATCATCAACAAATATGGTTGAGATCAGTATTCCATTGTCCTCATCTTTCTTCATGTACATATTGTTGTTTTCACTTGTCCTTATAAAACCAATCTTGATCAAATAAGAGTGCAGTCTTTCGTACCATGCTTTAGGTGCTTGCTTCAGACCATATAAGGCTTTGTTCAGTTTGCATACCCGATCTTTACTCCCGTCTTCAACAAATCTTTTAGGTTGTTCAATGTAAACTTCTTCCTCTAGTATACCATTCAAAAATGTAGATTTAACATCCATTTGATATACCTTGAAATTTTTGAAAGCCGCATATGCCAACAATGTTCTTACTCCCTCAAGTCTAGCCACAGGTGCAAAGGTCTCACCATAATCTATTCCTTCTTCTTGAGCATAAGCTTCGCAAACTAGTCTTGTTTTGTTGCGAATAACCTCACCTTTTTCATTTAGCTTGTTTATGAAAATCCACTTTGTACCGATTACATTTTTGTCCTTTGGTCTTGGGATCAGTGTCCATGTGTCATTCTTCTTGATTTGATCAATCTCTTCTGTCATATCATTTACCCAATCTTCACTGTTAAATGCCTCTTTCACTATTCTCGGTTCAAATTCAGAAATTAGACATGTGTTATGTCTCAGTTTGTTCCTTGTCATCACTAGATCATCCTTATCTCCTATAATCTGACTTGATGCATAATGTCTTTTGACATATTTGGCTAATATAGGCTCGATAGGTTCTCTATGATCTTCTTCATCACTTGGTAACTGAACATTATCTTCATTTTCTTCAGCAGCTTTCTCGGTAGGACTTCTCGGTTGAACTTAAACAAATTCTTCATAATCTTCTGGTTCTTTGGAATTTCCTTCTTCATTTCTTTTTGCAAATTCATCAATTTTCACATTCGCACTTTCCACTATTTTTTTAGATCATTTGATCAGACATTTAAATGCTTTACTTCTGGAAGAATAACAAGAAATGTTCCTTCTTCACTTTTCTGATCAAATTCTCCATTTATGTCATCTTTGTGAACATAACATCTACTTCCAAATATTTTAAAATAACTTACATTAGGTTTCTTGTCATACTAGATTTCATCTAGTGTCTTCATAGTTCCTTGCTTCAGTTGAACTCGGTTCATGGTATAAACTGCAGTGCTGCTTGCTTCTCTCCAAAATGTTTGAGGTACCCTCTTTTCTACCATCAGGGTTCTTGCACAATCCACAATCGATCTGTTTCTTGCCTCGGCTATCCCATTTTGCTAAGGTGTTCTTGGTGTAGACACTTGCCTTTTTATACCATGATCATTGCAAAATAAGTTAAATTCATCAGAAGTGAACTCTCCTCCTCTATCAGATCTAAGACATTTCAGTTGTCTTCCTGTTTCATTTTCAACTCTTGCCTTGTACCATTTGAACATTTGAAAAGCTTCTAATTTTTCTTTTAAAAACATTAATGACATCATCCTTGAGTAATCATCCACAAATAATATGAAATACTTATCACCATAATAACTTTGAACTTTTATAGGACCACAAAGATTAGTATGTACTAGATCTAAAATTCCTTTAGAAGTGTAGGACTTACTTGTAAAGCTTAATCTTGTCATCTTACCCATCTGGCATCCTCAGCATATAGCATTCTCAAGTTTTTCAAGACTCGGTAGACCTCTTACTTGGTGCTTCTTACTTATTTTGATCAGATTATCAAAATTTACATGACAAAACCTTTTATGCCATAACCAGGTATCATCTATATTTGCATAAAGACAATTGTTTTGAGTTGAGTCAAGATGACATGTATTACCTTTTTTTTGTGTCCCGGTAGCAGCTAACTTTCCATGCTTTTCATGAACTTTGACAATTCCTTTCTGAAATTCTATTCGGTATCCTGTATTGTTTAGCTATGCTACACTCAACAAATTGTATTTCAAACCTTGAACCCATTATACATCATCACATTTAGCATTGTTAAGAAGTGTTATAGATCCTTTACCTTTCGCCAGACATGGTGCATCATTACCAAATCTTACATAGCCTCCATCATAGTCTTCTAATTTAACAAACTTGTGTTTATCACCAGTCATATGATGTGAGCATCCACTATCTATGATCTAAGAATCATTATTATTTATGTGAGATATTAGGGCTCTTTCTTCATACCTTTTTTCATTAGATCCATCTTTAATAGCCACATAAACAACTTCCTCAGTATCAGTTTCATCAGATTTATCATCATTTGATTCTTCATCAACTATTAGACATGTCTTTCTATCTCTTCTTCTGAAGTCTCGGTGTCCTCTGTATTGGTTGTCTTTCTGCCTATTACCTTGGTATTCTCTCTTTTCACTAGATTCTTTGTCAGCACAGTTAGAAGCCATATGTCCTATTTTATCAGAATTGAAACATTTTAAAGGTAGCTTCCCTTTATACTTACCTTTTCCTCTCAATAACCTTCTGGCTAATAATGCTTCAAACTCTTCTCACTTCTTGATTTCCTCATACAGTTTGTGTACTTCTTCCATGTTCTTACGAAATCTTTCACTTGCTCCACTATGATTCCCTTCAGAGTACTTACTCATTCTATCATTGTAATCATCGGATTCACCAATATGAAAAGAACTGAATCCAGATTCTACTTTATTTATTGAAGACCCACTGTTATCAAAATTACTTAACTCAAATGTATGTAGCTTACCAATAGTAGCATCCAAAGAAATTGGCATGTTAGGTACAAACCTCAATTCATTGATTGCAGAGACTCGAATAGCATAAGCTGGTAGAAGGGTTCTCAACAACTTACTTGTTATATCCTTGTCTTTAATAGTCCCTCCTACTCCTTTAATTTGATTGACAATCTCCTTTAGTCTTGTACTATATTGGGTTATGTTCTCACCTTCATTCATTCTCATGGATTCAAGTTTTCCTCTTAGACTATCTACTTTTTCTCTTTGAACATGTTCATCACCTCCATACACAGATATGAGCTTAGTCCACATTGCTTTTGCATCATTACAACCTTCTAGATCATTAAACTCTGAGTCGGTCAATGCTGATGTTATTTCAATCATAGCTTGAATATGTTCTTGCTTTGCCTTTATCTCTTCCAAAGTCATAGGGTTGGTGCTTGGTGCAATGTAATCATTCTCTAGATAATATGTTGCATATTCTCCAATTCTTGATAAATGCAGCTTCATCCTTTTCTGCCATGTGGAGAAACTTGACTTGTTCAGCTTTGGTGCATCCCTTTTATACATCTTCAGATCTTTGCCTCAATTACCTTTAAACTTCTCTTTCAGAGTCCTCAACTCATATACCAATTATTAGTTTTGATACTAATTGTAAAGTATTGATGCCAATAGCTAACAAGATGAGAGGGGGGGGGGGGGTGAATCATACAAACTCAAACTTTGATAAAATTAACAGATTCAACCTCGGTAACTTATACTTCAACAACATAACCAAAAACTGCTAAACGTGTTAACTCATGAACACTTAAACATCATAACACTCATAACACCAAATTTAATGTGGAAACCCAAATAGGGAAAAACCACTGTGGGATTTCAGACCCACTAAGAAATATACTCTTCTAGAGTATGCTCGGTTAAAAGCAAATCTTGTTAAAGATTACAAACACATTGCTAGATGTGACCCAGTTAATGGATTTCCCTCAGATCTGTTAGGATCTTCACCTTGTTAGAAGTGACCTTGTCAAAGGATTTCAAACACTCATTTAGAATGTTACCTTGCTAGAGGGTTTACAAATAAGACTCTTAAGTCCACTCAGTTAAGAGATTTTCTATCACTTACAAAATAATAGTAATAAAATCTATCTGCAACTTCACATCTAAAATGCTAAAGTAGATTCTTATTTGCTCAAAACAATCTAGTCATAAGACTTATCTTGTCCCTCTGCTGGGCTCTCTACTCTATTATTCAAACAGGTCTTCAAGCTTCTGTGCTCGGTAATCACTATGTAGCATCTCTGTGCTTACACTTGCCTGCATACATTGTTTATTAATAATTCCTTATTTATAAACAATTGCTAACCGCTAAATCTCCTTGATCACATTTCCCATGATCAATCTTAGCTGTCAGATCTTCAAACTTGACCAGGTTCAATGTATCCTTCCGATTTGAAAATGTTTTACCTTGCCTTGGGACTTGCATTCCTTTCTTGGAACTTGCAAAAGGTTATTGCGGTTCAATCTGTGTTGTAGATCTTCCTGTCAATTTTCCTTTGCCATAGATCCTTAACAAACTTCATGCACGACATTCCAATCATTTATACATCTCTAGCTCATCATTGTCCTTCATTAAATAATGCTTGTATTCATCCAATACGCACTATGATAACTTGGTTGCAACTCGGTAAATACTAAACTTTACTTGGTAGACATTTTGCCTTCATTAACCGATATTGATAACCTTAGGGTTTACCGACTAGGTTCCTTAGGGTTTTCTGACTAGGTTCTTTGCTCAGTGACATAGTATAGTATTAACCTTGCAAACAACAACATATATAGGATATCAAAACAATCTAAACATCATGATCTCATCATTGTCTAGCTCGGTAATAGTTGCCCATTGAATAACTTATTTCTCCCCTTATTCATCACATTCTTTCTATGTCTTTTATCGACATCTTAATTCTCTTCAAATCAATCTTCTCAAGATATGGCAACATCATACTGAATCAGATAATCAATTTCTTGACATCAATGACAAAATAATGTTATAAAGATAGTTATCATCCCTCTTCAGTTATATCAAATAGTCTTCAACAACCTTCTCAATATCCTTAATGAATATGAGCAATCACCTGATATTGAAATGGCAACAATTTTTCTTACTGTAATGCCAATACTGTTGATTTCTTTTTCATTGATTTTTTTTTCACATCATATGTTGCCATCAATGCCAAAGGAGGAAATTGTTGGAATTTTGGTGAGATTGTTCGAAGAATGCTGCAAATATGTATCTAAGAGATATTTGAGAGATGTGTTGTCATTAAAGTCAACACATTTCTCTATCTGTGACAATGTTGTAGTGAAGTTCAATGAGTTGGTTTGTTCAACATGGTAAAGATTAGAGTTTGCGGATTAAATGTTTTTTAGATGGTTGTCTATAGTTGATTCAGTGCATCTTTCAGAGGTGCACATGAAGATTTGATTGAGTTATGGATATCTATGTTGTGGCTAGTTTTTCAGTTGTTCAGTGATGACAAAGTGTCAATATCTTGATCTACATTGCTTTGCATTGTAATATCTTGTTCTGTAGATTTGGAGATATGTTGGGGATGTTGATGTGTATCCTAATTTCAAGTGGTTCATGATTTAGAGGTTTGCAAGTGATTTTTCAAGGTTGACAGTCATTGCAGTTTGTGTTTTTGAGGTTCGGTATAATGATGATGTGATTCTAGTAATTTGTGCTGGTATAGATGTTGCTATGATAATTCATGATGCTTGTGGATGTTTCTAGATCGTGTGCCTTATGTGTTGGTTGTCCTCATTGATCATTATGCTCATGATTGATGATTTTCTTTAGTATGTTAGTCTTCTTTATGTTCTTGGGCAATCGAATTCATGTAGCATGTTACAAATGTTTGAGGTATAATTCTTGGAGGTGTAGTGTGTTTGCGATGATTGATTTTGGTCCAAGCTATGTCTTGGATAATATTTCTTGGTTTGCATGTGATATTGTATCGTGTATGGTTATATTTTTGTAATTAAGTGTTGAGTGTTGAGCCAACCTTGATGATCTTCACAAGGTTGATGTCATGTATAAATAAATGTAATGTCTATATAATTGAGTGTGCTGTGGATGAGAGTGAGCGAATAATGTATTGATATTTTGGTAGTAGAGAAGAAGTGTGAAAAAGAAATTGAAAGTTGTTATGTGCTTAATCAGGACTATAACCAGGCATTAAAGATGCTATTTCTCAGCTCGTGATTTCTGGATGTGATCCGAATTTTCTTGTAAGGTAGTGAGCCTTCCTTGGGTTGTATCCCTTCTTGTTTTTTAATAGTGAGCTCTAGGTAGTGTGCTTGAATGCATGTGCATTCCCCATTGAAATACTTCTAACAGAGTATACCTATTTTGTGGGTTCATTCCCACTGTGGTTTTTCCCCTAAGAGGGTTCTACATCAAAAATCTTCATGTTATGTGTGTTTATGATGTGTTTCTGATTTATGATTTCTTGTTTATTTATTAGTTTTGAGAATAAGGTTAATTTGTGTAGGTTTTTGGAACTAATTCACCCCCCATTTCATCAGAATAGATCTCCCCACTTGTGAAATTCCAAGATCATTCTTTCTTGCAATCTTGATGAAGTCGCTGACCCCTTTTGGGTTTTTTTTTTCGGTATTGCAAAGTAACTTAGCACTTTCTGAACAAATTTCTCATCCAAAATCAAGAAGCTAGACTTTTCACATTAAAAAACCCAAACATAGGCCCAAAATTGGATTGAGAAATTCTACCTTGGTTATCCTGTGTTCTTCACAACAAGGAAGGATCCCAAAGCCTTCTCCCAATTCATAGGCATTGGCATTGTGTTGTCATTGATGTCAACCAATATGGGATGACCATCGGTAGATGAGATGTAGGTGCAACATTGTTACGAAGGTCACAAGATGTGATATCTTGGACATCACCTTGTGTTGCAGGACACTGGTAAAGGTAAAGAAGATGATCTCAGAGGTCATCAGTACACAAGTTAGCACCTGACTTGTGTGATGAGATGGAGAAGTGTTTTGAGTGGTTTCTTGTGATGAAGAGGCAAAATGTTATTTGAATCACTTCAACACTGGAAAAACAAAATGAACCGGTACGTTGTAAGGTTGCAGAATAGTAGGACTCCCACTAGGTGAAGAAGCAATCATCATGCAAAGCAATGACTGACAGTAAATGTGCTCACATCAGACCACATGAAGAGCATTGTAGGATGTAGAAGACAAGGTGTTACCTCATCTAGCAAGTGGAGCTTATCTCCTATTATGCATCGAGTGCATCATAGTTTGGAGAGATAAGAGTGAAGAGGTAAAGGAAAACACTTGAAGGATTACACTAAATTTGTTGATGAATTGAAGGAATGCCCTAAGTGCATGAGATCAGGGTTATGCATCAGACCACAAGAGAAGGTATGATGCCAGTATAGAGGAAGTATGAAGTGTTTGTCATCTTGACAAACTGGTTGTGATATGGTCAAAGCTAATCAGGGAAAAGGCAAGGCTAAGTAGATGCAAATAGAGGAATCTGACCTGACTGAAAGAAGATGGGGCCTTGAGAAGAATGATGACATGGTGTCATCAAGAGTGGTAACTCGTATGTAAGTCTTCTGGTTATATAAGCAAGGTGTAGTTGTAGAAGACCTCCCCATTGTGGGAATGAGTATACTTAGGAATTACTAGTCTGGAGACTGGTTTGAGAGTTCCATCGATAGTTCAAGATGAGAGCAGATATGAGAAGGTAACCGACAAAATAGTTGGGACCGGAAGGGTTAGCAAACCAGAAGAAGTAAGAAACTGTTAGGGTGGTTGGTCGATAATCCTACTTGGACCGACTTGAAGTGCCAAGCTGGCAAATAGTCGACATGGAGTCAACATGGCAAACCCAATTTTGAATAAAGATAGAATGTACATTGACAGGGTTGTTGTAGGGTTGGTCAGCTTTAATGAAAGACCACACAAATCATGAGACTATGAGGATTCCCAAAGATACTGAGAGGGGGTGTGAATCAGTATCTTGCTGGTTAATGGATTTTCTTAACTTATTAAATGAATTGTATCTCAAAATAGTGTATTGGTAAACAAGAATAAATGCAGTAAATAAGAACAATAACCACAACATAGAAAGCAGACCATAACACAATATTTTTAACGAGGAAACCCGATGTGGGAAAAAACTTGATGGGATTTGTGACCCACAATATTCGTTCACTGACCAATAAGTGAATATTACTGATACAATAGGGGCTTGCACATGCAGGAAGGCCAACTGCCTAAAGCTCACTGCTTAAATACAAAAAGAGAAGTCTCACTGACTTACAAAATGGACTAAGTAAATCCAATGTCATGTACTACTTCAGTTCAGCATCTGCTATGCCAGGTTTAGTACCAGTTTAAGCTCATGCAATTTCCACAAACCTTATTCCAAACTCTACCTAATTATTTGCATATTACTTCTGCAATAATCTAACCATATCCGCATCTACTAAATGATCTACAAGATCTTATACTTATATGAGTCTTATTACAATTCACCTTGTTGGCTTTCAAAAAGATTTTATAATTAAATACAAAATAAAATAAATAAAATCTTGTCGGCCAAGGTGCCGGTAATCATCTTTTCGCTGCCGGTGAACTATATGCCAGTGTAGAGTCTGCCGGTGCTGGTGCCTACTGGTGCCATAGGATTGTAAGGTTTCCATTAATGACAATATCTTCAATTACCTACAATTTCTCATTGGAGTGTGCATTTTCCAACAATCTCCCCCTTTGGCATTGATGGCAACAGTCATGAGAAAAAGCCAAAAAGTGTATCCAAAAAGTGTTGTCCAAAACTGTCTTGCCAAAAACTGTCAAAGCTGTGTTCTCCAAAAGTGTGTGCTCCCCCTGAGTAGATGATCTCTCTCATCCTTATACCTTTTTCTCATCCTCTACTACTCCCCCTTTGGCATCAATGACAAAGGCTATCATTCAATGTCAATTGAGTGTAGTTCCTATCTTGATCCTGTAACCGGTTAGTTACAATCTGATAAAGATCCGCTGAAGCAACATTCAGACTGTTGTAGAATTTTTCAGTCTTTTAGTGCTGCTTCAGTCCTCTAGAATGTACTAGTGAGAAAGTGCATTTTCTCTTCTGGTGTCTTAAGTCCTAGAATGAGAGCCTCAGAAATCTCTTTTCTCAAAGAGATGAGGATATCCAGTTTAGGACTTAGTTTGCACTTAAGTTCCTTTGCCTTATACTTTAACCTTTCCTTATCTTTTTCAAGTTTTTCTATTTTCTCTTCAAATCTTGCAATTAATCTGATGAACCTATTAGATTATCAACAATATCATTAATTTCCTTCTGTGCTTTGCTGATCTCTTTGTCTATATCCTCTGTCAAAATTTTTGTCTTGGTTTCTCTGTACAGTTTCTTGAATTCCAAAATTGTCTTGCCTAGTATCGGTAATAAGGTATCCATATGTTCCTTATTCTTCTTGACTATCTCCTCAAAGAATTTTTCCTTCTCTTTATTCATTTTCTCTCTGAAAGTATCCTCATTGATTTTATCAATTGTTAGGATGTTGCCGGTTATTTACTTAGACAATGTGTCTAATTGGCTCAAAGAGTCTTTATTCTCTACATTGCACTTGGGTGCAATCATCTTCAAAATTGGTAGGGTGTCATCAATAGACTTATATGCTAGTGCATTACAATCTGTTATTTTCTTGGTTGAATCTAATAATACCTTTGTCACATTAGTTGGTCTAAATTTAGACATAGGGTTTCTGGATGATTGTCCAACTACCTTCACAATTTGTAATCCACCGGTGGTATTAATAGCTTTGCTTTCCTCTTTCTCAGGAGGGTTAGTTTGTGTTTGCATTTCAGCTACCAAAGGTTTAGGTTTATCAGTTGTAGTGGTACTGTCTCTGTGTGAACCTATGTCTCTACCTATTTCTCTGTATGTGTCTCTGAGGATTTTACCATGGTATCCACTACTGGTTTCTCTGTTTGCATCTCAGTACTGTCCATTTCCGGTGGCTCAGTAGGTTTTTCTGTAGCCGGTATCCCATCTATTTGTTTTTCAAGGGTGGTATCAATGGTATCAGTCACCATTCTAGTAGCCAAGGGATCAACTAATTTTTCAGTTTGTTGCTCTGTCCCAACTGTGTTCTCAACATTTATCTCAACCGTAATGTCTTCTACCAATGGCTTAGTTGCCACATCTCTCTTCTCCATTGTTTCCTTGTCCACTACAATGTTAACTTCCTGTGTATCAATATTGATGGTTTACAACACCTCTGAATCAGGATTTGTGTCCTCATGTGGTGTATCCATACTCTTTGTTGTCGATGGTGTGTCATCAGTTTGTGCCGGTGGAGTATCTGAACGAGGTGGGGGGTAAGTTATCTGTCACTTTTATACTCGAAGGTCCACCTACCTTGCCTTTCTCCTTATTCTTGTCCTTTTAGTAGAATTTAAAGTCTTTGGTCTCTTAAACTCTTCTTGTTTCTCCTTTTCAACAAAGAATAAATCCCACTTGTCTGCAGTTTCTTTTGATATCTCGTTAACTCTACCTGCCATTAGTGCTACATGTCGGTGACTGGTTGAAAATACTATCTGATTTGCCTCACTTATTAATTCATCTATCTCTTGTGTTGAGTTCACTGGGTGAACTGCAAGTAGTTTTTCTATTTTGATCTTTTTGTCCAATTCAACAATTGCTACCCTTCTTGCTTCTAATCTTCTATATAGGTCATTGGGTATATCATCTACAATTTCAAGCAAAAATTTCTTATAGATATCAAGGTGTAGAATAACACTATTTTCTATATTTTCCTTTTCATCACTGTTAAGAGTTTCATACAACGTGGTAATGTTTGACAATTTTCCATCTTCAGTTATCTCATTCAAAAGTTTGTCAAGTGGAGGAATAACTTGTTTTTGTTTCCTCTTCTTTGGTGTCAACTTCCTTGTCGGAGGCCTAACTGCCTGTTGTTTCTATCTTGTTCTTTTTGGTGTAGGAGCAGGTGCCGATGAGGGTTTTATTTTTCTCTCTACCCTTTTGAACTCTACTGGTATCTCACTGTCAGAGGAGGTAGCAACTGGTGAAAGATGTTTTTCTGGTTGTAAACCTTCCAAGTCACTTTCCTTAATACCAGTTTTATTCAATACATCTTCCTTGATTGCTTTTTCCTGCCTTGTTCCTTTTCTGACTATCTGTTTAGTTTTCTTTATTCTTTTTTGAGATTGAGTACTGCTTTCAATTGTTTCTGCATTTCCAAATACATTTGGTTCTTTAGGGGCTTCTAGGAGGGCTTTTGCATAAGTTTCAATTATGTTCTCATCTGCCTCATATCTTATTTCTGTTACCCAAATAGTCCTTGGGACCACTGCCTCCATCCAAATTTCATCTTTCTTTATTACAACGCATATCTCCTTTTGATATTTGTCAACTATGGATTGAGATATCCTTATCCTAGTTTTCATCCTAGCCTTTAATGTTTGAAAATGTCCAGTTATGTTCTTTTCTCTGTCATCTCCCATGTTGTTGAGTATGTCCAAAAGATGTTTTCCTACCGGTATGTCAAAACCAAAATCTTTTCTACCAATACTGGGAACTTGTTTAGTAATATATAGCATCAAACATACAAGCAAGTTGCCAAATCTGAATGTACCTTTCTTATCACCTTTAATCTTCCCTAGATTGTCTATCAGTTCATCCTTCAAACATTTGCATATGTCAATCTTTGCATTGTTATTTACCATGTCATAGGCACTTTTAATACATAAACTGGAAACATAGTTGAATCTATTGGCATGTGTAACTTTGTATCCAAGAATCATGCTTATGAACCTTACATTGATATCCTTAACATCATTTACTCTGAGGGATCTCTTATCAAAGGTTACATCGGTTAGGGTTATTACAGTGTCATTTGGAACCTTTTTAGTCTTGTCAAGCCTGCTACTAGCGAAAGGTAAGCCTATCACTACCCTAATTGTTTCTTTGGTTATCTTTTGAATTGAATCTAACCAAAAGAACTCTACATGTACTCTTTTTAACACAATCCTTATAACATCCTTAAGAAAATCAGGGATACTAAGAATCTCCACAAAACCTATGGTTTCAATTATCTTGTGTTCCGGTTTAACATTTCCATTTTTATCACATATAACAGTCCTGTACATGTTCTTAATTTCATCATCTCCTAGCTCATCTATATGATAATGTATGTAGATTCTAGGATCCTCAGCATATACAACTCCTTTGGGTATTTATGAGAATGCTCCTAGGGTATCATCTTTCTTCGTAATTTTGGGAATAATTTTAAATATGGGCCTAGGGCGCTTAACAACTTCAATTACAATAGGGTTTGCAATGAATTCAGGTGTAGAGGAGGAAGCCATTGTTATAAATACCTTAAACTACCTTTAGGTATGAGTGCTTGAATGATTTTCTTCACTTCTCACTGTGGATGCCTTCGCTCAGGATTTTCACGCTCTGAGGAAATTTGAATGCTCAGTGAATGAAAAAGGAGCCAAAACACTTGCTTTATAATGTTGTTTCCTTCCACTGCCACACTTAATGTCTACTAGTTAAGTGAAAACTTAACTCATCTGCCGGTAAAGAAGCATTTCATCTTTTTACCATCAACCGAGGGTAAACTAGCATATTTTACATTTTGTTGCCATACCCCCAAGGGATTATTTCTCAGTTAGAAGAAGAATCTCTTGCTGGTGGAGTGTTACTCTGTTCTGCCGATGGAGCAGTATTCACACCAACATTCTGATCTGACTTTCTAATCCATCGTTTTGAGAATTCTTTCTTTACTTCTTCAACTTTCTCTTTACCTTTCAGGCTGGGTCCTTTGTTATTTGTCAGTGATGCCTTACTTCTACAAAATTTTGCAATATGTCCAATTTTGTTACAAGCATAACAAGTCACATTGTTTTTCTGAATTTCTTTTCCATATCCTATGCCAGTATGTGTTCTGCATTGATTAGATAAGTTTCCAAATCTTCCACAAACATAACATCTTACATTCATTCTGCAATTTTCTGAATTATGTCCAAGTTTGTTACATTTAGAACATTGACCGGTGGGTGCATTAGTGTTCTGATAGTTTCTAGATCTACACTGATTTTCTCTATGACCATACTTGTTGCAGTTAAAGCATTTCCCATTAAATTTATAAGCATTAGGTTGTCTTACCGATTTGCTATGATCATGATTGTTTGCAATGCCAGAGCTTTCACCAACTTCAAAGCCAAGTCCATTAGTGTCTCCATTAGGTTTTTGATTTTTCAGCATGTCATCAAGTTCTTATGAACTTTTCTTGAATTTCTCCTTGTGTTGATTTGCAGTAGCCAACCCATTTTCCAAGAAATCCTTCTATCTCATGAGTTCAGTTTTATCATGTTCCAAGTGAATCATATCTATTTTTAACATATCATTATCATGACTAAGTCTTAGATTTTCATTTGCAGCATCATTGATTCTTCTAGCCAAATCATCTTCATTCTTCTTTCTGTTTTCAGTGTCTTTACAAAATCTCATGGTCATATCTTGCATCTCATTTCTCAAAGACATATTCTCTTGTTTCAGTTTATTTACCAGATCATTAAGAGTCTCTTTTTCATCATCATCACTCTGTATCTTCTCATGAAGTTATCTTCCTTTGTTCCTAGCAATAGTAATATTCTCCTGAAGTCCTTGAATGATTTCCAGTGCAGCCTTCAGATCATCTTCAAGTTTCATATTTTTCAACTTTTCAGCATCATAATCTGCAAGAGATGTTTCTAGTTGCTTTCTCAGATTATTTGTTTGTATCGGTGTCAGGATCTTCCTCAAGCTATTAGGCTTTTGAAAATAGAGGACCAGGCTCTGATACCAATTGTTAGGATTCCCAAAGATACTAAGAGGGGGGGGTGAATCAGTATCTTGCCGGTTAATGGATTCTCTTAACTTATTAAATGAATTGTATCTCAAAATAGTGTACCTGTAAAGTTCTGATGCCAATAGCTAACAAGATGAGGGAGGGGGGTGAATCATACAAACTTAATCTTCCATAAAATCAACAGATTCAACCTCGGTAACTTATACTTCAGTAATATAACCAAAAACTGCTAAACATGCTAACTCATAAACACATAATCATCATAAGACATATAACACCAGATTTAATGTGGAAACCCAAATAGGGAAAAACCACTATGGGATTTTGGACCCACTAAGAAATATACTCTTCTAGAGTATGCTTGGTTAAAAGAAAATCCTGTTAAAGATTACAAACACATTGCTAGATGTGACCCGGTTAAGGGATTTCCCTTAGATATGTTAGGATCTTCACTTTGTTAGAAGTGACCTTCTCATAGGATTTTAAATACTCATTTAGAATGTTACCTTGCTAGAGGGTTTACAAATAAGACTGTTAAGTCCACTCGATTAAGAGATTTTCTGTTACTTACAAAATAACAGTAATAAAAATATATCTGCAACTTCACATCTAAAATGCTAAAGCAGATTTTATTTTCTCAAAACAATCTTGTCATAGGACTTATCTTGTCCCTTTGTTGGGCTCCTTACTCTATTATTCAAACAAGTCTTCAAGCTTCTGTGCTTGATAATCACTATGTAGCATCCCTGTGCTTACACTTGCCTGAATTCTTGGTTCATCAATAATTTTTTATTTATAAACAATTTGCTAACCGTGTAATCTCCTTGATCACATTTCCCATGATCAATCGTAGCCATCAGATCTTCAATCTTTACTAGGTTCAATGTATCCTTTGATCTAGAAATGCTTTACCTCACCTTGGAACTTGCATTCCTTCGTAGGAACTTGTGCTAGGTTATTGTGGTTCAATCTGTGTTGTAGATCTTCCTCTTGATTTTCCATTGCCGTAGATCCTTAACAAACTTCATGCGTGGCATACCAATCATTTATTCATCTCCAGCTCATTAGCATCCTTCATTAAATAATTCTTTTATCCATCCAATGCGCTATGTCATAACTCTGTTGCAACTCGGTAAATACTAAACTTTACTCGGTAGACATTCCGCCTTCATTAACCGATATCGATAACCTTAGGGTTTACCGACTAGGTTCTTTTCTCGGTGACAAAGTATAGTATTAACCTTACAATTAACAACATATGTAGGACATCAAAACAATCTAAACATCATTATCTCATCATTGTCTAACTCGGTAATAGTTGCCCATTGAATAACTTATTTCTCCCCTTATTCATCACATTGTTTCTGTGTCTTTTACCGACATCTTAATTCTCTTCAAATCAATCTTCTCAAGATATGGCAACATCATACTGAATCAGAAAATCAATTTCTTGACATCAATGAAAAAATAATGTTATAAAGATAGTTATCATCCTTCTTTAGTTATATCAATAATCTCCAACAACCTTCTCAATATCCTTAATGAATATCAACAATCTCCCCCTTTGGCATTGATGGCAAAACCAACAATTAAATGGTAATACGAACAAGATATTCAAATTGATTCGGATTCAGATTGCTGTTAGACTTCTCCTATTATCCTTGAGCTGTTAAAAATCATCTGAAGTCTTCTCCCTTTTTCAGTAATCTTCTCCCCCTGTCATTAGTCTTCTGTTATTTTCTTCATTTAGGGCTTTACCATTTAGTCTTCTCCCCCTTTGACAACAATGCCAAAAAGTAAAAGAAAAAAATCATGAACTCTTCCACTGTGAATTGATTTGCCTTGCTGTGTATCACATGTATCATCTCAATCTCGGTTAGAGCAACTTGTCTCTATTCACTATTTCCTGCACACCTTGAGAAAACCTCCTAAAGTGCGTAAATTAGCATCAATCCACACATAATATTCTATAGATTCATTGAATTGATGCTTTCACTGAACTTTGTAAGTGAGTAGAAGATAGGGGTAGGACCCCTAACCTGCTTCTAAGATACTCAAAAGTGTCCCTTGGCAGTGGCTTTGTGAAGATGTCTACTATTTTCTCCTTTGAACTGATATATTCCAGCACAACTTTCTTCTCTTGAATTTCTTCTCTGAGATAGTGATACTTTATAGAGATATGCTTTGTCTTAGAGTGCATTACTGGATTCTTTGAAATGTTGAGGGCACTCGTATTATCACAGAATATAGTTATTGGCTCGGTAGCTTTCTCATTTATACCTTCCAACAGTTGCTTGATCCATGCTATATTGGTACAATTGAATGCTGTAGCAACATATTCAGCTTCTATTGTTGACTGTGAAATACATCCTTGTTTCTTGCTAAGCCAACTTACTAGTCTATTACCCAGAAAGAAAGCTCCACCACTTGTTCTTTTCCTGTCATCAATGTTGCCTACCCAATCAGCATCAGTATAAACTTTTAAATCAAAATCATTTCTCTTTTCATATACTAAGCCATACTCTTCAGTGCCTCTCAGGCATCTGAAAATTCTCTTGATTGCTGTCATGTGGGTTTCCTTGGGATCTGTAAAGAATCTTGCAACAATACCTACTGCATGTGCTATATCCGGTCTACTATGCACAACATATTGCAACTTTCCAATCATAGATTGGTAAAGTGTCTCATCAACAAATGCAGATTCATCATTCTTTGATAGTTTATAGTTAGTAGTCATAGGAGTACTTACAGGTTTAGAATCCTCCATTCCAAATTTCTTCAAGATTTCCTTTATGTACTTGGATTGAGTAATGAAAATCTCATCTTTCATTGTAGTATTTGTAAACCTATAAAATACTTTATCTCACTAATTAATGACATCTCAAATTCTTTGCACATTTCATTTCCAAAGTTCTTGCATAAGGAGTCATTACCACAAAAAATAATATCATCAACAAATATGGCTGATATCAGTATTCCATTGTCCTTATCATTCTTCATGTATATATTGTTGTTTTCACTTGTCCTTATAAAACCAATCTTGATCAAATAAAAGTGCAGTCTTTCATACCATGCTCTAGGTGCTTGTTTCAGACCATATAAAACTTTGTTTAGTTTACATACCTGATCTTTACTCTTGTCTTCAACAAATCCTTCAGGTTGTTCAATACAGACTTCTTCTTCTACTATACCATTCAAAAATGCAGATTTAACATCCATTTGATATACCTTGAAATTTTTGAAAGCAACATATGCCTACAATGTTCTTACTCCCTCAAGTCTAGCCATAGGTGCAAAAGTCTCACCATAATCTATTCCTTCTTCTTGAGCATAACCTTTGCAAACTAGTCTTGCTTTGTTCCGAATGACCTCACCTTTTTCATTCAGCTTGTTTATGAAAATCCACTTTGTACTGATTAAATTTTTGTCCTTCAGTCTTGGGATCAGTGTCCATGTGTCATTCTTCTTGATTTGATCAATCTCTTCTGTCATAGCATTTACCCAATTTTCACTGTTAAATGCCTCTTTTACTATTCTCGGTTCAAATTCAGATATTAGACATGTGTTCTGTCTTAGTTTGTTCCTTATCATCACTGGATCATCCTTATCTCCTATAATTTGACTTGATGCATGATGTCTTCTAACATATTTGGCTAATATAGGCTTGGTAGGCTCTGTATGATCTTCTTCATCACTCGGTAATTGGACATTATCTTCATTTTCTTCAGCAGCTTTCTCGGTAGGACTTCTCGGTTGAACATAAACAAATTCTTCATAATTTTCTGGTTCTTTGGAATTTCCTTCACCATTTCTTTCTACAAATTCATCAATTTTCACATTTGCACTTTCTACTATTTTGTTAGATGATTTGATCAGACATTTAAATATTTTACTTCTAGAAGAATAACCAAGAAATGTTCCTTCTTCACTTTTCTGATCAAGTTTTCCATTTCTGTCATCTTTGTGAACATAACATCTACTTCCAAAGATTTTAAAATAACTTACATTAGGTTTCTTGTTATACCAGATTTCATATGGTGTCTTCATAGTTCCTTTTTTCAGTTGTACTCAGTTCACGGTGTAAACTACAGTGCTGATTGCTTCTCTCCAAAATGTCTGAGGTACCCTCTCTTCTATCATCAGGGTTCTGGCACAATCTACAATTGATCCATTTCTTCTCTCTGCTATCCCATTTTGCTGAGGTGTTCTTGGTGCAGACACTTGCCTTTTTATACCATGATCATTGTAGAATAAGTTAAATTCATCAGAAGTGAACTCTGCTCCTCTATCAAATCTAAGACATTTCAGTTGTCTTCCTGTTTCATTTTCAACTCTTGCCTTGTAACATTTAAACATTTGAAAAGCTTATGATTTTTCTTTGAAAAACATAATTGACATCATCCTTGAGTAATCATCCACAAATAATATGAAATATTTATCACCATAATAACTTTGAACTTTCATGGGACCACAAAGATCAATGTGTACAAGATCTAAAATTCCTTTAGAAGTGTATGACTTACTTGTAAAGCTTGATCTTGTCATCTTACCCATCTGGCATCCTTGACACATAGCATTCTCAGGTTTTTCTAAGCTTGGTAGACCTCTTACTCAGTGCTTCTTACTTATTTTGATCAGATTATCAAAATTTACATGACAAAACCTTGTATGCCATAACCAGGTATCATCTATCTTTGCATAAAGACACTTGTTCCGAGTTGAGTCAAGATGAAATGTATTACCTTTTGTTTGTGTCCCGATAGTAGCTAACTTTCCATGTTTGTCATGAACTTTGACACATACTTTCTGAAATTCTATTTGGTATCCTGTATTGTTTAGCTGTGCTACACTCAACAAATTGTATTTCAAACCTTCAACCCAGTATACATAATCACATTTAGCATTGTCAAGAAGTGTGATAGAGCCTTTACCTTTCACCGGACATGGTGCATCATTACCAAATCTTACATAGCCTCCATCATAGTCTTCTAATTTAACAAACTTATGTTTATCACCTGTCATGTGATGTGAGCATCCACTATCTATGATCCAAGAATCATTATTATTTATGTGAGATAATAGGGATTTTTCTTCATACCTTTCTTCATCTGATCCATCTTTAATAGCCACATAAACAACTTCCTCTGTATCAGTTTCATCAGATTTATCATCATTGGATTCCTCATCAGCTACTAGGCATGTTTTTCTATCTCTCCTTCTGAAGTCTCGGTGTCCTCTGTATTGGTTATCTTTCTGCCTATTATCTTGGTATTCTCTCTTTTCACTAGATTCTTTGTCAGGGCAGTTAGAAGCCATATGTCCTATTTTATCACAATTGGAACATTTTAAAAGTAGCTTTCGTTTATACTTACATTTTCCTCTCGGTAACCTTCTAGCTAATAATGCTTCAAACTCTTCTTGCTTTTTGATTTCCTCATACAGTTTGTGCACTTCTTCCATGTTCTTACGAAATCTTTCACTTGCTCCACTGTGATTCCCTTCAGAGTACTTACTCATTTTATCATTGTAACCATTAGATTCACCAATATGAAAAGAACTGAATGCAGATTCCACTTTATTTACCGAAGACCCATTGTTATCAAAATTACTTAACTCAAATGCATGTAGCTTACCAATAGTAGCATCCAAAGAAACTGACATATTTGGTATAGACCTTAAGTCTTTGATTGCAGAGACTCGAATGGCATAAGTAGGTAGAAGTGTTCTAAGCAACTTACTTGTTACATCCTTTTCTTCAATAGTTCCTCCTACTCCTTTGATTTGATTGACAGTCTCTTTTAACCTTGTACTGTACTGGGTTATGTTTGATAGTTCTGATACTTAATATAAGTACAAATCCAATAGCCAAAAAGATGAGAGGGGGGGGTGAATCATACAAACTTAATCTTCCATAAAAACATCAGATTCAACCTCAGTAACATATACTTCAGTAATAAAACCAAAACTGTCAAACATGCAACCTCAAAAGCATATAAACATCATAAACCTCATAACACCAGATTTAACGTGGAAACCCAAAAAGGGAAAAACCACTGTAAGATTTCAGACCCCCTAAGAAATATATTCTTCTAGAGTATGCTTGGTTAAAAGCAAATCTTGTTAAAGATTACAAACACATTGCTAGATGTGACCCGGTTAAGGGATTTCCCTAAGATCTGTTAGGATCTTCACCTTGTTAGAAGTGACCTTGTCAAAGGATTTCAAACACTCAATCTGAATGTCACCTTGCTAGAGGGTTTTACAAATAAGACTGTTAGGTCCACTCGGTTAAGATATTTTCTATCACTTTCACAAAATAACAGTAATAAAAATCTATCTGCAGCTTCACATCTAAAATGCTAAAGCAGATTCTTATTTGTTCAATACAATCTAGACATAGAACTAATCTTGTCTATCTATTGGGCTTCTATACTCTATTATTCTAACAGGTCTTCAAGCTTCTGTGCTCGGTAATCACTATGTAGCATCCTTGTGCATACATTTGCCCGCATGCATTGTTTATCAATAGTTTCCTATTTATAAACAATTAGATAACTGCTTAATCTCCTTGATCACATTTCCCATGATCAATCATAGCCATTAGATCTTCAATCTTGTCCAGGTTCAATGCATCTTTCGATCTAAAAACATTTTACCCTACCTTGGAACTTGCATACATTTCTTGGAACTTGTGCTAGGGTATTGCAGTTCAATCTGTGCTGTAGATCTTCATGCCGACTTTCCTTTGCCTTAGATTCATTAACAAACTCCATGCACAACATACCAATCATTTAATTAGTTCCAGCTCATTAGCTTCCTTCATTAAATACCACATGTAAACATTTAATGCATTTTGTTATAGCTCGGTTACAACTCAGTAAATACTAAACTTCACTCGATAGACATTCCGCCTTCATTAATCAATACTGATAACCTTAGGGTTTACCGACTAGGTTCTTTGCTTGATAACATAGTATAGTATTAACCTTTACAATTTACAACATCTGTATGATGTTAAAACAATCTAAACATCATGATCTCATCATTGTCTGACTTGGTAATAGTTGCCCATTGAATACCTTATTCATCCCCTTACTCATCATATTCTTTCTGTGTCTTTTACCGACTTCTTTATACTCTTCAAATCATACTTCTCAAGATATGGCAACATCATACTGAATTAGAAAATCAATTTCTTGACATCAATGACAAAATAATAATATCAAGACAGTAAACATCTTTAATCAATTATATCTATAATCATCAACAACCTTCTCAATATCCTTATTGAAATGCCAACAATCTTTCATTGTCTGTTATAATGCTATATTGCCAACAATCTCCCTCTTTGGCATTGATGGCAAAACCAATTGATTTGACCTTAAAAGATTCGGATTGTTGTGATTCTAAAAATGTTGAAATGCTCTCCCCCATACATTAGACTTTTCCTGTTTTCATCAGTCTTCATTTCAATCTATAGTCTGCTCAATTTTCTTTTAGTCTTCTCCCCTAATAGGTCTTCTCCCCTTATATTAGTCTTCTCCCCCTTTGACAACAATGCCAAAAAGTAAAGAACTAAAACACAATTTCTTCCTATAAGAAGTTATTTCCTGCTGTTGTGTATCAACTAAGTCTCAGTCAGAGCATTTTCTTACAATTCTTGTTCCCTATATTGTTTCTTGTATTATTCCTATACACCTTTAGAAAACATCCTAAAGGGTGTAAATCAGCATCAACTCCCAAAAGATATTCGAT
Source organism: Cryptomeria japonica (assembly GCF_030272615.1). Taxonomy (NCBI): domain Eukaryota; kingdom Viridiplantae; phylum Streptophyta; class Pinopsida; order Cupressales; family Cupressaceae; genus Cryptomeria; species Cryptomeria japonica. Next base: position 622,362,836 of record NC_081408.1, on the reverse strand, counting down.
AGAGTCATCGAATTGATGCTTTCACTGAACTCGGTCAGTGAATAGAAGATAGGGGTAGGACCCCTAACTTACTTCTGAGATATTCAAAAGTGTCCCTTGGTAGTGGCTTGGTGAAGATATCTGCTATTTGTTCCTTTGTGGTAACATACTCCAACACCACTTTCTTCTCTTGAGCTTCTTCTCTAAGATAATGATATTTGATAGAGATGTGCTTTGTCTTAGAGTGCATAATAGGGTTTTTTGAAATATTTATGGCACTAGTATTGTCACAGAATATAGTTACTAGCTCCATAACTTTCTCATTTATACCTTCTAACAATTGTTTGATCCATGCAATGTTGGTACAATTTAGTGCTGCAGCAACGTATTCAGCTTCTGCTGTTGATTGTGAAACACATCCTTGTTTCTTGCTAAGCCAACTCACTAGTCTTTCTCCTAAAAAGAAAGCTCCTCCACTTGTGCTTTTTCTGTCATCAATGTTGCCTGCCCAATCAGCATTAGTATAAACTTTGAAATCAAAATCATTTCCTTTCTGATATACTAAGCCATAATCCTCTGTGCCTTTAAGTATATAAAAATTATTTTGATTGTTGTCATGTGTGTTTCCTTAGGATCTGCAGAGAATCTTGCAACAATACCTACTACATGTGCTATGTCTGGTCTGCTGTGAACAACATATTGTAGCTTTTTAATCATGGATCGGTAAAGTGTCTCATCAACATATGCAGATTCATCATTCTTTGATAATTTACAGTTGGTAGTCATAGGAGTACTTACTGGTTTTGAATCCTCCATTCCAAATTTCTTCAAGATTTCCTTTATGTACTTGGATTGAGTAATGAAAATCTCATTTTTCATTTGCAGTATCTATAAACCTATAAAATACTTTATCTCACCGATTAATGACATCTCAAATTCTTTGCTCATTTCATTTCCAAAGTTCTTGCATAAAGAGTCATTTCCATAAAATATAATATCATCAACAAATATGGCTAAGATCAGTATTCCATTTTCATCATTCTTCATGTAAATATTGTTGTTCTCACTTGTCCTTATAAAACCAATCTTAATCAAATAAGAGTGCAATCTTTCATACCATGCTCTAGGTGCTTGTTTCAAACCATATAAAGCTTTGTTCAATTTACATACCCGATCTTTATTCTTGTCTTCAACAAATCCTTTAGGTTGTTCAATAAAAACTTCTTCTTCTAATATTCCATTCAGAAATGCAGATTTGACATCCATTTGATATACCTTGAAATTTTTGAAAGCAGCATATGCCAACAATGTTCTCACTCCTTCAAGTTTAGCAACAGGTGCAAAAGTTTCACCATAATCAATTCCTTCTTCTTGAGCATAACCTTTGTAAACTAGTCTTGCTTTGTTTCGAATGACCTCTCCTTTTTCATTTAGCTTGTTTATAAAAATCCACTTTGTACTGATTACATTTTTGTCCTTCGGTCTTGGGATTAGTGTCCATGTGTCATTGTTCTTGATTTGATCAATCTCTTCTATCATACCATTTATCCGATCTTCATTGTTAAATGCCTCTTTCACTATTCTCGGTTCAAATTCAGATATCAAACATGTGTTCTGTCTCAGTTTGTTCCTTGTCATAACTGGATCATCCTTATCTCCTATAATCTGATTGGGTGCATGATATCTTCTGACATATTTTCTAATATAGGCTCAGTAGGCTCTGTATGACCTTCTTCATCACTTGGTAACTAGATATTCTCTTCATTTTCTTCAACAGTTTTCTCGGTAAGACTTGTCGATTGAACATAGACAAATTCATCATAGTCTTCTAGTTCCTTGGAATTTCCTTCATCATTTCTTTCTGCAAATTCATCAATTTTCACATTTGCACTTTCTACTATTTTGTTAGATGATTTGATCAGACATTTAAATGCTTTGCTTCTAAAAGAATAACCTAGAAATGTTCCTTCTTCACTTTTTTGATCAAACTTTCCATTTCTATCATCTTTATGAACATAGCATCTACTTACAAAGACTTTAAAATAACTAACATTAGGTTTCTTATCATACCAAATTTCATATGGTGTCTTCAAAGTACCTTTCTTCAGTTGTACTCGGTTCAAGGTGTAGACTTTTGTGCTTATTGCTTCTCTCCAAAATGTTTGTGGCACCTTCTTTTCAATCATCAGTGTTCTAGCACAATCCACAATAGACCTGTTTCTTCTCTCAGCTATTCCATTCTGCTGTGGAGTTCTTGGTGCAGAGACTTGTCTTTTAATACCATGATCATTGCAAAATAAGTTGAATTCATCAGATGTGAACTCTCCTCTATCTGATCTAAGACATTTTAGTTGTCTTCCTATTTCATTTGCAACTCTTGCCTTGGACCATTTAAACATTTGAAAAGCTTCTGATTTTTCTTTTAAAAACATTACTGACATCATCCTTGAATAGTCATCCACAAATAATATGAAATATTTATCACCATAATAACTTTGAACTTTCATAGGACCACAAAGATCAGTGTGCACAAGATCTAAAATTCTCTTAGAAGTGTAAGACTTACTTGTAAAGCTTGATCTTGTCATCTTACCCATCTGGCATCCTCGACACATAGCATTCTCAGGTTTTTCAAGACTTGTTAGACCTCTTCCTCGGTGCTTCTTACTTATTTTGATCAGATTATCAAAATTTACATGACAAAACCTTTTATGCCATAACTAGGTATCATCAATCTTTGCATACAAACACTTATCATGAGTTGAGTCAAGGTGAAATGTGTTACCTTTTGTTTGTGTCCCAGTAACAGCTAACTTTCCATTCTTGTCATGAACTTTGACAATTCTCTTCTGAAAATCTATTTTGTAACCTGTTTTGTTTAGTTGTGCTACACTCAACAAATTGTATTTCAAACCTTCAACCCAATAAACATCATTGCATCTTGCATTATCAAGAAGTGTTATAGATCCTTTACCTCTTACCGAACATGGTGCATCATTACCAATTCTAACATAGCCTCCATCGTAATCTTCTAATGTAACAAACTTGTGTTTATCTCCCATCATATGATGTGAGCATCCACTATCTATGATCCAAGAATCATTAGTGTTTATGTGTGATATTAGGGCTTTTTCTTCATACCTTTCTTCATCTAATCCATCTTTGATAGCCACATAAACTACTTCTTCTGTATCAGTTTCATCTGATTTATCATCATTGGATTCCTCATCAGCTATTAGGCATGTCTGTCTATCTCTTCTTCTAAAGTCTCGGTGTCCTCTGTAATGATTATCTTTCTGTCTGTCATCTCGGTAATCTCTCTTTTCAGTAGAATCTTTGTTAGGATAGTTAGAAGCCATATTTCCTATTTTATCACAATTGAAACATTTCAAAGGTAGTTTTCCTTTATACTTACCTTTGCCTCTTGGTAACCTTCTGGCTAATAGTGCTTCAAACTCTTCTTTCTTTCTGATTTCTTCATGCAGTTTGTGTACTTCTTCCATGTTCTTCTAAAATCTTTCACTTGCTCCACTGTGATCTCCTTCAGAGTACTTATACTTTCTTTCATTGTAATCATTAGATTCATCAAGATGAAAAGAACTAAATGTAGATTCAACTTTATTTACCAAAGATCCACTGTTATCAAAGCTACTTAACTCAAATGCATGTAGCTCACCAATAGTAGCATCTAAAGAAACTGGCATATTAGGTACAGACCTCAATTCATTGATTTCAGAGACTCGGATTGCATAAGCCGGTAGAAGGGTTCTTAACAACTTACTTGTTATGTCCTTTTCATCAATAGTTCCACCTGCTCCTTTGATTTGATTGACAATCTCCTTTAGCCTTGTACTGTACTGAGTTATGTTCTCACCTTCATTCATCCTCATAGATTCAAGTTGTTCTCTTAGACTATCTACTTTTGCTCTTTGAACATGTTCATCTCCTCCATATATTGATATGAGCTTATCCCACATTGCCTTTGCATCATTGTAGCCTTCTAGATCATTAAACTCTGAATCGGTCAATGCAGATGTTATTTCAATCATTGCTTGAATAAGTTCTTGCTTTGCCTTTATCTCTTCCATAGTCAATGGATAGGTGTTTGGTGAAACAAAATCATTCTCCAGATAGTATACAACATATTCTCCAACTCTTGATAGATGTAGCTTCATTCTTTTCTACCATGTAGAGAAACTTGACTTGTTCAGCTTCGGTGCATCCCTCTTATACATCTTTGGATCTTTAACTCAAGTGCCTTTCAACTTTTCTTTCGGAGTCCAAAGCTCTGATACCAATTGATAGTTCTGATACTTAATATAAGTATAGATCCAATAGCCAACAAGATGAGAGGGGGGGGTGAATCATACAAACTTAATCTTCCATAAAAACATCAGATTCAACCTTGGTAACATATACTTCAGTAATAAAACCAAAATTGTCAAACATGCAACCTCAAAAGCATATAAACATCATAAACCTCATAACACCAGATTTAACATGGAAACCCAAATAGGGAAAACCACTATGGGATTTCAGACCCACTAAGAAATATACTCTTCTAGAGTATGCTCGGTTAAAAGCAAATCCTGTTAAAGATTACAAACACATTGCTAGATGTGACCCAGTTAAGGGATTTCCCTTAGATCTATTAGGATCTTTACCTTGTTAGAAGTGACCTTGTCAAAGGATTTCAAACAATCAATCTAAATGTCACCTTGCTAGAGGGTTTTACAAATAAGACTGTTAGGCCCACTCGGTTAAGAGATTTTCTGTCACTTTCACAAAATAATAGTAATAAAAATCTATCTGCAACTTCACATCTAAAATGCTAAAGTAGATTCTTATTTGTTCAATACAATCTAGACATAGAACTAATCTTGTCTATCTGCTGGGCTTCTATACTCTATTATTCTAACAGGTCTTCAAGCTTCTGTGCTCGGTAATCACTATGTAGCATCCCTTTGCATACATTTGCCCGCATGCATTGTTTATCAACAGTTTCCTATTTATAAACAATTAGGTAACCGCTTAATCTCCTTGATCACATTTCCCATGATCAATCATAGCCATCAAATCTTCAATCTTGTCCAGGTTCAATGCATCTTTCGATCTGAAAATGTTTTACCCCACCTTGGAACTTGCATACATTTCTTGGAACTTGTGCTAGGGTATTGCGGTTCAATCTGCACTATAGATCTTCATGCTGACTTTCCTTTGCCTTAGATTCATTGACAAACTTCATGCATGACATACCAATCATTTAATCAATTCCAGCTCATCAACTTCCTTCATTAAATACCACATGTAAACATTTAATGCATTCTGTTATAGCTCGGTTACAACTCAGTTACAACTCGATAAATACTAAACTTCACTCGGTAGACATTCCGCCTTCATTAACCGATATCGATAACCTTAGGGTTTACCGACTAGGTTCTTTGCTTGATAACATAGTATAGTATTAACCTTTACAATTTACAACATATGTATGATGTTAAAACACTCTAAACATCATGATCTCATCATTGTCTGACTCGGTAATAGTTGCCCATTGAATACCTTATTCATCCCCTTATTCATCATATTCTTTCTGTGTCTTTTACGGACTTCTTTATACTCTTCAAATCATACTTCTCAAGATATGGCAACATCATACTGAATTAGAAAATCAATTTCTTAACATCAATGACAAAATAATAATATCAAGATAGCAAACATCTTTAATCAGTTATATCCATAATCATCAACAACCTTCTCAATATCCTTATTGAAATGCCAACAATCTTTCATTGTCTATTATAATGCTATATTGCCAACAATGTTCCCACCTTCATTCATTCTCATGGATTCAAGTTGTCCTCTTAGACTATCTACTTTTTCTCTTTAAACATGTTCATCACCGCCATATGCAGATATGAGCTTGGTCCATATTGCGTTTGCATCATTACAACCTTCTAGATCATTGAACTCCGAGTCGGTCAATGCTGATGTTATTTCAATCATAGCTTGAATATGTTCTTGCTTTGCCTTTATCTCTTCCAAGGTCATTGGGTTGGTGCTTGGTGGTATGTAATCATTCTCCAAATAATATGTTGCATATTCTCCAATTCCTGATAAATGCAGCTTCATCCTTTTCTGCCATGTGGAGAAACATGACTTGTTCAGCTTTGGTGCATCTCTTTTATACATCTTTGGATCTTTGCCTCAAGTACCTTAAAACTTTTCTTCCAGAGACCAAGCTCTGATACCAATTGTAAAGTTCTGATGCCAATAGCTAATAAGATGAGAGGGGGGGGGGGGGTGAATCATACAAACTTAATCTTCCATAAAATCAATAGATTCAACCTCGGTAACTTATACTTCAACAATATAACCAAAAACTGCTAAACATGCTAACTCATAAACACATAATCATCATAATACATATATCACCAGATTTAATGTGGAAACCCAAATAGGGAAAAACCACTGTGGGATTTCAGACCCACTAAGAAATATACTCTTCTAGAGTATGCTCGGTTAAAAGCAAATCCTATTAAAGATTACAAACACATTGCTAGATGTGACCCGGTTAAGGTATTTCCCTAAGATCTATTAGGATCTTCACTTTGTTAGAAGTGACCTTTTCAAAGGATTTCAAGCACTCATTTAGAATGTTACCTTGCTAGAGGGTTTACAAATAAGACTGTTAAGTCCACTCGGCTAAGAGATTTTCTGTTACTTACAAAATAACAGTAATAAAAATATATCTGCAACTTCACATCTAAAATGCTAAAGCAGATTCTATTTGCTCAAAACAATCTTATCATAGGACTTATCTTGTCTCTCTACTAGGCTCCTTACTCTGTTATTCAAACAGGTCTTCAAGCTTATGTGCTTACACTTGTCCGCATTCTTGGTTCATTAATAATTTCTTATTTATAAACAATTTGCTAACCGTGTAATCTCCTTGATCACATTTCCCATGATCAATCATAACCATCAGATCTTCAATCTTGACTAGGTTCAATGTATCCTTCGATCTGAAAATGCTTTACCTCACCTTGGAACTTGCATTCCTTCCTAGGAACTTGTGCTAGGTTATTGCAGTTCAATTTGTGCTATAGATCTTCCTCTTGATTTTCCATTGCCGTAGATCCTTAACAAACTTCATGCGCGACATACCAATCATTTATTCATCTCCAGCTCATCAGCATCCTTCATTAAATAATGCTTTTATCGATCCAATGCACTCTGTCATAACTCGGTTGCAACTCGGTAAATACTAAACTTTACTCGGTAGACATTCCACCTTCATTAATCGATATTGATAACCTTAGGGTTTACCGACTAGGTTCTTTTCTTGGGGACAAAGTATAGTATTAACCTTACAATCAACAACATATATAGGATATAAAAACAATCTAAACATCATGATCTCATCATTGTCTAACTTGGTAATAGTTGCCCATTGAATAACTTATTTCTCCCCTTATTCATCACATTCTTTCTGTGTCTTTTACCGACATCTTAATTCTCTTCAAATCAATCTTGTCATGCCCAAACTTTTGGGCACGAATAGGATAATTTTTTTTTTTTTAAATCACAACTTAAAACATTAAATTCTACCAATAAGAAATGCACTAGCAAGTTTTGTCTTAACTATGTTTAGAGTTAACTTTATCTACTAACTCAAGTAAGCAAAAATAATTTAAATCATATGCGGAATTACTAAAATGACTCTTTTATTATTTCCTCAATTTTAATCAATAACTTAATCAAATCAAAACTCTCTAAATAAATAACATAGATAATATTAATCTCCAATAATCATCAATTGCTTTTAGGAACTAAATGAATTAGTCCTAGCACTTAGACTATTAATACCTCTATATTTTATTTTAACATCTAATTGAAGTGTGGTTAAACTGTTTTGACCAACGGTCAATTAAATCCATAATGAAAATTTCCCTATAAAATTTAACATGGAATTGCCTAAATTTTAGGTGGCTAAATAATCCCATATAGTTGAAATAACGTATAATGTTATTATAAGTTCCTAAGAAATCAAACCCCATAATTAATTTTCAATTTAAAAACATCATATTTAATGTTCATAAAATCAATTGTAAAATTTGAATGTATAAGTGAGTAAATAACCTAAGGATAGATTAATACATTCATATAATTAACTATATATATATATCCATATATATATAAATATATATATATATATCTAAGTCTATTTATTTGTTTAACAAAAATATTTAAAACATGGGGATAATTATTAATTTCTAATTAACATTACTAATACCAAACTCATGCAACCCAATTAAATCCTTATAAAAATAAACCCTACCCTCCAATCCATTTCCATTTTATTTTATTGCCCTAACCCTAATTTCAGGCTAGGGCATAACTATTTTTTTTTTTTTTTTTCTGAAGGTGATGTGTGTGTTTGGTTTGTTGTAGGGCTAAATGGGGAAATGGCGATCGTGGAAGTCTTCGGAGAAGGGGAGGAGAGGCGGAGGAGGAAGTGGAGGGCGCTGCGGGTATACCCCGACCGTCCACTGTGGGGGGCCACAGTGGCGGCCCGAGCCACCGCCGGCCCACTGTGTATACACACAGTGGGTTTGGCTCCCTCCCCGAAACCCGACAGTGGCATTTTTTATTTATTTATATATATATATATATATTTTAAATAAAATATAATATATATATATATATATATATATTTATATGTATTTATATATATAAACATATTATATATATAAGTATATATATTTATATATATAAATATATTGTATATACAAATGTATTTTAAATATAATTATAAGTATATATTTTCATACATTCGATGCATAAGGAAAATTAGAGCTAACATTACTATGCATTTAATTTATATATATTTTTTAAACTTTTAAAACAGATTGATACAATATTCTGAATTAAACCCATGTATTTTATTTTATTTAAATAACTTGTTGCTAAATCATAGATATACTATTTTAGCCTTAGATTTATTTTTTGCATAAAGTAAATGACAAAATTAAAAAGTTTTTTACAGCAACTATAAAAATGTATTTTTATTTGAACTAGATAGACTATCAAACTTAGATTTTAATTTCTGCAAATAAATGAAAGGAACAATGACAGAGTTTTGATATACTATATTTGCATTTCCATAAACAAAACTAAATATTTTATTTCTAGCTTTCTATCATTCATGCTTTTCTAATACTTTCTTTTCCAATGTTTCAAATGCATAAGGAAATAAATGAACCCTTATTTACAAAACAACATGCATACAAAAAATATTATTTTAGTAACTATAGGAACTTAATCCAAGATAAACCTTTCATTTTTGCAACAAAATAATAGTTAATAAAAAACAATGTATCTCCTCAAAGTATATTTAAAATACATTACAAGCAACCTTACAAATGGATCTCTTATTTCTAATAAATGAGGACTTTAAATAACAATGGACACATTTCCTTTCCAAAGTAATTACAATATATAGTTTCCCTTTTACATTGCTGCAACTTAAAATATAAGCTATTCCATTTCCCAATCTTTTTCTGCAAACACATAAATCCTGCAACTTCTACTGGTTCTTTTCTTTTCTTCCTACAACCTGCAAATGAATCAAAGGGATATGACCATGGAGTGCTCACCTCCCAGCCTAGGCTAACTAGTAGCCACCCCCGAGCTTGGAGAACCAAGCTCTAGATAGGTTACACACATGCAAACAAAATAAACAAGGGAAAACAATCACAAACATATTCCCATCCCAGGGCTACACTGCACCACACAATGTGATGTCTATACACAGGTGGTAGTGGACCAAATACCCTAAGGAGACTGCAAGTATAGTAAACTCAAGGCCACCTCATGGCAAACAATGATAAATCATAAGTATAAAAACCTCATAGCCTTATGCCCCCCAAGGCATTCATGCCTTATTTCCCTCCTTATGACCCCCAAATGCATAAACAAGCCATGCAGCAAGGGTTACATAGGAATCCCTTGAGATGACTCTCCTAATGAGAGCCTCTCACTCGAGGGCTATCAAACTTCTACCACCCACAAGACCATCCTCTCTCCCAAGAGTAGGAAGTCTTGGTTACTCCCAAAACACAAAATATACGCAAGAGTAAAATGTAGAACACAAAATAAATTTCCATAGGGGAAAATACAAGAAACAAGCCTTCTCACACATGCAAATCTTTTCAACATAACATGCAATATAAAAAACATAACAAAGAGAAATTTAACCAACCTTCAACTGCCCAAAGGTATGCTAGATTAGTTGAGGATGAGCCGCCCAATTCCACAATTCCTTGCTTCTCTACCCTTAGCCAAAATTCTATACCAAATCTATTATTTTCAAAATTGCATTGTCTCCAAAAATGGAGAGTGGGTGATTACCCACAAAATCTCTCATTCCTGCCTAAAAAGACCTCAGTGAGAGTTCTCACAAGTTTCTAAAATTGAAAAAGGAAAAAGTCTGAAAAAGCTCAAAAGAGATCTCTCATCAAAAAGGAAAGTTAACAACTAAGATGATGCCTTCTAATTTTCAAATTTCGCTCAACTTAGGAAATCCACTTTTTAGGGTGACTAAACAACCATATGGGAGTTGTCACATGCCTAAAATTACTGCTAACCCTTAGGTATACCTTATGGGCTTTAGAAAACACCTTTAAACTACCCCTAGGAGTCCATTTAACCCTTTTTAAACCCCTTTGAAGTTAATTTTCGGGTCAAACCTAAGTTGACCACCCCAAAGATTTTCTAACCTAGAAAAATATAGAACCACATTAAATTAATTGAAAAAGCTATGGTTAAACAACTCCCTCCAAGAGACAATTCAAAAATCAAAACATAAATCAACACGTGTCAAGTGACACAATAAAAATACTTTTACAAAATTATACATGAAATTTTGTCTCTTGTTGGATTTACACAAATCAACAAAATTCAATTTAAGACACATGCACATTTACTTTCACAAATAAAATATGATACAAATGGGGTGTTGTCTCTCCAAATAGACAAACCTTGGTTTTACGAATGTACATAGGTCTAGGTTTAGTTCTGCATATATTTCCATGGTCACATGGATAATTTTCCTACACATCTCAATTACACATTAGTAATTCCAAATAACCTCATATATTATAAAACACATGAATAAGAATACACATCAAACACTCTGCATACAATATACATTTAAACAAATCAATACATCTTACATCCAATCAAGTCCACATAAGCAATTATCATAATTCTCATAATTTTGATCCACACATAAAACATGCATCCTATTTCTATCATCATAGTAAAGTCCTGCAAATCCAATAATGACATATATCATCTCAAATTTATCCTATTCTAGAATCATGTAGAGTTCTATATCATAAAGCATATAAATGAAGCATCAACATATAGCAATGTTATCCAAATCATGGAATCATATAAGTTCTAAATCCATAATGCATAAAAATAAAGTATCCATAATAGTCTCAGCATAAAAATCACTGAAATGCTAGACTGAGTTGGGTTAGGGCCTCACAAATCTTCTCAAGATATGGCAACATCATACTGAATCAGAAAATCAATTTATTGACATCAATGACAAAATAATGTTATAAAGATAGTTATCATCCTTCTTCAGTTATATCAATAATCTCCAATAACCTTCTCAATATCCTTAATGAATATCAACAATCTCCTTCTATTGAAATGCCAACAGTACGGGTAAACAAGAATTAATGCAGTAAATAAGAACAATAACCACAACATAGAAAGCACACCATAACATAATATTTTTAACGAGGAAACCTGATGTGGGAAAAACCTCGGTTGGATTTGTGACCCACAATATTCGCTCACTGGCCAATAAGTGAATATTACTAATACAATAGGGGCCTGCACATGCAGGAAGGCCAACTACCTAAAGCTCATTGCTTAAATACAAAAAGAAAAGTCTC